>NW_026262745.1:11486000-12097500 GCF_021869535.1 Mytilus californianus
ATGTAAACAGTGGCTTGAAATTTTACAATAATGTCCCAAAATACATACATGGATGGATGTGATGAATCAAACAGTTGTAGTGCTGATTAGTTGTCTCTAGGATATAATTAGTGCATCTCGCGTTGGGAGGAGTTTCAACCCATACATATGGTGCAAAGAACAAAGACTTTTTGATATTTGTATTTATCTTCAGTGAACACTTTCAAAATAAGTGTTCATCGGTTAGTCTACGCACATACTTTTAGTTAGTGCAAATCGATAAAAATTATTTATTCATGTTTAATCTATGCAATTGTATACTAACTTTTGTTTTTTATTTATTATATATATTATACTATTAATGGTACCTAAATTTATTTATGATTATTATGTATGGTAAATTTGTTTACATGTACATCTTAAAAAAAACAAATGGTGCCAAAGAACAGCTGCCAATTTTTTAGACTCGATGGTTGGGGTTAAAGCTTAACACGTTGTACACGTAAAGACACTTAGATTCTAGTTGTGGAAGACCACTTGATATATTTTATTTTTGTGTTGATATGTAACTGTCTTATTGACGCATAAATCTGATCTTCTTTAGTTCATAAGCATACAGTGTGGGTCAAGATATAAGTTCAAAATATACACAATATGTGTTTATTTTGGTAAAAATGTAATGTTGGCATCCTACACGTTTATCCCAATGGCATATATATTTTATTTGAAATCACACATCCATTTCAGTCATTTAAATAATTTCCACTCAAAATTCGATTTTATCATATCACGGTGTATTAGGGTTTGTCGTCTACATTTACAAAAAAGACACATTTGTCTTTTGAAAATAATGACTTCCAGTCTCACGTCAGTAGTTTTTCATATAACAATTGATGATACATTGGTTACTTATTTCATTTACAGATATTTGAGGAAATGAGACAGACTAACTTTACCAGCATTAGGAGAATATCCTATCTTATCACAGAATTTATAATGAAATTCACACCACTTGTATTCCAATGTCTATCGTGAAGTCATGCAACATGACCAACAAATCAACACTTACTATGTTACACCATTCAAATGATCTTATAAGAACGTAATATTCACTTTGTATTGCGGTTTGTATTAGAATGGCTGTTAACAGTGTTTAAGTGCACATTTTTATTTGCTATTTCAGTGTTTGAATATCAAAACGTTTCGTTTTTTAGCGTACCGTGCTAACGAGGATTTAATTTATTTCAGTAACATGTCGTACGCATTGATCATATTGATATCGGTATACTAGTTGTTACGTTTGATACCATTGGATGTGTAATGCTGCGGGTAAGCGCTGTCGTTCCCCGAGAATACAATCAGATCTGTTACGGTTTGTTGTATAAGTTGAATGATACAAATTTTAGTGACAAATTTTCAGTTTATTTAGTTATTACAATTCTATCAGACCAAATTGATCTAATAGACTTCTAAAACTTATTGAGCAACTTTGATGAAAAAATTTCGAATCTCGCACTAAAAACGGGTTTTCAATGAATCCGTTCATATTATATCTATCATATTAAGAGGCAATAATAGTATGAGCGATTTACAAAACACATAGTTTCATTTTTGATATAAAAAAAACAACATACCCCCCCTCACCCCACCCACCCCTACCACCATGACCCCCCCCCCCCTTAAGAGCTGCATGTACACCAAAAAGTGCACGACTCGGAGTGTCGACAAGGTAAGCGTCTCCTTGTGCGCATGCATCACCCGTTATGCGAATCCAAACTCAGTCAAAATCTTACGGTATGGAATATGTCACAATCGACCTGAAGACAATTTTAGAGCATTAAAATCTAAGACCAGGAAAACATGAATCTCGTGAGTTGAGAAAGAGACACGACGTATCGGTCAACCAATTCATGCTGATGACCGTTAAACGGGGGTAATGTCGAGTTCAGTCGTTCTTCCTTATAACCCTGATGGAGGAGGTTTTGTATTAGATTGAAAAGGATGATATATTGAAAATCCAGTAATACAGGGATCCACCTTTTATTAGTTTACAAGGTATGCAATTTAAAATATGTAATACTTTCATTGTAATATAAAAAAGTAATTTGTTTTAGCTGGAATTTGTTTAAGCCAAGATTTTTTCTTTTAAACAAATCTTTAAAAAAATGCTTACATCAACTTTATTTAAACTCTGGTGGATAGTTGTCTCATAGACAATCATACCACATCTCCCTATTTTTATATTCGTAAGGAGTTCAAAAGATATGCAGAAAAAATGAAAAGATATCCTTGCGTCCACTAGTTGGGATTAAACTAACCTATCAAGCTGTCACAAAGTTATAAACATAGAATATAGTTCTAATCAGTTCATGCTTACGGTTAGTTTTGTTTTATAGAATGCAGAGTTCGCATTCTGTCATATTTGAATTTGTTGTGAAATACATCGACATTGCTGAATTACATACAGGTAGTTCACAGGTTTGGTGTTTTAGTACAATAATAAATGTCCACTCTATCAAATATAAACATAACTTGGATCGATTGAGGTATTTCATAAAGCATATTCCAGCGATGACTCATTTTATTCAGTGTGACCTTTCTGTTTTGAACAGCGACATTTCGATACTTTGACACATCTGGTTTGGATGATTTAGATTTAATATAGTCCAGCTATTCTAGAATCATATGCCTAATCTAATGTATCCGCTACAGCGTACGTTTGCAGTTCGTATATAATCTAATCAAGGTATTGCAATTACTGCGTTGGTGGCCTTGGCTGTTGTCTGCTATTTGGTCTCTTTGACGCATTCCGCGTTTCCATTCTCTATATTCTATAACATATGCTTAAGGTAACATGTTCAAACCTTAATCAAGTCTTTGAAATATTGAAGGTATTTCAACTATGAGACGATTTTCAACCAAGGTTCTCTTTGGTAGCTCTTCTCTCGAAATTTGAACAAAACAAAACAATGATCTGATGAGTTAAGCCATTTTCAACTGATTTTTACAGTTTGGTCTTATGTTTTGCTGTAACACCACTGTCCCATGTAGGATGGGGAAGGGCGGGTGGGGTGGTTGAGCACTAACAACCATGTTTAACCACGCGACATTCTTTATGTGCCTGTCCCGGGTAAGGAGCCTGTATTTTAGTAGTTGTCGTTGATCATCTCTGTCATACTTGTTTTTCATAAATTAGGACGTTTAAAATTGAGAATGGAAATGGAGAATATGTCAAAGAGACAACAAACCGACCAAAGAGCAGACAACAGCCGAAGGCCACCAATGGGTCTTCAATGCAGCGAGAAAATTCCGCACCCGGAGGTGGTCCTCAGCTGGTCCCTAAATAAAATTGTGAGCTAGTTCAGTGAAAATGGACGTCACACTAAACTCCAAAACATATAAATGAACTAAAAATAAAAACATACTAGACTAACAAAGGCCAGAGGCTCCTGACTTGGGACAGGCGCAAAAATGCGGCGGGGTTAAACATGTTTTGTGAGATCTCAACCCTCCTCCTATACCTCTAGCCAATGTATGATAAAGAAACACATAGCAATACGCACAGTAAAACTCAGTTTAAAAGAAGTCCGAGTCCGATTTCAGAATAGGTAACAAAAGATACTAAGCAAAATGAGGATGATACATAAATGAACAAAGGACTACTAGCAGTTACTGACATGCCAGCTCCAGAACTCAATTAAACTAATTGAAAGATTATGTCTTCATCATATGAAAATCAAGTACAATCCCTCCAGTTAGGGGTTTAGTATCATACCATCATAAAATATATGAGAAGAACATAACCCGTATCATGCCAACAACTGGTTTTAGAATAAATGTGTTTATTTCCGATGCAAAGACCCTACGAGTGAATCAATATTAATACCAAAATATGCAATCCTTAATGACTTGACAACAGTATCGTAACTATATCCTTTCCGAATAAGTCTGTTTAAAGGTTTGGTTAGCTTTTTAGGTGATTGCCGACATTTTTGTGCTTTGTAAAGAATATTACCATAAAAAATTGGATGTGAAATACCTGAACGTATAAGATGTCTGCATGTTGATTTATATTTACGAATGATGTCCTTGTATCGATGATGAAATTTAGTAAATGTTTTGACTAGTTTGTGATATCGAAAACCCTGGTGTATTAATTTTTCAGTAATACAGAGATTTCTTTCGTTGAAATCAAATAAGTTGTTACATACACGAGCGAATCGAACAAGTTGAGATATATAAACACCATAAGATGGCGACAAGGGAACGTCACCATCTAAAAATGGATAATTAACAATAGGAAATGAAAAATCATCTCTTTTATCATAAATTTTGGTATTAAGCTTCCCGTTAAAGATAAAGATATCAAAATCCAGGAAAGGGCAGTGTTCATTGTTAGTATTAGCTTTATTTAAAGTCAGTTCAGTAGGATAAATCTCTTTAGTGTACATACTGAAGTCGTCATTATTGATAGCCAATATATCATCTAAATATCTAAAAGTGTTATTAAATTTTTGAATCAGATGCTGTTTCGATGGGTCTTTGCTGATTTTAGTCATAAATTGTAACTGATAACAATACAGAAACAAGTCCGCATTTGTATTCTCAATTGAATTGTTTCATAATTTTCATGTCGGGGCCTTTTATAGCCGACTATACGGTATGGGTTTTTCTCATTGTTGAAGGCCGTACGGTTGCCTATGATTGCTTACATCCACTTAACTTGAACTTGGGTGGATTGTTGTCTCATTGACGATCATACCAAATCTCCTTATTTTCATAATAACTTTCTGAATTCCATATATTGTAACTATAGAGCTGCTGTGTTATCTATAAAACTAAACGGACGAATTTGCCGATTTTTCAGGAAAACGCATGGTTTGATTTGAAAGATATATGGTTTAGATTGTACATGTTTTACTCGCATTTCGATATTTCGATATTTCCTCTCATTAAATTCAATTCAAATTTTACGTCCTCCTTCCGTTTCTTACAAATATTTCCGTTCTCAAATGACTTAATATCGGCAGCCGAGCCCACGTTCAACCTTCTCCCAATACTTACAAGGGCATGAGCTAAATAAATAGAAAGACAAAATACAAACGAAATTGCATGGCAATAAGTGCTTGCCAATATTACGACACGTATTTATGATTGCCTGTATACAGTTCCGATTACAAAGCTATTCATATACATAAAATGAAGCCTTTATGATTACCTGTACACAGTTCCGATTACAAAGATATTCATACATTGTATACATAACATGAAGTCTTTATGATTGCCTTGATACAGTTCCGATTACAAAGATATTCATATACATAACATGAAGTCTTTATGATTGCCTGGATATTATCAAGATTACAAAGACAATCTTAAACATATCTTCATGTAGGACGTTCGCATCAATAAATGAATAATTTATTTTCACATGAATAAAAAAAAAACAGGATCGACAATACATCTTAGTCTTGTGTGTTTTTTTTTAATTTTGGTTCGTTTAATATATGTTTCGGAGTTTAGTGTGGCGTCTTAGTAAACGTTATTGATATATTAAGGGCCGTTCGGGTCATAATTCAGTTTGTTACACGTAACAGGTCGTTCACGTACCCTACAGGGAAAAAGTAACACTTCGTTCACGTACGCTAGAGGTACGCATGACACTTTGTTCACGTACCCTAAAGTAACGCGTAACTGTTTGTTCACGTACCCTAGAGTTACGCGTAACTATTTGTTCACGTACCCTAGAGTTACACGTAGCTATTTGTTCACGTACTATGGGGTAGTATTTACTATGGGATTCACAATAGAACAGGGGAGATAACTCTGTCAAAATGATTTTGTCATTTCAAATTTCAACAATGTACTTTCTCGGCTTGTTAAAGAAGAAACTGTAAATTAAAATTCTTATTTTAAAATATTATTAACATTTTAATATCGTAGAAAAACTGCCTTAAAACCATTCGGTAATTTTCCAAAAAAAAATAATTTATATAATTGTCGGCGTTTATCTCTTTTTATTTTTATCAATAACTCCTACTTGGTTCAAAGATTTATTGGAAGTAATACATGTAGTTCTATTTTCATAACCTTAGGAAAATATTATTTATTACTTGATTTAAAGTTTTAAAACTCGGTTAAAATTATTGATTTAAACCTTTATTTATATTAAACATTAATTTTGGCAACAGATTGTGTACATGGAAAACAGTATTCTTCATTTTGTTGTCGGTTGTTGCCAAATTTCATGCAGTTTTTACAGAGTTATCTCCCTTATCTTATACACATCCTTACCTCTAGGGTACGTGAACAAAGTGTTACGTGTACCTCTAGGGTACGTGAATGACTTGTTATGCGTAACTCTAGGGTACGTGAACAAAGTGTTACGTGTATCTCTAGGGTACGTGAACGACCTGTCATATGTCCAAGACTAATCCAGATATCGATATCGTCGATATAGACAATGTCGAATCGATATCGATGAACTTGTACACTCATAGCATTACAAGATGTCTATTTTGATGACGACACCAATCACAAGACTTGATGCCGATATCGACTTGATATCGATGATGACTTAAGATACTGATACAAAAAAGGACATATCAAGCTGATTAAATTAATACCGAATACAAAGATTGATATAGGGTGAGATGATGGCTGAATTGTAATCAATTTATTTTTTTAAAAGACTATCAAGTGGTCACCCATCCATATTACTGTAACTTTTAAAAACCCAATTTTTGTATTATTTAAAAAAAAACTATTTGGTTGTATAACGTGGACATTGTAGTTTAGGTGATTTATGGTAACATACAAAGATCGTAAACATGCAGATACAGTACGAACATAATTTACTATGTAAAATTCAATTCTATGGGATATGAGCTGGTTCCTATTTCACAGAGGAATAACATGGTTTATTTATAAGTGAAATCTAGATTTTAACTGAATTTGAATAGCTTCGAGTATTCATAGATCGGTACTTTGTGATTTTGTCTATTTGTTGTTGTTCTTCGTACCGATCTGATAAGTCAAGCCTTACCCAACTGATTTTTACATTTTGTGTTTATGTACTGATGCTATACCACCGTCCTAGATTTAAGAAAATGTGTTTGCGCTCATAAACATGCTTAACCCCGCCATATACCCAGCGTGACTGATCCTACTCTACAGCTCTTTGATTCAGTGTTGTCGTCGGTTACTCAGCCATATTTGATTTTTATTTATCATTTATAAATAAGTCAGAATATTTGTTTTCTAATTCGAAATATTTGACATTTTGTCATGCCGGTATTAGAGTTTATCTTTGTTGAAGACTGTTCATTTGGAACGTAATTAGTCGATGTCGACTATATGTCGTCGATATTGTCGATATCGAAATGACTAGGAAAAGCTATATGTTCAATATGCATAACTGTAGCAGTCAGACATTTGGATAATAATTCGTCGTATCGACATGATGTCGTCGATATCGTCGAAATCGACATCTTTAAACATAAGAATTCAGGAGAAACTAATTTGTCTGTATATATAACTGTAGAACATAGACATTATAACTTAACGTGTCGATATCGACTCGATGTTGTCGATATCGACATCCTAAATAGATGAACCAGGAGAAACTAAAATGCCTCTATGCATAATTGTAGCAGATATATATTTGGATCATAATTTGTCGATATCGACTCGACATTTTACAACGGACGAACCAGGAGAAACTAAATTGTCTTATAGACAACTGTAGTAAATAGATATTTGTAACTTATCGGTCGTCCCACTGTCTATATCACTCTGCTCAGCTCTAAATAAAATAGCATATCACGGCTTTGTGACGTCAAATACGTTAACCCGGCCTTAATTACTTTGACCCGGACTTATTGATCAGCGACGTCATAATGTTTGAACCGACGTTGATAAGTTTGACCCAAACTTATCAAGTTATCTTACGGTTTGCTGATGAAACAAAGAAAACACTTCCAAAATACGCAAATACAGCCTGATAATCGGTACATAATTTGTCGATATCGACACCTTAAATAGACGAACCCGGAGAAACTAAATTGTCTAGTATATAGATAACTGTAGCAGACAGACATTTGGATCATAATTTGTCGATATCGACTTGACATCGTCGATGTCGTCGATATCGAAACTACATCTTGTCTTGGACATACCTCAGGGCCAGCCGAAGCCCGCCTCCGGGTGCGGGACTTTCTTGCTGTGTTGAAGACCCAATGTCGGCCTTGTGTATTTTCTGCTCTTTGGTCGGATTGTTGTCTCTTTGACACATTCCCCGTTTCCATTCTGAATTCTAAATGGTGACATATTGTATAAACATCTTCCTATTGTTGAAGACTGCATATTGACTTATAGAATGTTTTGTTAATTTTGTTGTTGGGTTGCTGTCTCATAGGCGTATAATCCACATTCTATTCATATAAACCTTCATTTAAAAATTATTAAGAAACTAAGGTTTCAGCTCCAAAGTTGACCTAAGATGGCTTTGGCTATAATTGTTCTATGTCCTGTTTTGGTTATATAGCTCTTCAACTGTGTCGGTTCTTGTACATCTTTGGCTTTCAAATATTCGGCTTTGAAAGCTCCACCAAAAAATCACTATGAGAAACAGGTCATTACGCTTTATTTTGTGATTATTAAAACTTTTTCATAAAAACATACTCTTATAATTTTCTGCATAAAAAAAATATTTACTTGTTAATTAGAATCACAGATATAACTCATTAGTGGAATTTTATGCGACTGTCATACAAGTGAGAGGTTAAGCTAGCTATAAAACCAAGTTTAGTCCACCAGTTTCTACATAAGGAAATGCCTGTACCAAGTGAGGAATGTGACAGTTGTTTTCCATTCGTTTGATGTATTTGAGCTTTGATTTTGTCATTTGTTAAAGGACTTTCCGTTTTGAATTTTGCTTGGAGTTGGGTATTTTTGTTATTTTACTTTTTATTAATCACAACACCTGCTGTACCAGTACTAAGTCTAAACTAACTAAACAATGTGCTGTTTATAGTTGTTGTTAGTCTTTGGCGTCTATCTTTTCCAATGAATCGGTGTTGGTGGTTAGTGTGTTCAGAAGTATTTGTCAAATTATGATTATAAAAATGATTTGTTCTCAGATTGGTAATTCCTATTATTCTTGTTATGTATTATTTACTAATAGTAATTTACAGGTGATAAAAGTAGTGTTATGTACGGTTGTCATTAAGGATGTTCGCTCCTCTTGTTTTTGATTTTTTGCCAGATATTCGGAATCCTCTGGTTTTATCCATGTAGTGCCATTAAACATTTTGCCTGTTAACCCCTACTTTTCTTTTCATAATTTTATTACATATAGTTTAAAAAGCCATATTTGAAAATCTTATTAAATCCATGTTATTTTTTCATTGTTTTTGAAAGAAAAAAGGTGCCAATGTAAAGTGTATGCAAAATCTAGATAGAATCATTTCCCGCCAAATTTTAAACAGTTTATGTCTAGAAAACAAGCACACGGACCCTTCATTTTTTTCTGCTTTTTCAGTTCCTTCATTTGTATACTATCAATTTATAACAGTCTTTTAAAAAGCTTGTTATTTTGAAACATAGTAGCGAACAAATTAATAGTATCTTACTTTAAAAAATATATATATAAAGAACTAACTATAAGAAACCTTAATTTCAAATGTTGTAATTTTATAAGTCTTGTTCTATTTTTTTCTGTATTCAGTTTGTTTTATAGTGAAAAAAAAAGAACAAACCAAAAATAAACAAAAAATAAATGAATAGTATTATACATAAATCAATAACAACAAGAACTTAAAATTGGCCATGGTCATGTAACCCATATCAATGAGCGTTAAAAGCCGACAGTTAACCTTGACAAATATAATATTATCGATGTGCATGTCAGCTTCGAATGTTCTCATTGTTCTTTATTTGACTTATGTAGAACTACATTTAGAACAAGCATTAAATATTAACTATATTTAGACAATGTAAAAAATTGTTTTGACTGCAACCACCTGCAATATGTTACTATGAAATAAATCAAATTTCAGTTTCAATACTATTACCATTATACCACTAAAGGATATATAAGGTATACGTAAACGGGACAGAAAACGAATGACACAAACACAACGGTGTTGTTTCTGAGTTTTGTTTTGTTTTCTTGACAATAGAATTGAGAATGGAAAACGGAAATGTGTCAAAGAGACAACAACCCGATTTAAGAGCAGAAAACAGCTCAAGGCCACCTAATGGTCTTCAACAGAGCACCATAGTGTATACAGGTTTAGCGAAATGGACGCCACACTAATCTCCGAAACATACAAACGAACCAAAAATTTAAAAATCCACACAATACTAACAAAGGCTAGAGCATCCTCACTTCGGACACGCACAATAATTGCGGCGGGGTTAAACAATGTTTTGCTTGATCTTTACCCTCTCTCTCTCTACCTATTGAAAATGTGTACATGTAATAACACACAGCAATACGCACAGTAAAACTCAGTTTAAAAGAAGTCCAATTCCGTTGTTTGAATAGGTAACAAAGAAACTAAGCAAAATGACAATAATTAATTTCAAGAAGTTTTCAACCTACGTGGATAACTAAGCTAGCTTACTCTAGTGCCGGGCACATTTTTATCCTGTCTTCTAAATTATTTGTCTTCTTTTATTTCCTTGTTCAAATAAGTGATCATCATGTTGGTATCAATGTGTGTTTTACTTATATGAAATATTGTTTACATATTCAAATGAGAGGTTAGTGTGCATGTTAAACTGGTTATACCCAACCACATGTACTTTCTGATCCTGTTTCAAGTGAGGCTATCTTGGCCATTTGATGTTGTTTTTACGTCTATTTTCTCGGCGAAATCGGTTGTAACAACATTAACGGTACCAATTTTACTCTGCCAGATAGTGGTTAGTGTGGTATGTTACAACTGTTCAATATTTTTGTATAGTATATACTGTTAGCCTTTTTTGTATTATTTTGGCATTTTGCCACTTTTGTGGCTTTCGTGTTTTAAAAAAATACCTATACAGTATTCCTCTTTTTCTAGTAAAACTTATATTTGAACAAACTCATCCTAGATACCAGGATTAAAATTGGGTACGCCAGACGCGTGTTTTGTCTTCGAAGGACTCATCAGCGACGCTCGAATAAAATTCCGAAAGTTTTTGCCAAATACAGCTAATGTAATCTATTCCTGGTGTGGGAAAGCCATAGTATTTTGAAGAATTCAAAGTTTTGTTAACAGTTAGTTTATGATTTGCTATTCTTTATTACTTTGAACAATACAGTTCATCAGTATAATTATACCATATTTATCAATGACCTTTTTCACCGATATTTTGTTTATACACCCAAAGACTTTGATATGTACTTTTAAAAAATAAATTGACTTGATACAGTCTAGATTGGGGAAAAAAAACAACTTAATTTTCTGTCATTATGTGTTTCTGATCTTATTTTGTGTCTTTATGGAGAAACTTATCTGTTTATAACTAATGTAAAGTAATACCATTATTCCGTCTCTAATGTATGTTTGCTACATTAATTTGACAAAATTGTTGTTTCATGTGTTTACGTTTTTCATTTTATTACCAGAAAATGTCATAACAAATACAATAATTAGATTTCACAGTGGAAAAATTATATCCTTGGTTTTATTATACCGCTACCCCATCGCTAGAATTGCCAATAACCACTAACATGGAATGATCATCGGGGGAAACATTTTTGTCATTTGGTGATGATTTACCGTTCTGCTTCGATCTCATAATACTCAATTTAGTTCCATTAAGCTTGAGAGATGTACTATGGCTAGAAAATCTTCGAATATGTCGAGAATGGCAACACCCAAGTACCATTTTAAATGATTGTCTGAATTTCTGATTCATGAAACAGTATGTTATCGGATTACACGTGGTAGAAATATAGGACAACACAAACATTATTGAAAATGTTACATTGGAAAAATGATCTTTTAAACTTTCGAAGTGAAATATTTTCCAAGTTAACACAACGTATAAGGGTGTCCAACATACAAAAAATTCCAAACATACTGCTACAAGCATTCGTATCACTTTCAATTTAGCAGCACGATTCCGCTCTGGATTTGAATGACGTATTACTCTTCGGTATTCTAACATACGTCTTGGTGTAGATTCTGCGCTGCAGTATCCATTATCTGGAGATGTCAGTTGGGATCCATAATTTGAGTATTTCAAGGAATTTCTTTCCGTACCTTGTGTAAATGATCCAGAAAATTTCCCATTAGCAATACCTGTAAAAACAAATTATCAGCATTATATTATCAATAGTGTCATTATAGCAAACAAGTTTTAACAAAGCACATTGTCTTCAAAAGTAATGTTAAGTGCTTATTAACATTTTGATTTCTATCGATACATTTTAAATTGTCTTTCTTGTGTATTATGGAGACCTTTTTCTTTTCTTTTCATATTCAAATTTCACTTGGTTAAATCAATGTTAAAATAACGCAATATGGGGTACATATCAATGACATTTATTCTTATATTTGCTTTATTGTTATCTTATTGAAGTGTAATCCACGTGAACTTTTTCATTAATAAATTATTATTTTTGACAACGGATTGACTGGGATCATAAAACAACACGGTCTGCTATCAGTGACATTTGTTGCTCCAGTAGTAAAAAAATGCGGAAATGCACATTTTGTGAACTTTCAACATTCACCACTAAAGATTAAACGCGTAAAAGCAGGATTTCTACTATTATATAATAAGCTGGTTAGATATTGCTGGTGGTGGACTATCAGTCCCCGAGGGTATAATCAGCTCGGTAGTCAGTACTTCGGAACTGACATGATTTAAAAGAAACCTTTCTAAAATTGTCCGTTTATATAAATTATATAGAAACTAAGGTTTCAACTCCTTCAGGCAAAGTTGACCGTACATAGTTTTGACTATTTTTAGGTCTTTTTTGGTCATATAGATCTTCAAATGTTTCAATTCCTAAATATCCTTGGCTTTCGGATATACTGTTTTGAGCGTTCCTGATGAAGGAGAATCCAAAGAAGTGCTTCGGACGCATGACATTTATAAATTGTTTTTTTAATTCTTTTTCAGTCACTGAGATCAAATTTGATAATACATATCTTTTTTTTTTATTCTATGTCTTGTTATCTATTATACCGTATAGAATTGATGTTTTATCTGTCCTTGTTTTTTATGTACGGTTTTCTTATATATTGATCTAATATTAAAAATGTGGATTGAGGTCTAAAAAATAGTTTAGGCCGCCTCATTTCCCTTTTCTATCCCAATTCACGAACCTGTAGTAGTGTTTCCTATATAAAAAAATAAAGAGATGTGGCATGTATGTAAATGAGACAACTATCTACCAGGATTAAATGACATGGATATAAACAATTTTAGGCAACGGTACGCCCTTCAACAATGAGAAAAAACCCATACCGTGTAGTCGACTATAAAAGGTCCCGACATGAAAATGTGAAACAATTCAATAAAGAAAACCTACGGACTAATATATATAACCAAAAATTTAAGTAAAAAAAAATATGAAAAACATGAACCAACGGCAACCACTGAACTACACGCTCCTGACGTAGGGCAGGCTAATAAAGAATGTGGCGGGGTTAAACATGTTTGTCAACGTTATGTTTTTCGTTATTTGGGGAATCAGGTACATGTATTAATGACAGATATGTAATTGTTTCAGACAAATTTTATCCTGACGATTTTAAACTTGTCATATTGTTAAGACACGTTTCTATTGTTAAAAACTGAATGTATCCTTCTACATGTCTTTTTGGTAATTTCAGTCGTTGGGTTCTTGTCTTATTGCAATGAAATGTAGAACTCACACCTCCTTTTATTAATAAACATAATAGTGAATAATTTATTGTACTTTGAAACTTTTTGTACACACATTGGCCGAAGACCTAGGGAAAGAACAGAATTAGTGAAATGTTTGTACACGTATTGGCGGCGGACCGTCGGAAAGAACAAAGAATTAGTGAAATGTTTGTATGGATATTGGCCACGGACCTTAGAAAAAAACAGAGTATTAGTGAAATTTTTGTACATGTATTGGCCGCGGACCTACGGAAAGAACAGAGAATTAGTGACTACACATATTGGCCGCGGACCTACGGAAAGAACAAAGAATTAGTGAAATGTTTGTACACATATTGGCCGTTGACCTACGGAAAGAACAAAGAATTAGTGAAATATTTGTAGATATATTGGCTGCAGACCTATGGAAAGAACAGAGTTTTAGTGAAATGTTTGTAAATATATTGGCCGCGGACCTGAGGAAATAACAGAGTATTAGTAAAATTTTTGTATATATGTATTGGCCGCGGACCTACGGAAAGAACAGAGAGTTAGTGAAATGTTTGTACACATATTGGCCGCGTACCTACGGAAAGAACAGAATTAGTGGTTTGTACACATATTTGCGGCGGACCGTCGGAAAGAACAGAGAATTAGTGAAATAATTGTACGCATATTAGCCATGAACCTACGTAAAGAACATAGAATTAGTAAAATGTTTGTACATATATTGGCCGCTGACCGACGGAAAGAACAGAGAATTAGTGAAATGTTTGTACATATATTGGCCGCGGACCTAAGGAAATAAGAGAGAGTTAGTGAACTGTTTGTACACATATTGACCGCGGACCTACGGAAAGAACATAGAATTAGTGAAATGTTTGTACATATATTGGCCGCGGAAATGCGGAAATAACAGAGTATTAGTAAAATATTTGTATATTTATTGGCCGCGGACCAACGGAAAGGACAGATAGTTAGTGAAATGTTTGTACACATATTTGTCGCGTACCTACGGAAAGAACAGAATTAGTGGTTTGTACACATATTTGCGGCGGACCGTCGGAAAGAACAGAGAATTAGTGAAATAATTGTACGCATATTAGCCATGAACCTACGTAAAGAACATAGAATTAGTAAAATGTTTGTACATATATTGGCCGCTGACCGACGGAAAGAACAGAGAATTAGTGAAATGTTTGTACATATATTGGCCGCGGACCTAAGGAAATAAGAGAGAGTTAGTGAACTGTTTGTACACATATTGACCGCGGACCTACGGAAAGAACATAGAATTAGTGAAATGTTTGTACATATATTGGCCGCGGAAATGCGGAAATAACAGAGTATTAGTAAAATATTTGTATATTTATTGGCCGCGGACCAACGGAAAGGACAGATAGTTAGTGAAATGTTTGTACACATATTGGTCGCGGACCTACGGAAATAACAGAGAATGATTGAAATTTGTTTGTACATATATTGGCCGCGTACCTACGGAAAGAACAGAGGATTTTTTTGTAAATAAAAATATCATTTATAAAATCGTATAATCAATATTATCAAAAACGAAAGTCAATTTATAATTTGTTCTTAGTATGTGCAAAGACGATTTACGTTTGATAACAAATACGGTTTATCATTTACAAATTAAACACATCGAAGGAAGTCTTGATGTTGTAAATCATGTTTTACTACAGTATTACTTTGTATTCATGTCTTTTATATAATGAAAAGCAATATTCTGATTGATTTTAGTTTGTCTGAGATACTTATTATAACAAAGGAAATAATTGAGCAGATCAGACTCATATCTGATAAAAAAAGGCTGACCAAATTGGTAAACCGAACAATATAACCAGTGCAATAGATTACTTTCATATTACCGATTTTTGACTCCGGATTATACAATTTTCGACAGGTTATCTACTCTTTGGTACGGCATCCTGGTACTCGGTCAAATAAGAGCAACAGAAAAAAGTAAAATCAAACACATACTCGGTGCAAATTGGGGGGTAAGTTTAATGTTTTTGATGATTTTTTTTTGTGTACAGAAATCATATAACAATTATCCCCCCCTCCCCTCCCCAAATTGTACAGATTCTAATCTTGATTTTACTTCTTTAATTTTGCTCTTACTTGACCGAGTACCAGGTTTCCTACCACAAAGTATGTAACCTGTCGAAAAATATAAACTCCGGAGTTAAAAGTCGGTAATATGAAAATGGTCTATTGCTTATTAAAATAGCGATTAAAACTTCAGTATCCAAAATCATTTTAACACATGCCAGGAAGTACTGACATGACTTATGAAATGTATTTCTTAAATATAATTGAAATATTAAGAAACTAAATCTTCACACTCGTCCTTGCATGGTTTTGTCTTCTCCGTTTAGGACCCTTTTGGTCATATAGCTCATCAAGAATTATACATCCCGACTGTCAAATGTTTTATTTAAGCCTTTTTAATGAACTCAAGACTATTACAAAAAAGCGTATTGGACGCACAAATTTTATCGTTTTACTCTTATTATATAGGATAAGATATACCTATTGATTGTATCATGTAAAACAATTTATAAAGCAGCTAACATAATTTTATTCGTGGTAATTTTAATGACAGAATTCTTTTATTCTTTGTACGAATATGGATTCTGATATCACTCAACTGACGCGGACTTAAATTTCTATCGTCACTAAAATGTCGCAAAGTAGGCGCAAAGAAAAAATTAACAATACACAATTAATCAACGCGTGCAAGCCCTAGTCTCATGGAAATATCAAATACAAATTGTTTATCGTAAAAAGGAAAAATAGATCATGTAGGTTAGGTTACTTTTTATAAAATCAAATAGATGTAAAAAAAAACACTACAATCAAAATACCGAACTCCAAGGTAAATTCAAAAAGGGGCAGTCCATTAAAACTGACAAAATCAAACGTTTGACTCTATCAATCAACGGAACGAATTGAAAACAACTGTCATGTTTGTGACTTGGTGTAGACATTTTCCGAAGAAAATGGTGGGTTAAATCTGATTTTATTGCTATTTAAACCTTTTACATGTTGTTTATAGTTCCATTATATTGACAAGATTTAATAGGTGAGCAACACAAACAGACATAATAGGTTACTGTTAATAATTGGGATCCAGCAGCAAGAACTGTGCAAACATACATCACATACATACAACACATTAAACTAAACAATTCAAACAAACATACACCAAAGACGCTAACAAAAAGTTGTTGCATTTGATAGTAATTTTGAAAAAGACGCTCACAAAAAAGTTTTTGTAGTTGATACAGTATATAGTATACACCTGCTCGATAAAGTACAAATTAAGTAAAATAAAAATACAATGGTAAATATAATGAAAACAACTACAAATGTATGTAAAAACCTCTTGCGTTCGAAACGCACCTCTGGACACCATGAAGGCCCAAAAAATAATCAAACCTGATAGCTGGATGCACAAATACCGAGTCACGCCAACAGTCATACGACCACAAGAAAGATAATAGTTCAAGACAAATAAAGGGAAACTGTAAAGAAAACGAAAAGATAAATGACTTCAGCACCTATAATCTTTTGTAAGGAAACTTGTCAGAAAAAATTTTGAGATTGAAAATGCAAGCCCTAATTTGTTATCTCGTGGACAAAATTTTCAAACTTTATGTTATGTCACTATGTTTATTAGATTGAGTATTTGTTTTAGACTCAACCTTTCAGTATTTAAGGCAAAACGATTGACTAGGGAATTAACGTCTTCAATTGAAAAAACATGTTTATAAATAAAGTTCATTTTTATCCCGATTTTATTGCTAAGCCTTAATTGAAACTTGTTACAAGTAGTGATATCAAATAAGGTATTTCCAAGACACGAGACATTACAGTTTTAAAGGCAAACAGTTTCATTGAGATTACTTACTATATGAGAGGGATAGATAAAAAAATGACAATGAGACAACTTTCCACAACAGACCGATGAACATTGACTTTAACCTATAGTAACCATTAAAATTTTTCGATTATTGCCATGGAATGGTAAGTTTGTCTTTGACCTATGATTTATAATATCCCTTTGATAACTTCCTCCTCTCTTTTCCTTTAAAAGACACAAAGCTGACAAGAAATGGAACAATTCATAACAGAAAACAACAAAATGCAACAGTATGATTTATGCTAAAAGAACAAGCAAAGCAAAGAGCAATCTATGACAACCACTTGACTACCGGCTGCTGGTTTGAATAAACATATTTGATTGCGTTCAACAGCACAACAAAAGACCTAACTGAATAAAATGATTGACTCAATAGTTGTCCAATTGACAACCTGAAAACTGCACCAAATTGTGTACTGCGCATATCTATTTGATAACCATTTTAAATACGAAAGAACAGAAGATTGAAAAGGTTAAAGATAAATTGCGATCAAAATTGCATATAAAATGTATGCATTTTTATAAACCGATGTGTAGATTCATACAATACAGTACTTTGCAATCTGCAAATCAAACTGGAATGTTGTGAAATAAAAAAAATACCATCTCTTACTTTTTAAAAACAGTGATGATGCTTCATTAAAACAGCAGATTCAGTTTTACCAATATCATACAATAGCTGAATAAATCTTTTATAAAACGATATTGACAGTATATTAGGAAATACATTTGGCTCATTTGTGTTATAATGAAATTCATTGCAGGTGTTATTGGTAAAATTTAAATTTAATTCTGTTGAACGAAACTGATACTATATTTAGAAATATTTGCTGACTTTGTCAATAACATTACAGAGAGTGCACTTAGATGTTATTTTGCATTTAGTGCTTAGATTTAATCTCCTTATCACAATGTTCCATACATACGTTGGGTGGTTAATGCAAGTGTTAAAATTAATCGTAAAGATGTTACTAGTAACCTTTTGCACTATTTTGGCAGGTTAATGCAAGTGTTAAAATTAATCGTAAAGATGTTAACCTTTTGCACTATTTTGGCAGCTTTGATTGTGTTGAATTTGAAAATAAAATTCATAACTAAACTAAAGGCTCGAAAGACTCTGGGTCGTTCAGCTAGATCTCTTTTAATCTTCGACAATGGCAACTCTCAAACAATGTAATTCAAGACGAAAATCCCTTTTTTGTTGAGTTTGTATTGCTGATCATACAATTTTTGCTGTTTACAGTTTCTTTCTTTCTTCCAATACTTTCCCAAAACTCAAAAAGGGTACTTTTTATTGTCATAGAGCAATAGCTTCTTTAAAATCGAAAATTTCGACTACGTTGACTTATGTGTATAGATCTTGTCTTGCTGATCATTTTTGCTTATATACTTTAGTTCTTATTTTTGACGTATGAGTTCGAATGTCTCTTTGGTATCTTTTGCCTCTCTTTTAGTTATAGTTTTTACCAAAAATGATAGAGGAGTAAACATCCTCAATAAAGGACAATAACTTAAATAAGTAGCTTATTGGCTACTAGAGCTATGGTTACTTATTTGAGGATCTTGCCTTGCTAATAATTATTGCTGTTTACATACTATAGCTTTCTGCCAAAAAGGCAAAACATGTGTAAAAATTGTCAGTTTTGGGGAAACACGTCTATAAGGAGTCGACTAACAATAATAACACCTTAACTTATCAATAAATCTTTTCTTGATGATAATTTTTGCTTTTTAAAGTTTCTCTCCATATCAAGGTTTTTGAGATAATTGACAATAACTTCAAAAATAGGTCAGAATCGTCATTTAAGTGAAATAACTGTTTTAAGGTCAAGGAACAGGAAATAGGCTATGTTACAGATTTTGCTAAAATTTTGCATACAACCTTGGCTCGTTGAACTATAACTGAAAATCGAAAAAAAAAAACCATTTATATCTTTTATTATATCTGAAATGTTACTGATTGAACTCTTTCAAAATAGGTGAACATTTGTATAGAAATCACATAAATCGGCAAAAAACCTTCTTAAATTTGTATTAAAATCATCAAATCTCTGATTACGAATTTATAGCTTTTTCTTAAAAAAAAACACAATATGTTGTTGGTACATAAATTTCCGTTTTAATGATATAAGATAATCATATGGTCACCGACTTTGTTTTTTGTCTAATAATCAATTTGTTACCTAGTTGGTAGTGAAAAGCGTCAAAAGTTAACGTTTTGCGGCCTGTAACGCGATGACGTTACGATTATTTCGACTATTTTTGGTATTTTTTTCACATAGAACACCATTTTGAATTATGTATACCGTTAAAACGAAGTCGGTGACCTCTGTCAAAGTTTGGTTTAAATTGCATAAGTGTTTTCAGAGGAGACAATAGTTGTAAATGTTACCGGATGTTCGACGACAGACGACGGATGCCAAATGATCATAGATATAGATTACAAAGGCCTGGTCAGCTTACAAAACTACGTTCATATGATGGTTGATTACATAGAAATGCCTTGTATTAATAAGACGTTGATAATTGTCAAAGTATTGATACAAATGTAACACGTGGATTGCGTGGCTGTCTTAAATCATGTTCTTGTAATCATAATTAGAAACTCCCATTCGTGGAATGTGAAAAGGGTCCAATACTACAGTGTACGCTGTGAAAAAAAACCCACAGAAATATACGATATTCTGCATTAAATAAAACTGAGAATGGAAATGGAGAATATGTCAAAGAGACAACAACCCGACCAAAGAGCAGACAATAGCCGAAGGCCACCAATGGGTATTCAATGCAGCGAGAAAATCCCGCACCCGGTGGTGGTCCTCAGCTGGCCCCTTACTAAAATTGTGTGCTAGTTCAGTGAAAATGGACGTCACACTAAACTCCAAAACATATAAATGAACTAAAATTAAAACACATACTAGACTAACAAAGGCCAGAGGCTCCTGACTTGGGACAGGCGCAAAGATGCGGCGGGGTAAAATTTGCTTTGTGAAATCTCAACCCTCCCCCTATACTTCTAGCCAATGTAGAATAAAGAAACACATAGCAATACGCACAGTAAAACTCAGTTTAAAAAAAGTCCGAGTCCGATGTCAGAATAGGTAACAAAAGAAACTAAGCAAAATGACAATGAAACATAAATGAACAAAGGATTACTAGCAGTTACTGACATGCCAACTCCAGACCTCAATTAAACTGATTTTCAAGATTATGTCTTCATCATATGAAAATCAAGTACAATCCCTTCCGTTAGGGGTTTAGTATCATACCATCAAAATATGCAATCCTTAATGACTTGACAACAGTATCGTAACTATATCCTTTCCGATTAAGTCTGTTTAAAGGTTTGGTTAGCTTTTGAGGTGAATGCCGACATTTTTGTGCTTTGTAAAGAATATTACCATAAAATATTGGATGTGAAATACCTGAACGTATAAGATGTCTGCATGTTGATTTATATTTACGAATGATTTCCTTGTACCGATGATAAAATTTAGTAAATGTTTTGACTAGTTTGTGATATCGAAAACCCTGGTGTAATAATTTTTCAGTAATACAGAGATTTCTTTCGTTGAAATCAAATACGTTGCTACATACACGAGTGAATCGAACAAGTTGAGATATATAAACACCATAAGATGGCGACAAGGGAACGTCACCATCTAAAAATGGATAATTAACAATAGGAAATGGAAAATCATCTCTTTTATCATAAATTTTGGTATTAAGCTTCCCGTTAAAGATATCAAGATCCAGGGAAGGGCAGTGTTCATTGTTAGTATTATCTTTATTTAAAGTCAGTTCGGCAGGATAAATCTCTTTAGTGTACATACTGAAGTCGTTAGTTGAAACCCATAATAATTATCTCTTGATTGGTTTTCGCTAAACGTTCAAATGCAAAAATGTCCGACACATTCATAATAGATAAATATATACTAAACATATTCTGTTACAACATGTACAAGGACCAGAAAAGTAGATGATAGTGAAAAGTGTCATGTCAATTTTGACACTGGAAAATAAGGACAGATATTAAGTGTCACTACAGTTTATCTACGAAACCCTCGAACGTGTTATTGTCGAGATTGACAAAGACCATTACATTCTTTCTACCCTTGTTATTTAACTTGCTGGAATAGACCGTACATTCATACATTCTGCAAGCTGATCGGAGTCGCTCATTGGAGATGTTAGACAGTAGATGAAATGATCATGCCAGTACCTCTTGCTGTTGTTGGAATCAAAGTAACTAAATATATGGTATGAATTTCAATATTCAAGATACTATGCTGATCAGGAAATAAATATACCTTAACACTTAAAGTACTACTTACCATTTAACTCTTTCTGATGTGCCTGTGCTTGGATACCATCCCATAATGTAGAGATAATACAACCATATGCAACAACCATTAAAAGAAATGGACAAAAGAGCAAAATCAAGTCAAGAAACACCGTGTATGCTTTTAAAAGTGCTTCGTCTTCCCATATCTCATCACATCTGTGATTTCCAAGTCTTAATCGTGTGTACTTGGTTTGCACTGCTATAGGGATCATCACAATGGCAGCTAAAATCCAGCAGAAGATGATAACTTTGTATGCATGGGATAGCGTCTGCCATCGTCGTGAACGTAATGGGCGGCATATACCAAAATAGCGTTCCAAGGATATGGAAACCAATGTGAAGCAGCTAACACCAACTGACACACCTGAAACAAGATTTAGTATTGAAGCCTTCATTAAAATTTTCAAGTATATGTAAGCCAAACCAATTTTAATGAACATAATGACAAACGACCTGTGCTATGCATTCTAGGATTTGATCAAATCTAGAGGACATAATGCAATAACGGAAAAATAATTAGAAATCCAACCGAAAGAAAAACACATTTCGAACAAACATTATAAGTATTGCATGCAAACAAACATTTGGTTTTGGCACAAAATAATTATTTTGAGCTAACGAAATTATATTTTAAAGGAATGAAAGATTTGTTTTCATTATGCGTCTGCATACATTTTTATCTTTTGAAATGATTTGGACATGGATAACGAATAATGTAATGAAGGTGATGTGATCTACATTATAGTGAATAGTGGAAAACCAATTTTTATTATTTTACCATTTTTATTTTCAGTTTTTGTTCCATAATTGATATCACATGAAAATTGTTAAGTATGGACATTTTTTCTTTTTCAGCGTGATTTTATCAAGATTGTACATTTACTATTTTTTGCGCAAGTCTACTTGGTACCATTGTTTATTGTCAAAATGAAAGAATCTGTTTTTCAAACTCAATTTCTTCAAAATGCATAATTCGAAATTGCAACGACTGAATTAATTCGTTGAATTTTGTTAACTTCCAATAAAATATGTATGGTGTCATTATGTAGTTTTGCATTAGTATAAGTGCATAGAGTATGAAAAAATGTGGAAGGTGTTAACATTTTAATTCATTTCATCAAAAGTGTATTGCAGTTTTAAAGACCCTCTGATACGTTACATTGTAGATCATTTTGAATGGTGCGAATCTTGTATGATTCAAATGAAGAAGCGTCCTTGAATGGTTAGTTAGAAGTTTACATCATTCTAGGATGGTATACGACGTTGAATTTAAATTTGGATACATTTAAGTTCTAGTCTTATGTTACCAATAAAAAAAAAAACCAGCAGTTTTACTCTGCACTTGAATGGCGCTTAGTATTTCTATTTTAAGCATTTATATTATAAAACTGGATTATTTAAATTAAACCAAAATAATGATATCATGGTGAACCATATATTTGGTTACTAAAATAGAAAAAGAGAAGCTATAAAAAGACATTCTATGCTATCCACATTTGGTAACCATCAATTATGTTGCATTATGAAGAGTCTAATCGTATTTGGTCAGTATTGTAGGTTTCCTCATCAGGGAGTATTTTACCCACCTATCATAGCATATTTCCCAATAATATATTCTTCTAAAATCAATTTTAGGCAGATTTGAACATATAAGGTTATACAAATCATTTAACTTAACTATTGCCTATAACAACTTCAATTTCTTTTGTGAAGTGTACTTAAGAAAATTTCAAGATGAGAAACATCATTTAAAGTGCTGTTCCTTTGAATGTTACTATTTCCCAGTATATCCTTAGAAAAATGTAGCATTTACATTCAACTCGCATCCTTTTACCAAATCGTTTAATGAAAAAGAGGTGAAAAGAGATGAAATATGTTCTAATAATCTTTGGTTGATAAAGATTAAAAATCGCAAAAAAAATATAAAAATAGAAAGATTAAAAATCACAAAACAATATAAAAATAGCTTCATATGACAGCAGGAGATTGACGTTTCCTAAAAAAGAATTAAACATTGTTTTTTTATAGACTTTTACAGCATTCAATCGTCATACCTTTATTAATTTGAAGCTGAAAGTATAACAATACGATGATATTAGTTTTCCAGTTCAATACATTGTAAGAAACTGTTAATAATTTTTTTTTAATTGATTTGATAATCTAAGAATCTTGTTTTTCATCCATATTAGTTGCATTGCCATCACAAATAAGATAGTATTTTTTTTTCTAAATGTTTATAAGTGCACCGAAGAGATAAAATTCAAAAATTGTAAGAATAGAAAATCAAAAGCGAGCATACAATTCAACACCCACCGTTACAGACTGTGTATTTTTGCAGACTTGCAGACGGAGTTTTATCCATTTCCCAAGTAAATAAACTTTCAAATAGATCACAAAAAACAAACAAAAAATAACCTAAAAAGTATATGTACGTTTTTAACGCTTTTACTTGTTCACATTAAAAAGGACTTCATGAACTGGGATTTGCCTCGTACACAAAAACTGCAACATAGGTATGAGGAAGAATGACTGAAATCAACACTATATAAGTTTTTTGTCACTATCATGAATTAGTTTACGGATACGATGTGTCGGTGTTTTAACTCACTAGCGACATGTTTTCGCGGTCTTAGAATTGATAACAGTCATACTTTAACTAATTGTGTCTTATTCTCGATCATGACATTTGGACAGAGTGTGAATAAGCATGGCGGGTAATTCATTCATAGCTGGAGCGTTTACCTTGTCAGCGAACCCGAAAATGAAAATAACGCCGAGGCATTGGTTGAATTAATTTGCATTATTTTTTTACGTTGTTAGCCAATTACAACTTTTTTTTGTTTACTTTTGAAAATATTAGTCAGGGTGTATTGGGTTCGGAAATTGGGAGTTTATTTATTTATTCTGAAGTTATCGTATTGCAGTCAGTTTAAGTGGTGGATAAGTCTTTTATCGCAGACAAGAGCTTCACAAGCATTTTCAATTTAATTATATGCCGATGTTCTGAAATCAAACCAAAAGGTTATAGAAAATATGGATTGCATAGGGCTGACAATACGTTAAACACCATATGCACATTATAATTTAGTGTATGTATTTTGGCCGGGGGAAGTCATCGTAGATTGCCAGTGGTCGTTAAAAAACAATATTTCTCCGTCAAAAACCGTAGACATCAAAACTAATCATTCTTTATTGCATAGATTGCATAGAACAGCATGTCTTAAACTGCAACTTGTTATTAACTTAGCTATACTAGATAGATTAATTTGTTTATTTAACAGGTTTATGTCGGTCTGATTGGCGGCTAATTCATCTACATCGGAGCGAAATTACTGAGAAAATTTAATGATCTATCAATCATATATGAATTGCCTGATTTCAGTTAACCTTTGTATGCCTAAATGTTGAAATATTGGTTTTCACCCGTAAAACATTCAATGTGTCAGGAATGATTGGTAACCCTAATTAGCCCAAAAGTTCTGCAATTGATATTAACTCTTAACTATGAAGGTTATTAAGTATCATTTATGCAGTATACTTCGTTTGATGTATCATTAGTTGTAACAGCATTTCATCAGATAAATCATTCAAATACATAAACCGCAAAAAAATGATACGAAGATTGAAAAACATGTCTCAGATGTAGATATACATTCCGGCATTGCGTTTGATGCCTTCGTTGAATTTTTTTGAATCTGGTTTGCTTCTTTTACAATGGTTATTAATAATATTATTTAATAACTAATATCACACATAAGTAATAAATTCGAAACGATTTTCCACATGCACGAGAGTTTATTTTTACCTCAATTACTGTCAATCATGATGGAGCGTTTTTATGACATTCCATTACTGATATATCTTGAAGAAATATGATTTGTTGAACGAGATATGAAATATTTTCGTTTTGCAGAGATAACTGTGTAACGTAAACAGCAATTACTTTGCATTTAAGAATTAAAGTTTGTACAAAAAAGAAAGTGTCTATCAATATATTAGAAATAATGTATCTGCAGCCAAACTTTATATGTGTCCTGAAAAGGATAAAAGCATCCTATTCACAACCCGTGAGAGTGAAAGTACCTTTTTGAAAAAGACTTAAATTTTGTTTTCATCAGATTTGGTCAAAATAAATAACAAGGTCCTTTCGAAAATTATAAATATTTAAAAATGAAAACTATCCACACATTTAATAACATTTTAAAGCTGGATGTCTTTTCTCAAATCTGATATTGTTCTTCTGTGCTTTGTGTGTGAAAACTTAGTATGGTGTTAATCGGACGAATGTACTTTATGTTTTTTTTTTTAGGATTCCTAATAATGATAACCTATTATTGATAACTTAAGTAACTCTTTATTTGAAGACATTTATACAAAGAAGATATGTTTTATTTCTTTTATTTCTCTATGTTTATAATTAGATTTCAACAAAAACGTTTTCATGTGTATATGATAATGCTTAGGAAGTGGTGAAACATGCTTATATTTCCGTCATTGTTATCACAAGCACATTCTCTTTTAAAAGACAATCATGCAGGTCGAGGGTCACTTATTATAGGTAAAATATTTGGATTACTCAGTGACCATATCATCTCCCCGGAGAGTGTTTTAGACCCGAGTTTATCTTACATTATACAAGCTTAAGTACTAGTACTGATACATTTGTCATCGTCCCCCTTCTTTGTCTCTTTATCATATACCGTTATGGATTGACCGCAGTACAATATCTATTTTTCTCAAAAGTAATCTACCCATTTCATCAATTTCATACTCAGCTGCTGTATTTTTAGATAAAAAAATCAATTACTATAATTACAAAATCTTATCTAGTTTTTATTCTACAACAAGTTGTATTTTACAAATTAGCAGTTAAAAGTGAAAATTCTCGTGACAGTTGGAAGTGAATCATCATATTGTTTTATACGAAGATAAGAATACGATTGTCATATTTGACAAATTGACTCTGCGTGGAATTTAAGATTTATCATACGTTTTTAATTCTATGCAGATTAGGTATTTTTAAGTAAATAGATTTTTGTATTTTATCAGAAACATTGCTTTCATTATGCAGGTTGGGGACTATCTCCTAAATGGGTTATGGATATAATACCAAAATGGGATATAATTTTACTGTGCAAAAAACGTGTTTTTGTATTCATGAGAAAGTATTGCAAAGTTCAAATAATTTCAAGGCAACAACTTTTGGTTAGCAACTATTCTGAACACCGTATTATTCATGAGTTTGATTCCTAGGAAGAGGGACCAATCTAGCAACTTATTCATTTTCTGGAAAAGTCTCTAACCAAAAGTTGCTATTGCTGACTTTAACAAATGCACTTTTCAATATTTTTGCTTAATTCAAAAATTTTATTTTATTTTGCACTGACAAATAATCAAAATGTTTATCAAATGTTTGGGCTATATAACCCAAATGGCTGATTATGACCCATTTGGGAGATAATTCCCAACTTATCAGGAACAGAGAATAAGTTTAAACGAGGCGACATTTGAGGGATTGTTTTCATTCTCCCTGCGCTAGTACTTCAAAACTAAAGTTACTAATTTGATCAGAGCCTTTATAAGAAAGACATAATATTGATAAGTTCTTCGTCTTTCACATATCGGTTTATTTCGTGCTGTTATGAAACTTCTCTTGCTCTGCATTGAAAACTATTGTTTTGTGGCTATCGTTATTACCTGTGCAAAACTTTACAAATTCTCTGATAGGGAATGAAAAACTGGTTGTTGGACGTCCAATGGCACATTTGTCATGCATATTCACGGAAAACAGATAAGGGAGCCGAGAACTTTGCACCTAGTCTACATGAGACATTGACGTTCCCATTCCAACCAGACATTCCTGCATATAAATACTTCCACATACATATGCCCTAGGGACAACTTAATTTCTAAACCGCAGAGTTGGAAGTGACTGTCCGGTACTGGGTTGGTTTAATCGTTGAAAATAAATAGTGTGTACAAGAAAATATTGTTAGAATGTTGAATATTTCAAATGATAACATATATATATATGGCATTTAAAATAGCACACAGTAAACACCGCTCCGTTAGGGTTAAAACAGAATTTACTCATAGGAAGCTTGGAATATTCTCCACAAAAATGAAGAGTTGTTAGCATATTCATCTACCTCTACTTTCCGCTTTATAAATGTAGAGGGTATTATTTATTTTAATAATAGCAAATGTTATGATATTTTAAATCTAATCTATTCAGGTAGCACAAACACACACACACACGTACAGTTCGTAAAGCAAACTAGCATTGCAAATATATTGAGACAACATTTGGAATAAAATATGAGTGAACACGTTAAGGCTGTAAAATTTATCAACTTCTAATTTAATAATCAATACCTTCCAAGCATTTCTAAAAAACATCAGCGCCGTTCTTTATTTTTATTCAAACTAGTAGTCATCCCGCAGAACAAACACAAATATTCATAAAATTTAAAGATATAGAAGATTTGTTTAATAATACATACAAATCTAATCAGTCGATTTCAAGATTTGGAAAAATGAAATTAAAATAAACTCAATTATAGCACGATTTAAATGTATAAGTCAATGTGTTTATGAAAATAAATTGAAGTAGAAAGCAGATATTTAAAAAAAAAATGATTAAACATTTGTTTACAATATATTTTGTGTATAGTGTGTATCAATTCCATTGGAAAATTATTCTTCAGACTCACTCTGAGCATTGGAGTGATAAAAGTGTTTAAAATTTAAAAGATACATGTATCACGTTTCTTTATAAGATGATAGTAAGAATTTTTACCGCTTATGCCGATCGCAAATCACGTATCCCACCTGGTATTCACAACTTAAGGAGATAAACAGCAAGAATAGTGAAACTTATTATTAGGGAAACGTCTCATTCTGTTCTGATCTTTCTACATATTATGTATAATTTAAGGGGTGTTTGCGTTTTTTACTTGTTAAATCGCAAGGACATTTACGCTCCTAACATTATGGACATTTGCGCTTTAAACTTTGATTCACCTGAACTTCATTGACTAGACATTTGCGCTTTTTATATATGAAAGTTTACATGTTAATTTAATCAAATTTACCAAAGTCAGTGGAAGGTGTCAACACATAATGGTAGATAAAACGAAATGATTTTTCGATAGAAATTTTGCCCCAAATTCGTCAAGCAGCTCTATACCATTCGTGTATTGTACAGTACAATGCATGGTTGTATGTAGATTCTTTTTTTTTATTTCACAAGTAACCCTACATGAGTTACTGGATTTATAAAAAAAACAAATTCTTTTAATCTACTAAATAAAATAAAATTTTAAAAATTCTCATGGACTTAATGAAATTAACACCTCCCCTAAAATATAAAGGAATTATGTGGGGTATTGGTCAGTGGTGAATGAAGTAACCCAACAACTAACAAAATAAAAGGACAGCTTTAAGCTGTATATAGATGTATGAATGTCCTCTTTTGGATATAGGTGTTTCTTAAACTTTAACCATGATAACTCAGAATTTTATGTTGATAAAGTGCAAATGTCCTACAGAAAAAAACGAAAAATGTTCTTTTTAAATAAGCACAAAGGCTCTAAATATTAAAGCACAAAGTGTCCACCAAAAAAAAAAGCGCAAATGTCCTATTTAAAAGCGCAAACGTCCCGCGTCGAATTTAAGTTAGGATGTTCATATGGCGTTTATTGAAAACCTTTACTTATTTTAAAAGGAAAAAATGAGTTGAACTTGTTTTAATTCATAGACAAAAATAACAATTAAATTTGCACAAAAAAACCCCCAGAAAATTGACTTTTGTTGCATTCCGATTATTTTGTTTTGTATACTTGTCCAAGAACATAAGCCAGGCGGTGGAATTAACAATAAATTATTGAACATTTGTGTTGTTTAGATGTTGTATAAGTCATTAATTAATCATGTATAATATATATATATGTTTATTTTGGTGAATGCCCTGAATGTTCTCCTGAAACTATAAAAAATATTCATTTGCATCAGCCACGAGGAGGACTTAACTCATAAAAATGCATTTCATAATGAAAATAATGCTTGTTCTTGTGCATGTTCAACGAGTACTGAACATTAGGGTTAAATTACTAACTCAAGGACATGTTATTTTCTATATTTGAGCTGCTTTTTGTGTATTATCTATATTATGATTAAGTGTTCTAATCATATGAAAAAAAGTCAAATATAAGATAAGACAAATACTTCAATAATACTGCTCATCCTTCCCCTTTAAAAACACAACAAAATCGCAATCAAACAAAAAGCAAACTAAACCACCCAAACACAACAAAATTAAAGAGAAAAAGGAATAGTCACCAATATCAACTGATTTAAATCACTTTGAAAAACATATGAATTATTCCGGTTAGGTCCTTAAGATGAATTGAATTAATTCAAACATATTACATTACGGTCAACCACTAAACCAGCAAGTTAATGTGTTATTGTATACGTGTTGTTCCATCTCTCTCGTCTTTAAAATGACACATGTCTCGTTCTGCCATTCAAACTACATTTTGTGGTAATATATTTTACTCAATTGCAGGATCTTTCAATGAAGCGATAAGGACGTAGATATACGATTTGTTATAAACTGATTTTTGATTTGGAGGTCTAGTTGGAATGTTTTGAAAGAAGGTGGGATATAAATAAGCTATCGTTACAGATTTGTTTCAGGGCTGTGACATTGTGATTAAACATATCTTAGATCACATTACCGTTATATCAACAGTAATAATAAGAAGTGTTAGTTAACTTATTTCCAGTTTATTGCATTAGTATGTGTCATGCACACTTTTTTTTCCGAATAAGTTATAATTTCACACTTTTATTTGAGATTAAAACAGCAGCAAACACTGGGAATATATTATTCTAAAAAGTCTTTTGAAAAATGAAATTGAACCAAGAAGTTTATAATACATTATTATAGAATTGTGTTTGTTATTACATTACGTAGAAGCGATTAGTTGTATAACATTGCCTTCGGAAGAAACAATGTTTGCTATTTCCTTAATTGCAAGTATTCTCACTGGATTTCACTTTAATTATAAAAGCATTTTTATAACCTTTAACATTTAAGATGATCTTACAGAGGAAGTTGATTTGAGTAAACAATTATAAAACCTTTGTTCAAAGTTTATTCTTTTCTTATAGCAACCAAACCCAAAGTTTAAGCTCTAATGATCACAACATTTAATGTTACGATCATTAGAGGCAAACAGAAGTCTTCATTTTCTTCTTTGTTGCCAATGTAGAACAGAATTGTTATCAATTGACCATCATATTTCAATTCAGTATAATTCTCCAATCAAAATTACAAAATTGTACAAGCATATCTATAAAACATGGACGGGTTATGTTTGTAGATGAATGTGCTATTAAAAAGGTAAACGTTATGAAATGGTGAACGCTTCTTCTTCTTTAAAATGTCTTTTTGTCATTTTTTTTAATGCATACACTATTGTGCCATTAGAAATCAAGATATATATATGAGTAAACTGATGTACCAGTAGGATTCATTGTGTGTATACACACACTAATTTACAAATAGAAATCAAGGTGTTAATGAGTACACTGGTGCGCCTAAAGAAATAAAGGTGATGATGCGTATCATGATGTTCCAGTTTAAATCAAGGTATAGATGCATAAAGTGATGATGCATATAGTTATGTGCCAGTAGAAACTAGGTGGAATGCATACACTAACGTACCAGTAGAAATCAAGGTGTCTATGTGACCACAAATGAACCAGTAGACAACAATATGTTAATGCGTACACTGATTTACCTGTAGAAATCAAGTTTTTTATGCGTACACTGGTGTACCAGTAGAAATTAAGGTATACTAATATACACAAAATGCAATTTGAACACACCACTTTGTCATGAACGTGATGATTAATGTTTTCAAACAGTGAATATCTTTTCAGATTAGGAAAACTATATCATCGACTTCTGGTGATATAAAATCAATTATCAAGAGCTTGTAACCACTACAGTGACATTTGTGAGAAAGCATGACCTCTGTTAATTAAACTCTAAGAGTCAGGGCCATACAGTTTCAACTAGAGCGTATATTAAAACCACAAATGTACGTTTTGCTTAAAATACTTGACCCTATTATACCAAACCGAACAGGGAATTAGAACTTTGCGTGCTGGAGACACATTCCTTATTTCAAAATGATTTCCAAAATTTGTTAACTTTGCAATAAAATATCCGTAAAAAAAGGGTTTTAAAAACATTTCTTCACTAAATTAAATTTTTTTTCAAATCAATTCAGTTGTTTAAAGAGATTTAAGCGGACACACGGTTGACGACAGGTGGATAATCCTAACACTGTCATTTCTACATTAACACATTATAAATAATCAAATTGACTGACTGCAAATATACATGTATAAGTTAAAAGCAAGTGAAGTATACGAAACGTTCTAAAATAATTGTAGAGAAAATAAGCCCTGTCACTGGTATTAAGGAAAAAGGACAGTTCTGCATTTGTTCTGCAATTTTTATTTTATAGATTTTGAAAAACTCGATAACATATCGATTTCATTATACAACTCAACGGTAATTGTTCATCAATATGTTATCAAGTCATTAGAAATTAAAAGCCATGATTGAATATAAGTCTTAAAACAACAAAACGTAAGAAAAAAATTAACAATCTTCATCAAAGGTTATAATAATGAACTTCACATTTCTATTGGAAAGCCTGATCCAATAATTAATCCTGTAGTGTAACATTTCATAATCGTTTTGAAAAGGGATTAGTCACGAACGGAGCGATGTATGGTCTATTTGTCACATGCCTCATAATAACGTATAGCAAAACAAGTCTAAGTAGGCCTGCTTTTATGTATTTGTTGTGTATTGAAATGTATTATCTAATGGTTGATTTAATGTTATTGCTAATGGAGGTAAAAGTACATTTATAAAAGAATGATATACGATGAAAATTAAACAATACACAATATTCAAATAATATCAAAAGATGGAAAGAAAAGGAATAATATGTTATTGAATTCGTTAAAGATGTGAAACTAATTGATACGGAGTGAAAAGATACACAAAAAGCTTAACTTAAAGTGAATAATTAAATCCCATCACGTTGTCATTTTTTTTTCAAAAAAAAAGATAGACTAAAGTACATAAGACAAATGTCTAATATTATACAAGGAAATACGCAGCGCTCTTATTGCTGTTCGTCATAATGAAACATTCAACAGAAATAGCAAGTGAATATAAATAAAAACGAAGACCGATTTTCATTTCGTTTTATATTCACTTGCTGTTTCCGATTTTACTGTGGAACTTTTTTTATTATAAGTTGAAGGTAAAAATATGAACAACTACTAGGTTTGTGTAATAGAATTTCTCAGAATACATGATAGAATATCGTTTTGGTTTGAATCCGAAAATAATGTTAAACTCACACGACAGTCCTTTCTTTTCATTGTGATGACTTTGAAACTAGTAAGTCGTTAGTTACTTTTTACATGTACATTTTGTACTTTACTTTCTTACAAATAATCTATCGATACAGACTGTCCAATATCTGCCAAAAACTGCAACATATTAACATTTTATTGGATGAATAGTAATTATTAAGGCTTTTGTATGTTAATATAGAAATAACATTGTCGTCAATCCTTCACAGAATAATCCCTTAATCAGAAACAGAATTCTATTTGACTAGGTAATTTTCTTAAATAGTTGTATATTGCATTATATTGAATATAAATTACGTCATTATATTAATCCTTGCATGCTTAATTTGTGAAACATTGTTTCTTTGAATTTCAGTTGCTGCAAAATTACCTCCATGACAGGAAATCTTAGCTTTCTTTTCAAACTACAGAACCATCTAACAAAACAAATATATGACCCGCCATGACATTTCCAGGTTTCTGGAGGTATAACGTCAATTTGAGAAAAACGTTTACTTTCAAGGTTACGTGTAAATCTGTATGGGGACATGCAATAAAACAATAAGAAGATGTGATATGATTGCCAATGAGACAACTCTCAACAAGAGACAAAATGACACAGAAATTAACAACTATGTGTAAATGCGAGTCTTTTTCTATGATTCATTTAGAGTGTGGATCCTTAGGTCAAATAATAATTGCAAGAACCGCTTGTAACCATTAATATGTTGTTTTTTACCACATATATGACATCTACAGTGATATTCAAAATTTAAAAAAATGAATAATTCAAAGTATGAAGGGCATTCAAATTGGTTAAAAATAGAAATCAAATTGCATTGTTGATTAGGGCATATTCGTTTTCACTATATAACACTAAAACTAAAAGCAAAATACAACTCCTGTCCTTATACTGCTCTTACAGATAAACGGTTAGATCGATTAGAAATAACTACGTTGAACTTAAGAAGTATCTGTACATCTTATTTCACCAGGTTTATACCATTGATAAAAAAAACTAGTGTAACGTTTTTTTTACAAAGACATAATACGTAGAACTTTTTTTAGTATTAATTATGTAAAGTTATCTAAACTCGAATAATTGTTTCAATTTGATACATTTAGACAAACCTTTAAAATTTTAGAACATACATGTTCTTTTCAATTCTGAAAGATCACCAAAGTAGAGAACGCATAACGAAATAAGATTTTGTGAAATTATTAGTTCAACATTTTGCAATATAACTGATATACATGTATAATAAAATAGTTCACTGCCTATAAATGCCAGCGACAATTTCACTTGAATATTTAGTATCAAATCATAATGGAAGATACACCAGTTAAGAAACACAATTGGGAGAATTTTTATTAGTATGGCATTATTGGTATTTAATAAATGTTAATACGAAAATAAGATGTGCAAATACTAAATTTACTAAAGGAAAGAATACGGGAAAAACAATGCTTACATATACCCGTTTTTGAGACAGATGTAAAAAGAAATATACAGAATAAATAAACGAGACCTCTTATTGATGAATATGATGAATTCGCATGTTTCAGCAAAACACTTTTAATTGAATTTTGTATTTGATACTAAAATGCATCGACACTCTAAATTTATCACAGAAATATATTTGTAGGTTCCCATAAAGAATTTAAAGTAACGTTGAGAGTAACGACGTTTTTCTCACATTGACGTAATACCTCCATAAGCCTGGAAAGGTCATAGCGGGTCACACATATTGTACCCCATTTAACTCTTCTTTTTTATTCTTTTATCTTTGAATAGTCACATTTATGTTGGCATGATGTAATAAATTTAAATCAAGTTAACTTACAACGTTGTTATCTTACTTGTTTTTCTGTTTTTCTGTGGTTTATATATAATTATTTTTTGTGTTTTGGAGCTTTTCATAGAAACTTTTTAATGGTTTAAACAAAGATGACAATTTCTACGAACTTTTACCAAGAGTTTCTTATATTGATACTAACCAAGTATACTTTTTTTTAACCAAATAACGATTCATGGTATATTCAGATGCCTGATTCAAACACTTCAAAAACAACGTATCATGATTTAAAAAGTAAACTGATAAAAATGTAGTAAACCTTTTTATGCCAAATATGTTTATTATAAATGTGTAATTCTAATGTTCACTGTATCTAAATCCCTGTATGTCCATGACTGTATCTACATCCCTGTATGTCCATGACTGTATTAGTACATTAAAATCCAGGTAAGCGTGAATAAGAAAAATAAAAATAAAAAAGTGTAATATATTTTGTTTATGAAGCAAACATGATAAGATTGAATGTGCATGACCCTTGCATCTGATCTTTGCTAGCCAAGGTTAAAGATTAAAAAAGTATCAACAAAACAACTGAACTCCAGGTAAATTCAAATAGGGGGAAGTAAATGAAACCTGACAAAATCAAACGTGAATCTTAAACTATATCAACCAACAGAACGAGTGGAAAACAATACTCCTGACTTGATACATGCAATGTCCAAAGTAGATGGTGGATTAAACCTGGTTTTATACCTAGCTACATCTCCCACTTGTATGACAGTTGTTCTTTATCCCGTTGTATTGACAAAACTAGATTAAACAACCCAAACAGACATGGGTCATGTGACAATAATTGGTATCAAGCATCAGATAAAATAACGATATGGTCCCTCCTTGAGAGGATTGGATCTTATCTTAACCCTTGGTTAGGGCAGAACTTTGTATTCAAATACTGGGATAAAGTAACTTTGCAACTAAAGTATTTGCAAACTAAAAATATCCCCAACTAATATGAAAATAAGGAGATGTTGTATAATTGCCAATGTGACAAGTATATATAGACCAAAGGACAAAGATGTGAACAAATATTAGTTACAAGACACATTTAAATATTGGCAAAACCAATAGAAGGACCCGGCATAATAAGAGTAAAAAAAAAACAAACAGGAAAAGCAACGGTCTAATTTTTGGCATAATAATAAATACAAAAACAAATATGGCACACAGCAATCAACGGCAACCAATGTATTACAGATCTCATGGCTTGGGACAGGTACATAAAGAACTGCCGAGGTTAGACATGTTTTTGAGCGTTCAATCATTCCCTTATATGGGACAATGGTGTAAAAACACAACTTAAATAATGTACTAAAATTCAGTTAGAAATGGCTTGACTCACCAGATTGGAAACTAAAGAAAACAAAATAACAAAAAGACTAAAGACACCAAGTATCTATCTTAGACTACTTAATAAAGGAAACAGTAGTATACAGCTGTTCAACTTAAAGATACAGATAGCTTGCTGAAAATCAATTTCAACTAATTAATAAACCATGTGTCCTAAGAATGAGAAGTCAATCAGTACATCAGCGACGGATTAATGTAAAGACGTCATAAGCAGTCGAGAATACAATGACCATTTGCAATGCTTTAATATTAGTATGACAGGATGTAGATATAAGGTTAAAAGTTAATGAATGGATAGCAATGCATGTTTAGTTATCAAGTAAACTATCAAAAATTAAATCAATACCATTTTCAATGGAGACAATATTCACAAATGTAACACACAATACTATTTTTTGGGTGTTTTTTTTATCTGAAAAATTCAGGCATTAAGATACATATATATAAACATAAACTACAATATAAATTGTCTATAACAGTTTTAGCAGGATAACACATCCTACTTGTTACGGTGTTGTTGTTTATCGAGCCTGTAAATTTAGATACAATCCGTATAAACTTATCGATCCTTTAAATAAACTTATTCTAATATATAGTTTACCAATTCAACAATGTAATTAGAGCTATTAGATCTTTGAATATTGTTTTATCGGTATAAATATTGATTTGTTATCCATACATTAAAACTCAACTAAATATTAGTTTAAACACATATATACATTTTCCTCGACTTTCAAATATTTGGCTTTTAGCGTTCCTGATGAAGGTAAATCCATAAAGTGCTTCTAACGCATAAAATTATCAAACATTTTGTTTTCATTTTTTACGGTCCTACTATCTGTCGATACATATATTTGTCAATGCACAAGATCCTGTTTTATATGACTGTAATTAATGTCTTTACAATAAATCCATTGGAAGTTGGATGTGTACTGATTGATATGTTAGTCTTATATAAATGATTTTTTTATTGTTTGTTTTTGGCTTTGATCTAGCTTTCAGTAACAACGAGTACTCTCAGATCTGTACTTTGTGTCTTTTTTGTTTTTGTTAGTTGTTTTTGTTCTGTGTATCCCAGATCTTGGGAGGGTTGGATGCCCGCAAACATGTTTAATCCCGCCACACTCTGTATGTGCCTGTCCCAAGTCTGGAGCCTGTAATTCAGTGATTGTCTTTTGTCGCTGTGTATATAAAAATAAGAAAATGTGGTATATATTTTCCAACGAGACAACTCTCCACAAGAGACCAAATGACACAGAAATCAATACCCATAGGTCACCGCACAGCCTTAAATAATGAGCAAAACCCATACCACATAGTCAGCTATTAAAGGCCCCGAAACGACAAATGTAAAAATTTCAAACAAGAAAACTAACGGCCTTATTTATGTACAAAATAATGAGCGAAAGACAAACATGATACACAGAAACAAACGACAACCATTGAATTACAGGCTCCTGACTTGAGACAGGCACATACAGAATGTGGCGGGGTTAAACATGTTAGCGGGCGCCTAACCCTCCCCATAAGCTCGGTCGGTGGTATAACAGTACAACATAAGAACAAACTATAAAATCAGTTAAACAAGCCTTAACTCATCAGTTGGATACAAACAGAGATATATATATATAACAAAACCACAGAGTGGACGTGGCAGGATACTTATACATTCCCACAACAAAAAGACACTAAATACAGATCTAAGAGTACTCGCAGTTACTGATAGCTATTTCAAAACCAATAACAACTAATAAAAAAATCATGCTTTTAAGACTAAAATATCAATCAGTACACATCTAACATCCAATGGTTTAGTATAAAGACGTCATTAACAGTCAGAGAAAAACATGACCTTGTGCAATGCCAAGATACAGATATCGACAGATTGTAGAGCCATGAATGTGCATATGTATATAAAAATAATATTTAGTTTGATTATTAATTTTATTTTACTGATAACAAAATAAATATTAATACCAATAAAAACAACATTCAAATATCTAATTACAGCATATTTGTTTTTCGTTTATGATTTGGTATATAAATCAGGCCGTTGGTTTTTTCTTTTGATTTGTTTAACATTTGTCATTTCGGGGCTTTTTATACCTTACTATATGTGGTTTGGGTTTTTTTAATTGTTGAAGGCTGTACCGTGACCTATAGATTCTAACTTCGGTCTCTGTTGGATAATGGTCTCATTTGCATTCATACGACTTCTTCTTTTATCTTATAAAGACCAAAACGTTCAATATGCTACTTATATATATATATATATGATAGTTCTTAACATAATCATACTCATCTTTTATTACTCTGGTATAAATTACATAGAACTAATACTAGGAAAAAGTAATGGATGATATCCCCCCCCCCCCTTTCACCACATGTATCTCTGTTTATAAAAAGACATCGAACATGGACAGCACACGCAGACACTTCCAGATATCATTAACTTATAAAGGTTAGACAGTACATGTTGGATAGAATTACAGATCAAATAACAACCAATACTAAATAGATAACCTTTAGGAATGAGATTATGCTATGCAAAGGACCAATATGTTTATATTAATCTTAGAGCTCTATAAACAAAAGATTAGACTGCGATATCCTGGTTCTTAAAAGAATTCTACAGTTACAGTCAAACGTCTTAACCAAATCTTTGATTCTACGAAAGAATTTAGTGAACGGTTTAAGTAATTTGTGGTAAAGATATCCCTGATTTTTTCAGTTAAAAAGGGTTAATCCTCTAAAACGAAAAATCAAAAAAGAGCTTACTATTAGGATAAGTTTTGACATTGCTGACAAATTCCACGAGATTTAATGAAGGCAAATATGAGTTATCACCAGACATATTGGAAAATTGCCTGGTTTATTCTAAATTCCCATAAATCTGAAACAACTTATCCAACAGTTATCAAAAGTCAAAAAGTATCTGGTCTTAATAAAAACTAGAATTGTTTCTTTTTGGTTTTGTTTATGTTATTTCAAACAGTTTTGAGAACTTATATTTGGAAAATGCGATATTGTGTAAAAACTTCAAAGTTATAAAAGGAACATGAAAAAGAACATAGTTTTCACATGTTATGATATCGCGAGCAAAAAGGCTGTTATGATAAACGTAAGAACACGTGACATGATGATGTGAATAATGAACTAATCGAAGCACGGATTTCTCTGTATGGATGTTTTTGTTGTTGTTTGCGGCTAGCGCGGTTGATGGAGTTTATTTCATGATGATTTCTATAACTTCCTTTATATATTTTATCCTAATATAGTACCAACCAAGTATGCTGCATTTCCTTTCTTTCACTTTGTTTTTTTCTATAATTTAAAATTTATGTTTCCTTGAAGCAATTATTTGTATTCAATAATGACGTCATTTGTCATCACAAATCATACATCGTTTGAACACTCTTCTTTGATGTTTCATGTTCCTTGACTCTAAATAGTAAATTATGACAAAATTATGGTATGCAAGTCTGAAGAATTATTCATTCTGAAGCACATTTTACAATTTTCTCGCGATTGCAGCTAGGTTAAAACAAATCGTTGTAGAAGCTTGTTTTATACATGTGTATTCATGCAAATGAACGATAAACGGTTATTTATTACTGAATGTATCACATTGTAAATGAACGTATCCAATTTACATGACTTAAAATGTAAGTATTCGGTTGTTTTGAACAACAAATATATAGAATCTTCAAACTATAGAAAATGAATATAAAACGGAAGTTATTACAAACTTTAACACAAGTCCTGTTAAGTTTGTCACTTGTTGCTCTTCATTATTTGTCTTTTTTCTCCCTGTTGTCAATAAACGAAGTCGATTTTGTTTTTATGGTTGAACCATTTACTGTGATGTCTAATAAATTCTTTTTATCTGTTTTTTACCATACTCGCAAGACCTTTATTGGATAGCAAAGGGCGTTGATAAGTCCCAGTAGTAGTTTTGTTTTGTGATCACTATTACACTGTAACATTTTTGTATATCATTTTAAATATGGAAAATGCAATACATGTATTTCTACATCGTTGCAACGACGTTCACTGCTTCCCAAAACCAATCGGACCTCGGTAACAATATAAAAAGTAAAATTCAAATACTGTTGACATAAACTTTAGGTATGACGAGCGGTATATAAGTAAACATACATTAAAACGGTTGTTAATATGTTCGTCCTGTAGGTTTTGTCAAATATTCAAATTCAATAGATCTTCCGCTTTATTAAAATCATTAAGACAAAACATTCCACTTCTTTCATTATCAACTCTCACAATGGTTGACCGAGATAAAAAAAAAAACCTCACCAAATATACCAGGCTTAGAATTTGGTATCTAGCGCGTTTCGTACCGTTTTAAACAAAAACTAATCAGTAAACCTTGAATCCAGAAAGTTGGAAGGTTGAATAAAATACGAAGTTAAAGACCATTAAAAAACGAAAAATCCGAAAAGCTGTTCAAAATACGGCTGAGGTAATATATGTCTAGGGGTGCAAAAACGTCGTAAATCCAAAATAGATTTACGCACCAAGATAACAAACAACTTCGACGGATTTATAAAAACTCATCAAAGATACCAAGTTTACAATTTGGTACGACAGACGTGCGTGTTGTCTACATATATAAGAAACATCAGCGGCGCTCGAATCAAAATAATGTGAAAGCAAAATCTTACAAAGTTGAAGTGTATTTTAACAGACGTTTTCTGACGAAAAGTTTTGCCAAGTACTGCTAAGGTAATCTATACTTGATGGTAGAAAAAGCCTCAGTGTTTCGAATTCAAATAAATCAATATTTAACAGTTAACTTATGGAAAATTAGCACATGTCATTGATATTTGATGTACATAAAATAAACATTATTTCTTTTCGAATGTCGTTGGATTAAAGGATATCTCTATGTATATGAGAATAAATAACAATTACTTAAGGAAAAGACTATTTTAGAATAAACTTTCCATGTAAGAGCATGAACGTCTTTGTGGGTAGTGTACTAAGAAGTCGTTAACAATCCATACAAAAAAAAACTACTAATGTGAATATTCTTGTTATGTAGCAAGAACAAACTGTAGAAAGACTAATCAATAAGTACTTGTATGGTTTATGTCCCCTGTATAAGTTATATTTAAGGGTAAAATTAGAAAGTTGTGGAATCCTAATATAAGTTAAATATAACAATAAACAGCCACATTCGTATATGCAAATTTTCTTAAGGATTTTTCCGCAATTTTACCTTTAATAATTAACTTCTTAATCACATTTTTTGAAAATCATTCAAAACTGAAGATAAGAATTACAAATTTTGTCATTTAAACTTTGATTATGTAAATATAAGGGAGATGTAGTATGATAGCCAATGAGACAAATATCCATTAAACCAAATTTGTAGGACAAAGATGTGAACCAAAAAAAAAGAAACTGTGATAGTATGATTTTTGATAAAGATTGAAAGACTTTTAAATATGTCGACGTTTTTTAAAATTCATTAACGGGAAATTGACCACATCCCATTGAAGTGCAAAGTACTAGTATATACTTATTAAAGGAAAGATACATGTTTACCAATAATCAATTCATGAAAAATATGAACTTTGAAATGTTTTAACTAAATTAAAATTATTCAACGTTCAGCTGCTAACGCGATTAGATTATCAACGATGCCAAAATTTAAAGTGAACGCTATTCGATAATGAATGTAATAGAATCAGTGCTTTCATTTCTTGTTATTATCAACATTATGTATTTCATATTGATAACTTTGTTTGGTTAAAATAACAGGCTAATAATTCTACGATCCTGGTCTATGTCCTCTTACATAATCAAGTATTTAATTTAGTTAATGCTGAAAAAAGTCAAGTTATGTAAACTATACAATCATATTGTCGTTATCTTAGCAGAGTGGCAATTATTCCTTTTAGTTATACATAATGGTTTTCAAGTTATTTTTCATAGAGTTAAGTTTATATAATAATCAATATTTGTCGTCTACTTTTGTCAAGATAACTGTTGCTTGACCATTCCGGTTATTGATTTACTGATTGACAAATTAAGTAGGGGCATCTTAGAAAAAAAATGGATGATGTGAACAGCTATTTTTATTAAAAATGCAGATGCTTATATCATTTTAGACTCGTGCATGCTTCGTCCCAAATTTAATCTTTTGGGTAGGAGGTAAGCAAGTGTATGACAAAAATATACAACAAAATGCATAGGGAAATCAAATAAGTAACAGAGTATCCGCCGGTGATACGTCATGCACTCATTACATGATTCCAAAGATTTCAAAAATTACATCAAATTAACAACAACAGAAGTTAATCGATGTGCAATCCTCGTAAATCCATTCAGAATATAAAAACTACGATAAAACAAAACCTGAGGAAATCGTATGAACTACAAACGGAGCGTGACATGGTGCCTCGTTTTGACTAGCGTAGCCTGCTATGCATGCATCACCCCCCATGTGAATCCATACGCAGTAAATTTCAAAATTTGGAATATGACGCAATCGATCAGCTATGAAGTTAGACAGATCAGCTGCGCTCAAAACAAAACCATTGGAAGGCAAGATCAATTACAAAGTCCAATAGCTTTGAAAACCCAAATTTCCATAAAGGTGTGCCAAACCTCGCTATGACAGCGTTTAGTGAATAAAAAATAAATCGGGACAACATAGACCAACCCACTCATGTTGAAGATGGAAGAACTTGTGAAGTGATAATGTGCTTCTTCTTCCTCGTGCTTTTGATAAAACTTATGTTGAGTGTATATATATTGTTACCCTAATAACTTTTTTTTTTTTAGAAAGAACAGTACATCTATAAATTTTATCTCCAATAACTCCACAAAAGGTAGACAGATATTTACCCAAGATGCAAAGAGTTCAGTGTTAATAAATGTGCAATTAATCATCCAGAAAAAAATATTTGTAAATATTTGTTTATTAGCTACTCATTCTTTTACCTTAAAAAATGTAGTAATGTCAAAATGTTTAAAATTGCATTTTAAAATAAATATTTGTTTGAACAAAAGCAAGTCATGGTGTTACTCTTTGAATAGAAGATAAGCAAACGGTTTATAGCACAAGCCTTTAGTTTTGTCAATGATTTAGATTATAAGTCATAAATTATTTTGGTTTATATCGTTATATCGTTATACATCAATGATAGAAAGTGCAAGGCTGACGAAAAGTCTAACGTTAATCATCTTAAAATCTACATGGGTGTTGTTGCAAATTCTTTTACAAACTATCTTGTGCAAATGATTAAATAGTTCAAACGCATTAATAGTCCATATGCATGTTCATATTTTCTTAAAGGACAAAATATTTCCTATCTGTATGAAAACTCTTTTTACAGAAATTTTATATAACTGCGACTGTTATTGTAAAACTATTGTCATTTAACTTATAGATAGGTTTCGTATCGGTTATTTCTCATTCAGCACGTGCATTCTATTGATATATGACGATTACAAATAAATACTTTTCAGTTTTGCGCATATTGCAGGTGTTTATCACTGTACTTATTGAAATTGTTGCATTTTCATTTACATTTTACTCCGATTAAAACGTACTGATAATACTTTTTTGCATCTATTAATTTCCTCACACCTCCGGCTATTTAAGTGTAAAACTGATAATGAAATGTGATGTTGTCATAAACATGTAAAGCAAGTCACTGAACAATGCGACCACTATATTATATCCAAACTTATCTAAAGAATTCCCTGTAAAAGTGTTCACATTTTCAGTGATGTAAGAAGAAAAATTTCAATATAAATAATTAATGAACGCTAATCGTCCAGCAGCAGTTATTGCATGCATATTAAGCACGATAACAAATTACCGTTACATGTTACTTACATGCTGTTTTGCCCTGGCACGCTGAGTCAAAATTGTAGCATAGTAGCTAACATGTTTAAAGTCTGCACTTTAACATGTGAACCTTGCCTGACTATCTGAGTTGATTAGTCTATATTCGATCTTCAACATTCCGTGCTAAGAAGAGATGCAACAAATACCAATTTATTTTTATTCGTTTGACCTGATCGGGGATCGCATCCGTGTTCCCCACCCCTTGAACTCCAAGTCCTTGCTGCAATATTGCCACGGAGGCCTTAAATAAAGGCACCAGTAGTATACCGCTGTTCGAAAGTCATAAATCGATTGAGAGAACAAATCCGGGTTACAAACTAAAACCGAGGGAAGCACATCAATTATAAGAAGAAAACAACGAAACAACAGAAACACTGAAGTGAACAAAAAACTAACGACAATGCAACACACAGAGAAACGAACTATAAGATAACAACTGCCATTTTCCTGACTTGGTACAGGACATTTTAAGAAAACAATGGTGGGTTGAACCTGGTTTTGTGGCTAGCCAAACCTCGCGCTTTTATGGCAATGTTAAATATAACACTAAAATGACAACATAACATGACAGGAATACAGTACAAATAAATGCAAGAACATTCAGGACAGAGAAATACACAAATAAACAATACAATAGTACATTTCGACATGCTAACCACAGAATAAAACGAACACGTAAAACAACATAGAACAGCACACAAAAACAGCATAACACAACCACGAACTGTCTTTCATACGACTGGATCAACATCACAAAAGTGACGTAACAGGTAAATTTCAAAAAAATTTATACAGTTCAAAATCAGGTTTGTAACTATGTCATTTGATGTATTATATAACAATTACATGAATATTAATATAGAATTGTGTTAGTAATTAGATAATTAATTGTATTATCTAGCTATGTCGGTATTTCTTCTAAATCAAACTGTAAAACAAATAAATCGTGTACATATAGTTGCTTTAAACTAAAATCTTATAAATGAACTGGGTGATTAATTATCTTTACTTTTACATACGAATAGAAAATAAAAAAAGATAGAATTACAACTACAAACGATAAGACATTTAACAATATCCGATCAGAATTACAAATACAACATCATTTTTATATTAGTGTTATTCTTTAAAATTGAGTTGGTATGCATTAAAGTTTACATTCTTAAAACATCCATGATTAAATTTATTTTTGAAAGCATGAATTATACTTCAAAATATGTGCAAGACCGTTTCAAATCAAGTCCCCTTTTTTTCCAAAAAGCTTTGTAAAACAATATGAAAATAACTAGAGACAACTTTTATATAAAAACAAATGAAGCTGCAACCCTACAAGAGAACCATACCACTATGGTTACAAAGAAGACACGATGTCTATTTTCTTAAATATAAAAGTTAAATAAACTTACCTTGGAGGTATCGAATCAACACACACATTGTCGCTCCAAAAATGAAATTTTGCAAAAACATTGGAATTAAAGTAAACGGCATGCAAAATACTGCTAGCAACAAATCACTTACGGCAAGGTTCAATAAAAATACATTTGTAACAGTTCTCATCCGTTTATTATGTACTAATGTAAATATAACTAAAAGATTCCCTACGACTGCAGCAATAAAAATAAAAATGTAAATCACAATTAATATATAACTCAAGGAACTCGTTGTTCCATTTTTGGGAAAGTTTCGAACTTCTGTTAAATTATCAGTTGGAATAGAAGAATTATTGAAATCCATTTTTATCTTCAATACCACTTTACTATTTTAATGAAAAAGATTATTTTCTTTATAGTATTTTTCCTCAAAACAATCTATCATATCTCTCCATTATGAGCTGTACGCAATTAAGACTAGTATCATCCAGATTAATTGTAACTGTAAATTAGAATCAATCAGGTATTTATAATATCTCTATCGTAAAATTCATAGAACATTTCAAATCTTTTGAATGTCAATGAGGCGCAAATGCGCATTAAACCTGCATTCAATAAATTTGTTTCATCTCTAAAAATTAATAAACAGTTATGATGTATTTATCAAATAGTTCTCCTGATATGTAATCAAACTAGTTCGGCTTGTCATATCACTGTTGACATATGATTCAAACATCGACTGTAAAATACCAACAATTTATAAATGATGGTCTATGTCACATACAGATGTACATTTCTACTTGTTAATTACAAACACGGGTCATCTAAATTTCTATTGGTTTTCTGTTTTTAGTTGCGGAGTTTAGCCAGAAAGGCAATAGTCAATAAAATACACCCACTGGAATAATAACTTTAACAAGGCATTGGCTGTCATAATCCTATCAAATTATCTCTTACTATATTATTAATAAAATAATGCAGACAATTTCTAAAAATCACGTCTAATCCGAGATGATGATAAATTAATAAATTAAGGTAACTAAGATATTGTTAGAATATTAATCAAACTATGATTCAATAATTTGATTTGTAACACACCTTGTCTATATTTTTAAAAGGCGATTTAGAGATGGAAATGCGTTCTTTGCATCTGTACGCAGTTAAAAGTCAAGTTCTAGCCTTAATGACGTTAACGTCGCATTTCCAGAATTTGTATAATAAAATTTAATAGTAGAAACAATAAATTTTCATATTCAATTTTAATCAATTTTATTGTAAACGGTTATCACGGGGAACAGGATCGGCTTACCATTCCGGAGTACCTGAGATCACACCGGTTATTGGTTGTGTCTGTGTTGCTTAGTCTTTAATTTCCTATGTAGTGGTTTGTCGAATGTTGTTCCTCTTTTCGTCGTTTTTTGTTTGTATCTTGGTTTTGTCGGTCTCTGTTTGACTAATGAGTTTCGATTGAGTATCTTTCACCTCTTATTTAGTTTTGAATGTGGGGATATCATGTATAAGCATTTCATTAAAAAGGCCTTTATAAGTCGATATATTTGATTACACATATGATATTTTGCTATCTTACATGAATGTTTTTATTGGCAAAAATTCAATTAAAGCGGAAACAACTGCTACTTACTACCACTGTGTGGGACCACTACATAAGGACAATCAGTCTCCGATTTAGATGGTACATTTTTTCCTGTAAAGTTCCAATTCATAAATAGCCTATTGATCTACACAAAACTGAGACAGTCGCTACAATTCCTCTGCAAAAAATGATCTTTAGACAGTTAAGACGGTCATGGCGAGTTTGGTCCTGTCAAATATATTTATCTACATGTAGGTCTGTCAACACAACAGATATCGAACGAACTTATGAAAGTTATTGTAAATTCATGCGTTTCATGATAATAGGTATCATATGGGCTTTTTGATATTGTCTTGATTAGTAGATGTTGCTATGTGTATTTGTGTGTGCTTTGTTTTTCGTGAGATATTTTTATCTGACCATGATCTTTTGTATTTACGAGCATTGGTAATATTTCGAAAATAAGAACTAACGTGCCGTTTCATTAAAGCTAATTTTTGTAACTTGCATATAGCTTTTCATGACTTGTATTTTTACATCTCTAACTTTTCCAAAGGTTTGGCTCTGGATATTAAAATTTGTCTAACTAAAGTAGACTAAAATTGTAACAATTCTTGTATTTGTTTTGTTTATTTACTACAATCATGTACATGTACATAGCTCTTGCTGTTAATCGCCGATGTAGAACTTTATCTCCTCAGCAGCGCCAACAATTTGGAAGTCATGGCCTCTTAAATATAATTTGACATTTTTGCAGCTCGTCTATTTATTAATAGTGTTAATTTTGTTTAAATCAAGGTCATAGTTTTTAAGCAACCGTTTTTTGAATTGCTTGTATTGTGTGTGTGTGTGTGTGTGTTTTAATATGTGTTATAAGTATTATCTCAGTATACTTTACATTACAGGTACGATTCATGTTTTAATGATTTCCATTAATGTACATTGCAATTTTGTATTTGAAAAAAAACTATATCAAAAGGTAAAATCTACTAGCTGTATTGGATCAACATATTGCTCTATTTGCATAAGTTACTTTTATGTATGTTTAATTTATGCAACTATTAACTGTCTATCTGATCATATCCCGGAATTGAATTATTCGTATAAGCTGGCAAAACATTGCGACAGTGACTTTGCATGAAAAGTCCCGTGTACGATAAATTCGTTATACGGTTCACTACTGATCCATAGAGGGTAAGTAAAATCCATAAGGGGTGAGGCATTCGTTTGGTTTCACCCGCTATGGATTTTATTAACCCTCTTTGGATCCGTATGGGTTCAGGAGCAATCCATTTAACTTATAATTTACTACTGTTTACTCATTTCTATTGTCATGCGTAATTTAGCTTTGAAAATGGTGTTATCTTTGAAATCATTTTCAATAATCTAATGTCTTTATATAGGGTAATCGTAATAATGTGTTATTTACATAGTTAATTACACACTATTTTAATAAAACATGAACCTTTATAGCTTGGTATTGTTAGGTAAACCCGTGACTTTGTATGATTGATGTCACATCTTATGCGGGATTTTTTCGTGAAATAAAGCTGTTATGTGTGTGTGTTTATTTGTATTTATCATAACATTTTTTTGCTTAACTTAAATATTTGTACTTACGGTAATTGTTAACATTTGAAAATAACAGAACTTACGTGGCGTAACATTAAAGATAAGTTTTGTGCATGTATGTGTAGCTTAAAGTGTTTTATAAATCTTCGACTGTTCCAAAGATTTGGTGACTCTGAATATCTTAATTGGAAACAAATTGAAATGTTTCTAGCGTTTGTTTTGTTTTGTTTAATTTAATACCTCTGGTTGTTTATCGGCAATGCAGAACTGCATCTCTTCAGTAGCGTCGTAGTAGTACGAATTGAATTGGGTCTACATATTACTATATTCGTATATTTTACTTTTAAGTATGTATAATCAAATTACCACCTAATGGAATTCTATGCAACCGTCATACAAGTGAGAGGTTTAGCTAGCTATAAAACCAGATTTAATCTACCATTTTCTACATAAGGAAATGTCTGTCAGGAATATGACGGTTGTTTTCCATTCGTTTGATGTGTTTGAGCTTTCGTTTTTGCTATTTGATAAGGGACTTCCCGTTTTAAATTTTCCTTGGAGTTCGGTATTTTTGTAATTTTACTTTCTACACCTATCTGTTGATAAAATCCGGGAATTCGAATAAGTCATATACGCTGGCAATAGATTATGACAGTGACTGTGAGACATAAAATAACATATCTGTCTCATTAAAAATTGTTTGATATTTTTATCGAAAGTTTATCGCTAGTTAAGATTTAGTTCAGTGTTATGGAAAATCGTGTCAAAGATGAACACAGCTATGTTCCAATTTTCTTAGTCACAAAACATACGTTCTAATATTTTTTGGTTATATGGGAGACACCACTGAATGCAATGTATCACCTTACTGTTATATACCATGAACATAACTACAGGGTCATATTAGTGGTGCAAGCTTTGCTTATACTTCAACTGACCAACTCAATCTAGTAACCCAAGGTTTTTTTTATGTAAGATACATGATGTTTTTCTTTCTTGCTTTTCTGTCTTTTTTTCTGTTATATTTTTTAATAGTTTGTTTTCAGTTTTTATGTTGCGTTGCAATTTTTATGCTCTTTCTATCCTTTCCCCCCAAAGAAACTGTTAGTTATTTCAAACCTTCACTTTCCGCAGTGTTTAAAATCTTAGAGTATTCACTTGTCTTGATGACTTATAAATTTTGCAATGTCACATATCAATACAAACACCAATCAGGATTTTAACAAAAACAACGAGACGGATGTCATGAGTGAAATCAGAACTGTTTCTCTCTTTTGGAGTGCATGACCTATACCCTAGTTTTTGTGTGGTTGTGTTTCTGAATACTTGGGTGTCTGTGTTGTCTTTTTTGTTGTGTTTTTTTTTTTTTGTCTGTTTATCTTTTTCTTATGGCACTTGCGTTGTATTTGCTAGACTGATGGCTTTTGATTGTTCTCTTAGTGTTTTCTCCCCATTTTTAGTACAGTAATTACTTTCAACAAGATTATAACAAGTGTCCAATGTCGGTTAACAAACAATTCGATTCAGATATAAACTTTAAACTAATATTAAAATAAGGAAGTGTGGTATGATTGCCAATGAGACAAATCTCCACCACAGACCAAATGACTTGGAAGTTAGTAACTATAGGCAACTGCATATATGCATTTTATATCACACTCCCATAACATGTGTGTGGTCAGATCCCTTTAAAATTGAAATTGTGGATCTATGATAGTGAATCATTATACAAATAATAATTTGTACATTAACTTTGTACTACTAAATGTGAAAATAAAGTCTTTGATTTAAATGATATTGTAAATGAGTTCGAACATACAAAAATAAAAAGTCTAAATATTATCATGCAAAAGCAACAGAATAAAATACAAGGATGAACAGCAAATGCCATTCAAATTTATATTGCATTCATTGTATCGTGTCAAAATGTTAATGTCTGCATATACATGCTATGTGATGTCTTGGTGTATAATTTATTTATTATTTCTCGGTTCACTATTGCACCTTCAACACAGGCGAGGGAATACATGTATGTTGAGAGAGAAGAATATAACAATTTAATCATATCCCAAGAAATTAAAAGTTTATAATATTTGCAGTTCTGATTCTGCTATCGTTGCACAATCTCTAGACTCGTATAATGTTCTTCCACCCTTATTGTGCATAAACGTCATTAAACCTATCGGACTTGCTGACAAAAGTTCTGAACATTCATAATAAAAAACAGTCGGACAACTAACAAAATCATATACAACAAAACATTAACATAAACATCGTTAAATAAGAATAAAAAGAGGAAAAACAACAAACTACCTCTTACCCTTTGAAATAGAACTTGACTGTTATAAAACCAAAGGCAAACAAATAATGACTGCAATAGAGAAAACAAGTTTCAAGAGTGAATATATCTTTAGAATTTTGAGCAGTAAACGTGAAAACCGTTTTACATTTCATTTGATAAAATACTAAATTCTGTGAAACAATTAAACGGACACTTTACAATATCTACCAATAACCAGTTAATTCAAACGTAAACTGCTATTGTTGTGATTGAAAATTACTGTTTTAACATTTTAGAAATCACGGAATATATCTCCCTTATGCAATACTCATGATATGCTTTGTCCGGTTTTGGCTATACTTTATGTCCTTTTGGTTGTTCAGCTCTTCAACGTTTGTATTAGGTTTTGGATTTTCAAATAGTTTGGCTTCGAGCATCACTGAAGAGAGATGGATTGTCGAAATGCGTATCTGGTGCAGTAAAATTAGTACCGTTTATATTATTACTAACAATGGATCGAGACCTGTCCTGGTAAACTGTTAGTTCCGAGCCTAGTAGACAGTACTGCGGTACTGACATGATAATATGAATATTGTTTTGATTGAAATTTACTGTAATAAAATTTTAGAAATCATTTTAAATTAAGGAATATATCTCCCTCGTGCAAAGCTCTGACTCCTTGTCCGACTTTGGCTATACTTTAGGTCCTTTTGGTTGAGCAGCTTTTCAACGTTTGATTTAGGTTTTGAAGTTTAAAGTATTTTGGCCTCGAGCATAACTGAAGAGATATTAATTGTCGAATCTGGTGCGGTAAAATTGTTACCGTTTATATTGTAATCAATGAAATAAAAAAAACATTCCTTGTGAAGGATACAGCAATCCTGATCTACACGCTAACAATTGTCGAGCATATAATCTACAGTGAGTTACGAAGTCATGTTCAGGTTTAAAAAAAAGATACTGGTAGCTATAATTGCACATCTTGACATTATATTCATTCCACAACTGTAATTGTTTAATCTATAGAAAATACAATTGTTGAAGAGAATGAGAAACACGCTACGGTTAAAACCTGTTACTTACACTCAATTTCTATTTACAACTCATATGATATAACAGTTAGTACATGTACGTATCCAAGAAAGAGTATCTTATTTTAATATTTTGTATGTGACCTTATTTTGCCAACTATTAAATTGAATTAAAGATCACAAAAAGGTAGCGTTTCTGCTACATTCATATCGTCTTTATATATGAAATATACTTAAAATGCATAACTGCTGCACACTAAGTTGCTTCACGTGTGGATGTTATAGTATATCTTTGATTAACAAGGCTGCTTTGCTAAATAATAACACATGACGTATGCCGTCTTTTATTAATTCCTCAAACTATTAATAATAAGTGCATCTAATGAAATCAATAAAATAAGTAACGTTTTAGGTTCATCAGTCGGTGATCACACAGAAACATTTCACTTATTGTTATCTTTGTTAATGAGAAATAGATAATATAAAAAATGGATAGATATTTAATAAGGCTGTAAACCTTCGCTACCGAGCGATGTTGAACGTAAAATATAACTATTTCTTTAAAAATTAATTCAACAAGGGTTTTGTGATGACAACCGTTATTTAAAATCCGAAATAATTTGCTTTTCATTTTTTTAAAATTTTGCTGTGCTATCCACGACTTATACATTTGATCTTTGGTATTATAATGATAAAGAATAGCCAAATAATGGACAATCTTTGATTAAGATTGGTTAATATATTGAAGCTCTGTGGCGCCTGCAAGTTATGTGCTATAAATGTTTAGGTCATATTGTTACCTGCAACTGACCTCGCAATATTTGGTTTGATTCAAGCTGTCTCTTGATTAAATATTAGATGTTGTTCAAGGAAAATTGAATGGTAATTTACAATACATTTGTAACTAAGCAATTTGTAAAGTTTAACGAAGATTGAATCTAGTAGTTGAACTTAATAGTCATACATTTGAGTTGCGGAAGGAAACACACGGACGGACGACAGCGTTCTGAAATCACATACGCAAATACGTTACAAGTGACTAAAAATATAGACCGTTCAATATTAACATCGTTATATAATTTTGTTTTACAACAAAGCATGAGTGATACAATTTTTGTATTACTTTTGATCAAAATAATGCTTTGCGAATAGACTATATTAAATTTTTACCTTACATTTTAAAAAACGTATTTCATATATATATATGTCTTATTTTTTTTTAACGACATTCTGTATTCCGAACGTGAACAAAGATCTTGCCAATCCGTTGAGTATCAAATTGATATGAATTTGTTTTGTACATGTACAGACTTATAAATAGTCTTGTACATCAGTTAGCCCAATTATGTCATCTGGTGTTGATTGGACCTACCAGCTGCATGCGTCCTTATAAATTCCCATGAAACCAGTATTCGGCGCTGATGGTGACCTTCAATAATTTTCATTATATGCATTTAATTTGACATTCTCTTATATTAGATTAATAATTTGTAACGTCTTATTCCTTCAATTACGAGTTTGATATTTGATACCAGATCAATGGACATCTCTATGGATTCAACACGTGTCCAAACTAGAGCTCAATTTGATAAATTAAGAAGTTATTAAGACACTAAGGTTCCAACTATCTCAGGCCAAGTTGGTCTCAGATGGTGTAGCCTATTCAGTTTATACTCCTTTTGGTCAAACATCTCATCAAGTATTTATACATCTTAAGTTTTCAAATTTTTGGTATTAAGCGTGGCAGATGACGGTAAAAACTAAAAGACGTTCCGGACACACCGAATTTATCAAATATTATTTTCATTTATACAACGTTTGAGAGCTTGTCCTTTGTTGAAGACTGTACTTGTAAATTCGGGATATTTGTTTTTGTTTATTTTGTGTTGTGGTTGTCCGACTCAGTAGTAGAGAATTGATAAGAAGTAGTGGATTCATAAACGATAATCAACGAGCGACTTTAGTCGCAAGTTGATTATCGTTTCCGAATCCACTACTTTTTATCAATTCTCTAGCTTAACCCATTTCTAGTAAAACGACTGTCTGTTTTACGTTTTGACAATGAATCAACGATATTTCATAAAAAAAGTTTTGTATTTTGTCTTTTTTATTCTATAATAGCTGGAAATGATTATATCCACACGGTTTGCATCTATATTTAGACTTTTGACAAGTTAACATAAGTTTAATATAACTTAAATGGGGTGTTAGCTCCCCTTTTTAACACCAGATTTTATTTTTATATATACATATTTCATTTAATGTTTAATCATTACAAATTATTTAAATTAAATAGATTTTGGTATATTTAATTTATTTAAAAAGACATATATTGATATACAGAATTTATTCATCTTGTTTTGAAAAGTTAAAAAATTTTAATTACCAAAATTTAGAATCTTCAAAATTTATATATATAATATTTAGCAACGTGATTTGGTATAATGAAATCATAACACTGTTATGTCGTTCTTAGTCAATTAAATATTATTAGCGTATATGCCATAAATCTGCCATTTCATAATTCATGTTGCTTTTTAAAGTATTCACAATTATGTGCTTACGATTTAAATTGAACAATTATATTTAAATTTTGTTTAAACTGTTTCCGTTTCATTAAGTTAAGATTATTTTAACGTTATTACATTTGGCATATATCGTTCACCGGTCAGTAAAATAGTTTTATCTGTGGTACGCATTCTGAATCCACATCAGAATTGCTCTTGCTACGGAAGTACAATTGCTACGGAAGTACAATGAATAATTATGTTGATTTCATAAATTTACCATTAAGCTGTTCATAGCCGTGATCGTCTAGTCGTTGGTAACGAATGTCATAACGGTGATATTAACAGTGCAAAGTTCGAACCTTGTACCCGGAATGAATTTTTTTCATTGTAATTTTTTTTTCTGGACCAAAAGATTTTTTTAATTCTAGAACATGTAGAAGTATCATATATTTCATTTTCATATAATGGCGATGATTTTGTTTCTGTTTTTATTGGCAAAGAAGTAGTTTTAACCCATTTCTTAAAAAAAAAAATAACACCCAAAATAAAACAAATTCAATAAACATGAACACACCAAGATATATATATTTCATTAGATTACAAAAGCGAATTATCAATGAGACAGATATACAGTTAAATGACAAGTAAGCGCTTTAAGAGTACTATTCATATGATGATTGACGTCAGCCATCGTGATCTAGTGGTATCATGCATAGACTGAAGACTGTATTGATTACGAAGAACATACGCGCGGGTTCGAATCCTACACATGCCACTCGTTTTTGAGAGGATAAAAGATCGTAAGTTAAAAGTGTAAAGTTATAATATAAGTTATCTTAAGTTAATGCTGTGGTCAGTGGAATCTTGAAAAATAATCTACAGTCAGAACAATAGACTGACGTTAGAGAAATGGGTTAATTCTAATTAATAAGTATCGTTTAATTATAACAATACAATAATTTAACTTTGAAAGTACGTTGTTCTTATATGTAACCATACGAACCAAGGTGTTATTTATAGAGCCGAATTTTGTGCTTTTTCAATATTAAATCGCTTCGTGGTAACGTGCTCACTTCCTGTGTGGGAGGTCAACCCATGCTGTCGAGGAAATCTAGTGGTGGTGGTGGGGGGGGGGGGGGGGGGGGGGGGGGGGGAACAAATGATTTAAATAAAAATATGCTGCATATTTTTAGTAAGAGCACTGTGTGTCAGATTGGTCAGTTGGAAGTAGAGTAGAGTAAAATGTCGTCTTGTGGATTGTCAAGTCCTGTCAATAGAGAACAAGACAGTGTAAATTCACTTCATATTAACATGGTATCGTCATCAATATGCATGTTGAATTTGCCGCTTGGTGACACAAGACATACATGTAAGTATCCGTCATTTAATAAATAAATCAACCAATCTTTTAATTCTAACATATTTATCAATTTTAGTCGTTTTACAATTATTCGTTACATTGTAACTGCTGATATGTGAATCGTTTATAACTGCAGTGATTTTTAATACCAGTATACTACACGTGACTTGTATGGGTGTAATGTGCATGTTCTATTTCCTGTTCTAATTATTGAAAATGTTGCGAATTATTTACAACTGCACAAATAGAACAAAGTAGGATAAAACATGCAACCACTCACGATTTTAATTAGAAAAGCATGAAACCTGTAGGAAGATCAAATACATTTTACAGACAATTAAAACAATAAATACTGGTCACATTTAAATACTATTTAAACAACTGTAAAATATGTATTGTTCAGATATCAATCAATCAGTTTTGCAATATATAATAAAAAAAAGTAAGAATTCAGTTTGATTAATTCGCTATTTCACTGGAAATTTAAGAGGGCAAGTGCATGTGTTGTAAAAGTATGTTTACGATCGTAATCAAACATGTTTTAAACCATCAAATAAAACTATTACTGTCTGCAACGTTTGCATCTACTGGAGCGTATCCTTCTAACGAACCAATTAATGCAATCATGTTTTTATTTAGATGAATTAAAACCTTTTGCTTCTTTTAACGTATAGAATAATCCGGAAGCCGTCGTTCACATTTAACCTCGAATTGAGATAATGACATTTATTGGTACCAATTTTACTGCACCAAATGAGTATTTCGTCAATTAATGTCTGACTCTACGGTGATGATCGAGGACAAAGTACTTAAAAAATCCAAAACCTTATAAACGAAAACGACAAAAGTATAGCCATTAATGACCAATATATAAGTAGATTTTGATTCGCAATGTCCAAAATAGATTTATCGTTTATAGGTGAAAGGACTTTGTTTTCGTCATTATAAACTGCGATTTATATGATATGAGTCAGGAATCAGCCTTTTAATGAAGCTTTTGAAAACGCCCAAAATACCATCATCTGCAAATACTGATTGTTTTGCTTTTTATTGTTTAGATAACACATCGATTGTTGTCAATATCAAGAGAAAATAATTTGCCATATTTAAAAAATTGGATAATGATAAACGTGCTTTAGGAATATACAAGGTATATACAATAAAAAATATGTTTATGTATTTTCGATGTTGAAAGTAGAAGACATGTTAAGAAGTTTATTCTCGTTCCATATTCGAATGAATACTGTTTGCATAACGCGCTTTACAACCACACATCCGTCTTTTTTTTATGTTAGCACATTATGGCATAGTTACTATATTAGTTGGTTTATCAAATATAACTGAAAATTGACACTGTGGAAGATTGATTACCCATCTTGAGCCACTTGAATCATCACCGGCTGAAGGTAGTTAATAGATATAAGAAGACGTGGTATGAGTGCCTATGAGACAACTCTCCATCCAAGTCACAATTTGTAAAAGTAAAGCATTGTAGGTCAAAGTAGGCCTTCAACACGGAGCATTGGCTCACACCGAACAGCAAGCTATAAAGGGCCCAAACATGACTAGTGTTTAACCATTCAAACAGGAAAACCAACGGTCTAATCTATATAAAAAACGAGAGGAAAACAACGGAACAACAGAAACACTGAACTACAACAAAAGCAAACGCCAAAATACATAGAAACGGACTGTCTGATAACAACTGCCATATTCCTGACTTGGTACAGGACATTTTAAGTAAGTAGTTAATAAGATACCTACACACAACATGTGCATTCAACACTACACACATAATAGACTATCAGTTTTCTTTAAATTTCATTGCAGCTAATAGAATCAGTAGTTTCTGAATTTCAAATATCCTTGATAATTTTGATATCGCTTATTGAAAATGATTTATTTCTGAACAAAATAGAAATGTTCCTAAATATTCTCGTATTTGAAACATCTCTTTTATGGAATGAAATATAAATATTTTTTTATGAAACCGGACTAAGTATTTATAATTTTTTGATAAAATTTTATTATTTCGTTCATATCTAAACCATGCAAATTTGAACATTTACATACAAAATGAAAGTATCATTATATTTTTCATTAAATTTCCGTACCCAATACTTATCAATCGCATTCCAGCTTTCCAATGGTTCCTGTAGTAAGCGATATAAAAGTGTTATTTGTTTAATTTTAATGAACATATCTATACTTACCATACCCATCCCTCATTCTATTTCATGCAAGCAGCCGACCTTTCTGTCTACCTGGTTAACATTTCCGTCCTATATAAAATTCCAAATTATATTCTTTAGCTGTTTAGTATATTTATCCAGAATTTATCATATTTCAATCTCGTAAGAACAGACAGAGAGTATCATATTTTTAACTATAAGTGTTTACCTGTAAAGCTTCCTACGTTTCCTTATGTGTATACAATTGTTAACTTTATCACTTATTTTTCTTCAGATATCATCGTCATCTATTTCATAATCATGGCACACACCTAATGTTTTAAAAATTATATGTGATCCATTTGATTTTATCAAATTTAGGTCTTTTTCTTTCAGGAGCCCCTTAAAGAAAGTCTTTCGTTTTGTCATAATTTATTCTAGAGCCCGAAGCTTTTTCATATTAGGAAAACATTTGAATACATTTTCTATAGATTTTTCGCTCTTATTAAATACCTTGGTGTCATCTGCAAACATGTATAGTTCAATTTCTATAAAGTTTCCCCCTCTTCTGGTAAGTTTAAACCTTCTATTTCAATGTTACCCCTAATTGCATATGCCATGGGTTCAGTCTGTATGATATACAAAAGATGCGCTATTAATGTAGACATCCTTGCCTTGCTAAGCGAGAAATCGAAAAGTATCTTGATATAAATCGATTGGTTTTGATACACGAAGTAGCATTATATAATAGCATTTTGATCCACGCTCTAAATTTCACTCAAAATTCGAAATACTCCAATACACAATCAATCCATTCCCATCCTACCCTATCAAACGCTTTTTGTTGATCCAAAAATAAAATAATTCCATTTTCATCTTCACTGTCAATGTCAATATATTCTATAAGGTCCTGAATCATTAGGTTAGCCTCTATTATATTTCTACCTTTAACAAACCCTTTTGAATCTGTATGAATAATTTTGTGTAATACTATTTGTAGCCTTTCAGATAAAACCTTTGCAATAATTTTATAATCATAATTAAATAAAGTAAGCGGTCTATAATCTTTTATATTTTCCCTTTCTCCTCCTTTATGTAGTAAGGGTGAGACCCCCTTATGTTGAGAATTACTCAATAAAGTGTATTTAAAGATTTATTGTAGTAAAGTAAAGAAACCGTCTCTTATTATGTCCCAGTATAAAATATAAAATTCTGACATAATACCATCTTCGACAGGTGATTTGATCTGTTTAAGTAATTTAAGTACTTTTTCTACTATCTAACATTTCTTTGTCTTCTATACTTACCTTATTCATTATGAACCGACAAAGTTTTTCACCGGCTGTTTTGTCCCAGCCTTCCGCGGCAAAATGTTTAGTATACTATTTTACTTGTTCATTCAAGATCGTCTCAATGTCAAATTTATACTCACAGTTTAATTTGATGTATGCCTTTTTGTGTTTCTTCGTTACATTTGTTTGTTTTTATAGTGATTAAGATGATAACACTATGTTGACTGCTGTACCCCTATTTTTGACATTTTTACCTATTGTGTCTGTTTGTTTTGTTCACGTATCGTTGTCAATATAATGGAATTTGATGCGACTGTCATACAAGTGAGAGGTTTAGCTAGCTATAAAACCAGGTTCAATCCACCATTTTCTACATAAGAAAATGCCTGTACCAAGTCAGGAATATGACAGTTGTTACATGTATCCATTCGTTTGATGTGTTTGAGCTTTTGATTTTGCCATTTGATTAAGGACTTTCCTTTTTGAATTTTCCTCGGAGTTCAGTATTTTTGTGATTTTACTTTTTTTTTTTTTTTACACGTTGCCATAATTTGTTCTGCCCATTTTTTCTTTTCCAAATTGAAAAAGTATTTTGTCGATTATCTTAAAGTTTGTAGTTAGCAAGAAGCGTGATTGCAGTAATTTGATGATGTCAAAAACATCCTTAAAATTAAATGACATCATTTATTTGGTATTATGGTGATTAACAATTGAATCATAGTAAAAATTTTGGTTTTCACTCATTTTCATCATTTTCACTAGACGTTCAGAAAAAGGCAACCTTTATATTTTAAAGTACGCTTAATAATTGATTAAAAGTCTCTATTCTAAAAGTTTTTTTTTATATTTTCATACAAATTGTCATTATCTATAAGACAAAAATACGCATAAATGCTGACGCCTTGTAAATTATCCGTTCTTGACCTTTCATCGTGATTTGACAGAAATTGCACAGTACGAATATTTGGGTAAAAACATTCGTACAGATGATATGCTTTCGAATGGTATATAATTTAACAGTATGTTAGGTGGGTGAATTAAAAGGGAAATTTTATGGTTAATGTCACTCGACTAATATTTTACCTTAATCTTTAAAAACCTAAGATCGTGATCATTCTATTTAATGTGATAATACCTTGCAAGGGGCAAGTTTAAAAGGTAATAAAATAATTACTATATCATAATAACAGTACAAACTTGCATGCACGAAATATTGGAGCAATATGTTGGTACGTTCAAATTAAATGATTATTTACTTGGCTAAAAGAATCTTGCACAATAATATAATATGTACAAGTCAAACTGTTTCACTATCTATTTATGATGAATGTTGAAATAGATTCAAACATTACATTATAAAAATTAAGGAGAGGTGATTGCAACTGATACAACTATATCAACTATAGTCTTAAATCCGTAGATTTACATAATTTACAAGTACAGTATATAATTTATATTCTTTATCAAGTAGTGACTTACAGTAGAACAAATTAAGGGCATAGAAAATGTCATGATCTCGAAGAAAACATGTTTCAAAACGTGCACAACACTCAGTTACAATCATATAAAAGTCGCAAGACAAAAGGATTTTTCCTACCTCCAAGCATTGATCCGGATGTCAATCCTTTTCTAATTTATTTTTATAGTTTGTTCTTACGTTGTACGGCTATACCCCTGTTAGACAGAAGGTTGGGCGCTCACCATCACGTTCTTTGTGTGCCTCTTTAAGATTAGAATCCTGTTATTCATAGGTTGTTGTCTACAGGTTTTTTGCTTATTGTTTGTTTCTAATATACATTAGGCGGTTGGTTTTTTTCTTTTAAAATGTTACTGAATTTGTCTTCTGGTGCCTTTCATAGCTTACTATACGATATTGGTGTTGCTCATAGTTAAAGATCATACAGTGCCCTATAGTTGTTAAAATAATCACCTCTTTTGGTCTCTGCTGGATAGTTGTCTCATTATAGTACCCAATCACATTATCTTTTTATCAAGAAGTCGAGCGTGTCAAGATCGTATATCATAGAAGACTACTAGAAATAGAAAATCAAAAACACAACTTCAGTGGTTGTCGTTTTTTGCTGTATATCATATTTGTTTTTTCGTTTATTGTTTTGTACATAAATCAGGCCATTAGTTTTCTAGTTTGATTTTTTCTACGTTTGTCTTTTCCAATCTCAAATAAATGTTTCATTACTACTATTAAGTTACTAGACTGAGTTTAAACATGTTCTATTGTTTACTCAATTTTGTTTATCACGTGAAGCACATGAGATCACAACGTTATTGGTTGTGTTCGTGTTGCTCAATCTTTTTTTTTCTATGAAGTGCACGTGGTTTGCAGACTGTTTTCTGTCTTTTTATCTTTTATCTTTTTTTTTTGTTTTACCTCAGTTTTGTAGGTTACTCTTAGACTTTTGAGTTTTGATTGTCTCCTTGGTATCTTTCGTCTCTTTTTTAGCGTTGGATATGGTGATATTACTTAAAAGCATTTCATTAACACAAAGTCTTTCTCTTAAGCTGTATATGGGTCAAACTTAATAGAGTGTTATAGTACAACAGAGTATATTGGTGACACAAAGAACACTATTACTAGTAACTATTTCTGTAAAAAAGGCCTTTACAAGTCAGTATATTAAAGTACACGTACGATATTCTATCATCTTACAAGCATATCTTTAGTGGCAAATGATTAAACTAAAGCCAAACCATTTGATCTTTACTACCATTGTGTTGGATCGGTGCTGGAGGACAATCAGTCTCCAAAAGGCATGATTTAGATAGTACATCGTTTCTGTAAATTTCCAATTCATGAATTTGATTCAGTGGTAATTGGTATCAAATGGTTTTTTTTTCTTGATACTGTCTTGTTTGGCTTTTTTCATGGAGTAGAAGTTGCTATGTGTGTGTGCTTTGATTTTTCTCCTGAGATTTTTTTCAACTGATCTTGATCTTTTGTATTTACGCGCATTTGTAATATTTTGAAAATAAGAACTAACGTGCTGTTTCATTAAAGCTTTAAATTTTTTGTAATTTTTGTTACTTGCATGTAGCTTTCATGAATTGTATTTATACTTCTCTAACTATTCCAAAGATTTGGCTCTGGGTTTAACATTTGCCCATCTAAAGTAGACTAAATTTGTAACATTATATTTTGTTTTGTTTCGTTTTATTTACTACATGTACATGTACATAGCTCTTGTTATGTATCGCTGGTGTAAAACTGTATCTCATTAGCAGCGCAATCAGTTCGGAAGTCTGGGCGATGGTAATGACGTTTTGTAGATTGTCTATTAAATAATCTTGTTCATTTTGTATTTTTGTTTAAAATCAAGGTCAAATTAACCAACTTACTTGTAATTTGTACTTGAAAACAAAACAAAATCAAACATTGTGACATCTACTAGCTATGTTGGATCTCCATATTAATATATTTGCAAATTTTACTTGTTTTTGACAATAAAATATTTAATTAAATGGCATTGTTAATGAGTTCGCACTTAACAGCAATAAAATAAAAAAAGAAAAAGGATGAACTGCAAATGCCATTCAAATAAATATTGCATTCTTTGTATAGTGTCTAAAAGTTTATGTATGCATATATATGTGATGTTTTGGTATTTGATTTATTTATTATTTCCCCGTTCACTATTTCACTTTTAACACAGGCGAGGGAATACATGTATGTTAAGAAAGAATAAAATAACAATATAATCTCAGTCCAAGGAAATCAATAGTTTATAAAATTGGCAGTTTCTTATTCTGCTATTTCTAGACTCATATAATGTTTTGTCATCCAAATTGTGCATTAACGTCAATATACCTACTGGACTTGGTAGATGTTTATTTTGTGTTGAAATTATTCACAACTTTTCTTTGCCTGGAGCTCGATATTTTACATAAACACTTGTCCTAATATGTCTTCTATAGATCTATAGCTCTGGTTTTATACAAAATATGAATAGTGCAATTGAAAATATGACAAAACAAAAAGCTCACCATAGAGCACATAAACACATCTGAATTAAAATCAAGGTGACAAAAGTTCTGAAATTCATAATAAAAAAGGGTCTGAAAATAAACAAAATCAAATAAAACAACAAAACATAAACATAAAACACCTTTAAATAAAAACAAAAAGCAACGTACTACCTCCTATCATAAGAAACAGAACTTGACTGTTAGAAAACCAAAAGGCAAACAAATAATGCACTGCAATAGAGAAAATAAATTTCCAGAATAATAATCTATTTAGAATATTGTGCAGTAAACTTGAAAATACTGTTTATAATCAACTAAATTCTGTGACACAATTGAACGAACACTTTACAATCTACTCCAAACCAGTTATATCAAACAATAATCAATGAAATAAAATTCCTTGTGACGGATACTGCAATCTTGATCTACACACTAACAATTATCGAGCAAATAACGTGTGAATCTAGCAGTAAGTTGCATGAGTTATGAAGTCATGGTCATGTTACAAACAAAAGATACTGGTAGCTATATATAATCTTGATGATTGCACATCTGGACATTATATTCCTTCGACAACTGTAATTGTTTATCTATCTATAATAGATACAATTATTGAAGAGAATAATAAATACGCTACGGTTAAAACCTGTTAATTGCACTCAGTTTCTAGTGTTGTTTTGTTTACAACTCATCAGTTTTGAGTAGGTACATGCACATGCCCAAGAAAAAGTATCTTTTTTATTATATTTCTAATTTGATCTCATTTTGTCAAATATTAAATTAAATCAAAGATCACAAAAAGGTAAGCTAACATTTCTGCTACATGTATATTGTCTTTACATAAAATGCATACCTGTTGCTCAATATGTTGCTTCACGTGTTGATGTTATAGAGCATTGATTAACAAAGGTTGTTCTGCCAAATAACAGTACAAAACATCATGTATGCTATCTTGTATTTATTCATAAAATTATGAATAATAATTGTATCTAAAGAAATTATTAAAATAAGTAACGTTTTAGGTCCATCAGTCGATGAACACACAGAAACGTTTAACTTGTTGTTATTTTTGTTGATGAACAATATATGAAATAACAAGTGAATAGCTGTTTGCTTCAAACTTTCACTTCAAAACGATCCTGAATGGAAACCTATAACTATTTCTAAAAAACTTAATTGAACAAGGGTTTGGTGAAGACAACTGTTATTAAAATTCCCAAATGATTTGATTTTGATTTTTTTTTTAATTCTACTGTGCTATCGACGACTAATATATACATTTGATCTTTGGTATTATAATGATATAGAATAGCCAAATAATGGACAAAGTTTGATGAAGATTGGTTAAAATATTGAAGCTCTGTTAGCAAGTTACGTGCTATAAATTGTGTATGTCATATTGTTACCTTCAACTGACCTCGCAGTATTTGGTTTGATTCAAGCTATCTCTTGGTTAAATAGTAGATGCTGTTTGAGAAAAATAACTAAGCGATTCGTGAAGTTTAACGAAGATTGAATCTAGGACTTGAACTTTATAGTCGTACATGTAATTTGCGGAAGGAAACACAAGGACGGGCGACAGCGTTCTGATATCACCTCCGCAAATAATATTAACATAATGATTGTTTTGTAACTTTGTTTCACAATAAAGCATGTTTATTGAGAGATGCAATTTCTTCATTACTTTCAATAAAAAATAATACTTTGCGAATAGCTATTATTCTTTAAGATATCGGCTCGATTATGTAATCTGTCGTTAATGTGACCTACCAGCAATGTGTCTTTATAAATCCCGAGGAGACCGGTATTAGGCGCTGATTGTTACCAAGCAGCAATGTTCATTACATGCATTTAATTTGATCTTGATGTCGACATACTTTATATTAGATTGATATTTTGCCACATCTTATTTCTTCAATTAAGAATTAGATATTTGATGTCAGATACTTGAACATCTCTGTGGATTCAACACGTGTAGCAATTAACGGCTTACAATTTCAATTGATAAATTTTAGAATTAGATTAGGAATTAAGGCTCCAATTCCGTTCGGCCAAGTTGACCTTAGATGGTTTATCCTATCCAGTTTATATTTCTTTTGGTTATATACCCCTCAAGTATTTATTAAACATCTTCAGCTATCAAATATCCTCGATGAAGGTACCCAAACAAAAAAAATTGAGGAGCAAATCATGGTAACAAATGATAACCAAATCGTATGATTTCTTTATGATTTGAAAGTGATAAAAATTTCACATACAAATGAGCTAACAAATCATAGCAACAAATCACATACAAATGAGCTAACAAATCATAGCAACAAATCACAAACAAATTGCTTCCAATTCATAAGCGAATCACAAACAAATTGTCAAGAAATCGTTTTGAAATCATTAACAAATCAGAGTTAATTTCTTTCCTTCTTCAAGCAAATCACAAACAAATTGTTTTCAAATTGTAAAGAAATTATAAGCAAATTGTTATCAAATCTTTAACAAATCATAAGTAAATTAATCATATTCCTATCTCAAGCAACATGAGCAAATCACAAACAAATTGTTTTCAAATTATGAAGAAATTATCAACAAATTGTTATCAAATCTTTAACAAACCAGAAGTAAATCATATTCCTTCCTCAAGCAAATCACAAGCAAATCGTCAACAAATTGACATCAATCATCAATTCACATATTTTAAAAATCATTTACATCAAAATATTTTCTGCCCCTGAGACCCTAAACTTTGAAGTGCACTTGTCTTCATTTTACCTTAACTCGTCCTCTTATTGTTAAGGAATTACTATCTCTATAGTTGCAATGAGGGACGAATTGTTCCCTCTGTGAAAGGTTTCTCTTACTTCTCTCAAATGTGACTCTAACGAGATTTGACAAACACATGGGCAACCACGTTTACTAGAAGAATATCGAATAGGCGATGGGTCTTAGTCTGGGTCCAACTATACTAATGTAGCTGTGCCCCTACAGCCCTGGACCTCGCCAGTAAACATCATGATAAATTAAAACATAAAACTTGCCAGTGAATTTCGTCTGCTGACTCGGGAAGCTAGTCGTTAATTGCATGTCTCGATCTGTTTACGCTTCTTTTACACATTTTTATTTTGAAAAATTAATTCCTGACAGTACAAAAAGATATTGAAATCCACAGTTTCCGAAATTAAAAGGTCAACATGTACACCTTTGACATGTTTGTGAATAGTATTAATTGAATGTATGAAATTCTAAATAAATGACAGAGATTCCTTACCACATCATCATTGATAGTATATTTCACACTTCATCTTGCAGTCTTCTTCGTTGAGTTAATTTAGAACAGTATTTGTAATTTGAATATGATCCCAACCGGAAGTCAGATATATACATAAACCTAGAAAATCCGAATGCAACAAAATTGTATTCATTGTAGCAAATCATCAATGAATCACACCACGATAGCTAACAAAATTAACAAATCATTTTCAAATCATTTCATATGATATTCTAATAAACAAATCACAAAGAAACCACACCATTTTAGCATACAAAGTTAATAAATCTTTTTCAAATCGTTTCATACGATATTCTAAGTAAACAAATCATAAAGAAATCACGTCAAAACAGAAACAAATTGCTTACAAATCATAAGATTAAAAGGAATCACAAAGAAATCAGTTTGAGGGAATTTGGCGAATTCTGATTTGTTTATAATTTCTTAAATGAATCGCAAGCAAATGGTACTAACAAATCGCAGAATCACGATTTGAAAGAGATTTCAGTACGATTTGAAAGCAATTTGTTCATTTATTTTTCTGTTTGGGTAAAACCAGAAATACGTTCCGGACGCACTGAATATAAAAAATTTATAAAATTCATAAAATGTGTTTGTAATGTATATAACGTTTGATATATGTCCTTTGTTGAAGACCGTTATGGTGAATTCTTTTTGTTTATTTTGTGTTGTTCTACTCAATTCGTTTACAAAGCGTCGTTTAGTTGTAACAACACAATAAATTTGACTTTTTTTTTTCTTCGGTTGTTTCGAGGTAGTGTGCTCACTTCCATTGTGGGAGGCCGTGTGTTCGATCCATGCTAACGGGCAAACGTGGTAAATAAAAGATTAAAAAAAAACGCTACCTATTGGAGTAAAAGCCCAGACTGGTCAGTTTGGAGTATGAAAAATGTACTTGAGTAGAGAAAAATGCCTTCTTGTTGGCGGTTACATTGTTTGACAGCACGTTTAAATATCTGACTCAGCGCGTCAGTCTAAAACAAGGCAGGGTAAATTTATATCACATTTACATGTTATCGTCCTGAATATGCATGTAATATTTGCGACTTGATGTAAAGTACCGTCAAATAATGAATAAATCAATTAACCAATCTTTTAATTCTAACACATTTATCAATTTCAAGTCGTTAATATAATTATATACAACTGCTATTTTTCAATAGCTGTAGTGATTTGTAATACCAGCATATTATACGTGCCTTGCATTGGAGTAAGGTGTATGTTCTATTTCCTGTTCTAATTATCGAAAAGGTTGCGAATTATTTACAACTGCACAAACGGAATAAATTAGGATAAAACATGCAACCACTCACGATTTTAATTAGAAAAGCATGAGTAGGAAGATCAAATACACGTTACAGACAATTAATACAATAAATACTGGTCATATTAAAATGCTATTTAAACAACTGTAGCATGAAACATATTTATTGTACAGATATCAATCATTCAGTTTTGCAATATATAATAAAAAAGTAACAATTCATTTTTATCAATTTGTTATTTCACTGGAAACATAAGAGAGAAAATGCATGTGTTGTAAAAGTATGTTTACGATCGTAATCAAACTTGATTAAAACTATTAAAGAAAACTATTGTCTGTAAAGTTTAAAACTACTGGAGTGTATCCTTCTACTCGCCGCTAAATGCAACTTTTTTATATATATATAGATGGATTAAAACCTTTTGCTTCTTTGAATAATTCGGAAGCCGTCGATCACATTTAACCTCAACTTGAAACAGTGACATTTATTCGTACCAATTTTATTGCACCAAATAAGTATTTCGTCAATTATTTTCTGGCTCTGTGATGATGCTCGAGGACAAAATATTTGAAAATCCAAACCCTAATAACCAAAAATGACAAAAGTATAGCCATTTGTGACCAATTTATTTGTAGCGTTCGCTCCACAGTGTCCAATAGATGTTCAGTTTGCGATTGACTTGATCAGAGCAGGAAGGTTTATCTCATATACAACCTTCTTGATCAGAGTTATTGTGCATAAACCGATAACACTGATTTATCAGATCGAAACTGCTTTTATTTCTTTATATTACATATTGCATATTACATAAAGTTTTTGCTATTTAACTGTAAGAGTCTTATAGTTGAATGTCTTAGACATAGTATATATATACTTGTACGTGAATGAGCACAACAAAAAAGATATTTAATGAGAACGATTAGACTAAATAAGACATTTTGTAATTTTATAATCATCTATATTGTAAAGAAAGATCATACAAGTACTGGTTACTTTCTAATTAATATCTTGAGCATGACGATGGACCTTTCCTGCACGGAACTGTTTTTTTACTGCTGTTAAATCTTGAATCACTGATTAACGAGATAATTTTATTTTTTTACTTTTAATGAATATTTTAGAAAGTTTTTTATTAAAATTTCCTACCTTGTGATTATACTCTGCAAGGAAGAAGTTTAAAAGGTAATAAAATAATTACTAGATCATATCTGTACAAACTTGCATGCATGAAATATTGGAGCAACATTTTGTACGTTCAAGCTAAATAATAATTTACTTGACGAGATATATCTAACATAATCAGTGTTAGCTTATGTACAAGTAAAACTGAATCACTATCCATTTATGATCAATACTGAAATAGTTTCTAACATTACATTATAAAAATGAAAGAAATGAGACAACTATACCAACTATATTTAAATACGTAGATAACATAATTTACAAGCACAGTATATAATATGTAATCTTTATCAAGTAGTGACTTATAATAGTACAAATCAAGGGGATAGACTATGTCATGATTTTGAAGAAAACAGTCGCATAACAGTAGGGTTTTTTCCAAACTCCAAGCATTTTTCAGGATGGCAATCCTTTTCTGAGTTTTATAGTTTACTTTGTTCTTATGTTGTGCGGCTATACCACTGTTAGGCAGAAGGTTAAGCGCTCACAATCACGTTTTTGTGTGCTTCTCCAAGGTTAAGAGCCTGTTATTCATAAGTTGTAATTAGTTGGCTGCTGTTTTTGTTTATTGTTGGCCGTTGGTTTTTTCTTTTAAATTGTTAATAATTTTGTCTTCTGGTGCCTTTTATGGCTCACTATAAAATATTGGTTTTGTTAGTTCATTGTTAAATACCATACAGTGCCATATTGTTGTTAAAATAATCACTTCTTTTGGTCTCAGCTGGATAGTTGTCTCATTATAGTATCCATCACATTATCTTTTTATCAAGAAGTCAAGCGTGACAAGATCGAAAACATAAAAGATTGCTAGAAATAGAAAAACAAACTGAACACAACTTCAGTGGTTGTCGTTTGTTGCTGTATATCATATCTGTTTTTCGTTTTTTGTTTTGAACTTAAATCAGGCCTTTTTTTTACATTTGTCATTTCGAGGCCTTTTATAGCTTTCTATGTGGTATAGGTGTTGCTCATTATTAAAGGCCGTACAGTGGCATATATTTGCTAACCTTTTACGTCATTTGATATCTGGCAATCATATCACATTTTCTTACTTTTATAATTATTCCCGTTAAAAGGGATGAGGTGTTGGTTTCTTAACAATGGAAATATTAAAAAAATATAGTTTATATCTTGAAAGTTAATCAGTTGAAAAAAGGGGGACACCAATATCATAAACATTAACACCAGCTACCCCCCCCCCCCCCCCCCACTTTCGAAAAAAGGATAAAAAGACAGACAAAAAGTAAAACACAGAAAATAAACAGTTAATATAATCTTTATTTAAAAAGGATAAACATTTTAGCCAAAACTAATCCGACTTCCTCATGTTAAAGGTACTAATCAACAAAGTAAATTAAAAATCATATACTAAAGTGCTTAAATACATATATAAAGAAGAAGAGAAAAAAAAAAGAACAACAATAACGAAAACACGTGTATGTCTTTTAAAAATATCAGAGTCTTTCACATCTTTATCTCAGGAAGTCAAGTATTCCATGTTTGCGAACGAAATAGGTAGAAGAGTCGCGTTGAATCATACACAGATTTAATGATCATCGTTGTACATAACCCTCTTTTATTTTCCTTCAGTAAAATCGACATGGCATATAGGGTGAAAGAAATGTGAAAAATAAATGTATAGATGGCTGAAACCCTCCTTAACATTAAATGAGGTATTTGTGGCGTTTTGTAAAACATCATAATACGCTGGCATACCAGATAAAGAAAAGTCTAGGTAACAGATAATAATGAGATTCCGTTCTGTCTTTTTGTTTTGCAGAACGAAAACATCACGTATATATATTGCTTACTACTGATATTACATGATTGAAATGAAATAGCCATTGCAATTTGTTATCTCAATCTATTTGTACCTGACATATGATTATGTAATCTAGTGAAATCTTCTACGGATTGAACATTTTATCAAGTTTCCAAAAATCAATTAAACCAAAAAATGTATTTGAACGCGAAGAAAGCCTCTTTATTTTCCCTTTGAAGGCGATTAATTTTCATGACTAAACATTTGAATGCACCAGGAATATAAGGAGAAGATCGATAACACCTATTTATTTCCTTGACTTTGTTTAATCAATGATTTTGCAGATGCCTCGGTTGCGGGTTACAGTAAAGAATGTATAAGAAAAAAATAAATACCAATGATATTGTAATTAATAAAAGTAAGCTGGGACCTGTAAATCTGTATGAATTAAATTTTAAGTACAATTGTAGGCTTTTATTTCGACAAGTGATGATTTTGATAAATATGATATCAATTGAAAATAACAAAGATAAATGTAATATTGAGTCTGCAGTCATAATACTTGATTAAAACGCTATTTTGTTCCTAAATGTTTCCATCAGGCAATATGAATATGAATACAAGGAAATGTGGAGATATAGAGGGAAATACAAAGTAAAACAACACAACAAAACGGATCTTTTTATAAAAATCGTAAGAAAGCTGGTTTGAAATGTCAGGATAACAGTTCCTCAAAAACAAAAAAAGGAATATAAGCTAATCAGAATACTCACGTAGATGTTCATATACACGTAAGGACCATCTTTTACATCCTTTCTACATAAGAAAATGCCTGTACCAAGTCAGGAATATGACAGTTGTTGTCTATTCGTTTGATGTGTTTGCCATTTGACTTAGGGACTTTCCGTTTTGAATTTTCCTCGGAGTTCAGTATTTTTGTGATTTAACTTTTTACAGAGTGATTTTTAATATTTAGTGAAATTAAATGAATAAAAGATCATACATTGTCTATACTTTTAAACAAATTAATTTAAAACATCTTTAAGATCATTCTGATGAGAGACAAACACAGATTGATAGGTGGATGTCTTACCCTCCAATTAAAAAAATGTTGATAGATGTTCCACGTACGATTGTTGTCTTCTTCTATTTGCCAGTGTCAACTTTTACATGACATTATCTGGACGAGAAAAAATTAAAGAATACATAAAATGAGTCGATACTGCTGAGTGGGTTGAACATTTTGGAAAGCAGGAAATACGGACTGTCATTACGATAACCTAGAATGTTAGATAGGGAAGACGTTTGGCCTTTGCTAAAGGCAATCTAGGACTACGGACCACTGATAGAAGTTTTCAATAGTGATGTATCGTGAAGAGAGAAGGACAAGCTCCCGACACGTGGTATTGGATTAATGTTCATATTCAATCCGTACATTGCTGAGTATTTATACATCCAGTACAGTCAAACCGAACACTCCTCATTTAGCACGAGTCTTACTTTCATGTGTCCAGGTACATGTTTAACCATTTTGTTTTTCATCCCGGCTACACTTAGTAATCACTATTTACGTAACGTATTCACGTATTACGGGGATTTCAAATGGATTAAAAATTTTTGTCGCAACGAATTCACAACAATCACTTCTATATATGGCGGGGATAGATTGACTCGTTTTATTTGCTTGTATATGAACTTACCGTAATAGGATTTTTAAAATCGATAAACTCATGTTGCCTCTTGTTAAAGAGCACATAAATCGTTCATTTAGATTAATGGTTATAGATAGCTGCACAATATGCAATTGAACACAATCTAAGAAATAAATCAACAACGTAATCACCTATGTGTATTCGATAGGTTTAAAATCGCCTCAAGAAGGCAACATAGCATATTGCTGTTTGACTAAGGCATGGTTTCTTCATCAGATAAAGTTCTTTGAGTTAGCTCCCAAGACCATTAATGAGCATTAATTTTCTTAATACGGTATTGATTGTGTAATATTTTGTTATATGTACAATTACACTGTTATTGTCTGTTGTTTGTTCTGCTGAACGAGACAATAAAAAGAGGTAAAATGAATACTTGTTCTTTCACTAAATAATACAAAATTTGGTGACTATGTTGAACGAATCTATCCCATCGAACTAGAGATAAAGAATACTACAGATACAGTTAAGTCTGCCTCATATCTTGACTTACATCTAGAAATTTACAATGAGGGTCGGTTGAAAAGAAAACTTTACGACAAAAGATATGATTGCAGCTTCCCAATTGTGAACTTTCCATTTCTATGTAGCAACATTCCAGCAGCGCCTGCATACGGAGTATATATCTCCCAATTGATACGATATTCCCGGGCTTGTGTTTCCTATCATGATTTCCTTGATAGAGGATTACTGCTCACAAGGAAGCTATTAAGCCAAGAGTTCCAAATGGTGAAGTTGAAATAATCCCTTCGTAAATTTTACGGACGCCATCACGAGTTGGTTGACCGTTATGGAATAACCGTTTCACAGATGATATCGGATATGTTCCTTATGTCGTAACTACAATACCCTTCCCTTTTCACGAATGTGACTTACCGAATTAGACTATTTACCGGATTTGTAATAACATAAGCAACACGACGGGTGCCACATGTGAAGCAGGATCTGCTTACCCTTCCGGAGCACCTGAGATCACCCCCAGTTTTTGGTGGGGTTCGTGTTGCTTAGTCTTTAGTTTTCTATGTTGTGTCATCTGTACTATTATTTGTCTGTTTGTCTTTTTATTTTTGGCCATGGCGTTGTCAGTTTGTTTTCGATCTATGAGTTTGACTGTCCCTCTGGTATCTTTCGTCCCTCTTTTACATATCCAGTAAAATTCCACCACATACAATTGTGCCTTTCCCAATTCAGGAACATCCTTACAGTTTGCCTTTTTATGCCACTAGGCGAAGGGAGCATTAAGTGTTACCCTTGATCATCCGTCCGTCCTTCTGTCCGTCACATTTTCGTTTCGTATTCCTCGTCTAAATTTTATGAAACTCATACACAATGCTAAGAAGTATAACTCGCAGACAGAATTGGAATTTGGGCAGTGAGGCACTTACTGTTCTTGAATTATCCCCTCCTTTATAACTTTTGGAAAACTGGAATTTATTTCGTTTCCGCACTTTAACTTAAGTTTGCCTCATGCACATTTTATGAAACTCATTTGCAATGCTAAGAACCTAAACTCGCTAACAGAGTTCGAATTTTGGCAATGAGTCATTTACTGTTGTAGAGTTATGCCCCCTTCATAACTTGGAAAATTGCAATTTGTTTCGTTTCCGCACTCTAATTTCAGTTTGCCTCATTTTAAGTTTATGAAACTCATACACAATGCTAAGCACAATGATGAGAAAACAAACAGTGTGATATTCACTTAACAACTGTTAATGTCATAAATGCTTATTTTACCAAAGCAATATTCAAGAACCGGAAAATATTTTTTTCTTTGGACACAACAGAACTTATCAGAAAACTTATTACATAAGAAATAAAAACAAAACAATAACACACAGCACAAAAATACCTAAAACTAGAACAATAGAACTTTTAAAATCTAAAATTGACATATCAAATGCTCTCTGCTCTCAAAATGTATTTTCACGTATTATAAGCAAGTTTGAGCAGGGGCATTTGTGTCCTCAGACTTCTTTTATTTTCTCTAAGATTTACGTTCATCACATTGTTTTGCTGTTTAAGATAAGTCAAAGCTGATTTCCTTTACAACTCGTCTAGACTCTAAGCGATTGAAAGATTTATCATCGGCATAAGGTAAAGACGATATTTGATCATATTCATATGGTATGGACGCTTTTTTTTATCATAATCATATGGCATTGACGTTTTTTAATCATGATCATATAATATTGACGCTTTTTGATCATGATTATATAGTGTGGACGCATTTTGATCATGATGATAAAGTATTGACGCTTTTTATATATCATAATCATATAGAATGGATGCTTTTTGATCATAATCATATGGTATTGACGCTTTTTTATCATGATCATATGGTATGGACGAATTTTTTATCATGATCATACAGTGATATGGTATGGACGTCTTTTTGTCATGATCAAAGGATATGGATGCTTTTTTATCACGATCATATGGTATGGACGTTTTTATGATGATCATATGGTATGGACGCATTTGTATCAAGATCAAATGATTTGAACGCATTTTTATCATGATCATATAGAATGACCGCTTAATGATCATGATCATTTGGTATGGACGCTTTTTTGATTATAATCATATGAAATGGCTGCGTTTTGATAATAATCATTTGGTAAAGACGTTTTTGATCATAATTACAAGTTAGGGACACATACTATTGTATGGTCGTCTTCTTATCATAATCATAGGGTTTGAACCGCTTATGATTATGATCATAGGGTATGGACGCTTTTTTATTATGATCATATTGTATGAACGCTTTTTGATTATGGTATGGTATGAACACTTATTGATAATGATCATATAGTATGGACGCTTTTTTATCATGATAATATGGAAAAGACGCATTTTTATCATAATCATATGTTATGGACGCATTTGTATCATGATCATTATATGGTATGGACGTCTTATTGTCATGATCATAGGGTATAGATGCTTTTTGATCATGGTCATTGGGTATGGACGACTTTTTATAATGATCATATGGTATTGACGCTTTTGATCATAATCATGTGGTACATGCATGGACGCTTTTTTATCATTACCATACGGCATGGATGCTGTTGATCATGATATGGATGCCTTTTTTTATCATGATCATATTGTATGGACGTGTTTTAATCATGATGATATAGTATGGACGGTTTTTGATCATGATCATATAGTATGGACGCTTTTTGATCATGTTCATATGGTGCAGATCGAGGCTTTTTAAAAATTACCATATTGTATGGATACTTTTTGATCATGAACATTATGTATGGACGCTTTTTGATCATGATCATATAGTATGGACGCTTTTTGATCATGATCATTCAGTATGGACGCTTTATGATCAGGCTCATATAGTGCGGATGGACGCATCTTGAAAATTACCATATTATATGGACGATTTTTGATTATGATCATATGGTATGGACGCTTTTTATCATGATCTTAGTATATGGATGCTTTTTTATCATGCTCATATACTGTGGGTCGAGGCTTTTTGAGAATAACAAAGTGGTAAGGACGCTGTTCTATCATGATCATATGGTATGGACGCTTTTTTATCATGATCATATGGTATGGACGCTTTTTTATCATGATCAAATGGTATTGACGCTTTTTTTTTATCATGATCATATTGTATGAATGCTTTTTGATCATGCTCATATTGTGTGAGTGGAGGCTTTTTGAGAATGACCAAATGTTATGGAAGCTTTTTGGTCGTGATCATATGAAATAGTGACTTTTTTTATCATGACCATATAATATAATCGCCTTTTAATCATGCTCATATGGTATGGTCGCTTTTTCGTCATAATCATATGGAAAGTAGACACAATCTCGTTATAAAAATGATATCGGTTTGTGTTCATGGTTTACACAAATATCAAAAATAAAAAATGAATACTTCAACTGGCAACTTCACAATACATTGTTTGTATGCTTATTCATGTTCATTGTTTAAACTTGTTCGGAAACAATTATACAAAATACATAAAGAAAAATCAGGATAAATAATGCATAAACGAAGGTTGATTCAATAAAATATTTTACTGAAGACATTAGGCAACAGTTGAAAACTGCGACATGCTTTTTTTTCATCAAGCACTAATATCCAAAATGATCCATTGCTGTCTAGTTCAATGTCTTATTGTTTTTTGTTTTTTTGTTTTGTTTTGCTATTTGGAGAAAATGGTGTTATGACATATTTTTATACTTAGTCTAGTAGTGTCTGTTAAATTTAAGCTCGGACCGATCTTGACACATTAGGTAAACAGCATGTCTTTTGTTGTAGACTGTATTTTACTCTATATATGTTTCAGGTTATTTGTGACGTTAGATTGCTGTCTCAGGGACGTTAACCAATTATCTCCTTTTAGTCATATTCATAACTATTTTTAGTATAAAAAAGAGTACACCAGGATGCTTAAATAATGGAAAAAGAATGTAAAATCGTTTCAGGAAAATTAGAACTAGAATGTATTTGTGCAACCTACTCTATGACTAAACAGACGAATAGCAATGTTACTCTAGTGACCTTTTGCATTATCCTTAGTTAAAGGACGTGAGTTGTTGGTCGATAAAAAATAATTTTAGATAATAGGAAAATAAGAGCTACAGATTATTATTAGCAGTTTTAGCTTTCCAAACATTTGATCTCAATCGTATCTAATGATGTTTCTACTGCGGTTTTACCACCACTTGTTCGCTACTTGACTATCAGTTAGTAGACTATCCATTTACAAGGGTTCCAACTGCCAAGTAGACATGACTTGGGTACAAGCACGATTTAAACGATACACTTGTTTTATAAATTTGAAGTTCATCAAATGATGGTATTGTGCTTAAACTAAGGGTGCAATTGTGTGTAACTTCTGCCGGCAAAATTGACCCTAGACGGGTTTCACTTCTGTTTCTATATTTTTTTTTATTCATTTTTTTTTGGGAGGAGGGTCAAAGTTCGTTCTGTTTTTTAAAGGTCATTTTGACTTTCAAAACATTTTGTTACCAATAACTTGAAAACATTTTGAATAAATCGTGTTGTTTGTATTAAACATTTTTATGTTTCACGTTTTTAAACTATCGTCAGTAAAATGTCCAAAAGAGTTCACCTGAACGAGGGCACAACCCCACGTGAAGCGTTGTATTTTTGACTTAGTAAACAATTTGCTAGAGAAGAGTTCTGGTCAGTATCTGATGAAGATTATTTCAGTAACGTGTGATGTGCGTACGGAAATAATATAAGTTTAAGAGGATATGAAAAAAAAAAATAAAATGAGCATACTTTTATGGGCAACAGTTGTATTCTCAACTATCTCTATAAGATACCATCGCTTTCATGCTTACACGCAAATAGCAAGTGTAAATAGTGTTACTAATTAAATGTCTTATTTGCACTTTTTCAAATATTGTATTTACATAACGCATGTAAAGAAACACATTAGCACTAATCTGTTAAATCAGGCGACAAATTCTAATTAGAAAAAGTGGTTGAAATAATTAGAAAACAATCTGATATTTGACTACAACCTACGATAAAACAAGATACTTTTCCTACTCTTGAGTCTTAAAAATAGGCGGAAAATACTAAAGCGACATTAAAAACCCAGAATTCGAAGAGAAACTGAAAACGACATTGCAAACACGTACAAATACACAACATAGGATTAGCTATAGTAAATAAACAAATCGTAATGCAAATATGACGCCAAACGTTGGGATTCTATAATGATCTGTACGTACAGCTCTGAAAGATTTATAACTTTTTATCACCAATCAAATGAACTTACTGTATTATATTTTGAGTTCTGATTAAGCATTTAATATTTCCACTGTCTGTTGAGTTTTAAACAAAAAAAAACTATGTTAATCCTTTATTGATGTTTTGTTATCACAATTTATGGAATTTACAACGAAAACCATGTTGGTACTGTAAACCGGGAAATTTTCCCTATTTTCGCGGTAAGAGAAATTATAATCGAAGATCTTTTTTAAACCGGTCTCTTCTATTTGAACATCGTAATCTCTATCAGTCTGTGTCACCTTGTCTATTTTAATTTCAATACTTGAATACATTTAAAAAGCTATTGATTGCATTTATTGAAGTCCAAATGATTAGTTACAAAAAGTAACATAGAAAAATTAGATAACATAGAAAAAGCTTAATATGATTTATTATTTTATATTTTTCATATTTTATTTAATATAGGTGAATGCATTCGTAGACTATACAGTGCAGTCTTTCCGTTTTTGAATTAAAGCTATATACTTTACCCACATACATTGTATCAACAAATATATGTCACTGTTCATATTATAAAATCATTTGTGACATCTGTAGCATATTCATATAGAAAATGTTTCTACTTTGTGGACAATGATCCTTCACTGACCACCAAAAGGTCAATTGGTAATAAGTATTTATTTTAGTACCATTACCAAATTGTTTTGATTCAATCACAATAATATAAAAAAGCAACCTTTCAACAGATTTTTTTTAATAACTGACCTTTTTTCAAAACGCTTAACTGTTCTTATAATGTTTCTTTTATGTAGATATCAATGATTTAGAAGGTTTCCTTTTTCCATCTTGCCAGAGGAACAACTTTGTTATACCAAGGAACTCATAAAAGTGCATATACTAGGAATGTAATAAATAATAACAAATGAATGATTTCGGTTGTTCGAGGCATGAAATACGAAAAAAAATTATGCATCACAGTAAGTATTGTCAAACAAAACATTGAAATAAAACAGGGAAATGTTGTATATTGAATTTCACACATATTCATAATTTCTGCAAAAATACAGTAACTCTTGGTTTAAAAATACTTTTGCTTATATTTTTTCATGAAATTAAGATCCGTCCGGTCAACTTTTTTTGTGAAAAAACATTTATTTTTACTATAAAGTTTATATATTTTCATATAATATATTTATTTATCTCGCAGATTTCCTAATTTCTTGATATTAACACTTTTTGTCGATCAGTTCAATATATTCAAAGCGTACATCAGCGGCTGTGAAATCCGTCCGGTCAACTTTTTTTGTTCAAATTTTTTTTTTTTTAATTTATTTTTAAAATTTTCATTAAACATACTAATTAGTTAAGTGACTCCGGTCAATTGTCCTGCCATTAGTGTAACCCGGTGTAAGCTACCCTTTCTTACTACAAAGCAGGTAGATAAAAGGTCCGCTGATGTAGACCCTCAGGTAATAGGTGTCCTCAGGTAACCGGGGGAATTTGTCATCGATTAAATCGCACGAAAATTTAGTTCCCTATTTGGATCAATCTTAATACCAAATTTTAATGACTAAATACCAAAGATTTTAACCAAATTGCTAGGCGATTTAATTATTTTCATACCTAAGGCACCGATCATTTATCTTATGTGTGCGTGTTGACTGGGGGTGGATGGTAAAATGAAATAGGATTTTCAGGAAAAATAAAATTGTTAAAATGACCTGACCGTTTAGGTAATGCAATGGTGACCTGAGGTAACCTGACCATGTACAGTAATAGAGAGGTGACAGTGGCGGATCCAGAACTTTTTATAAAGGGAGGGGGGCTACTGACTGCCTTAATAGGCCCGCTACAGTCATGCTTTAGTGATTCCCGAGGGGTCTGGATCGACCAATGGGTGACTTGAGGTAACCTGACCATGCACAGTAATACAATGCTGACCTGAGATAACCTGAAAATATTTGTGTTTTGTTAAGCTGGTCTAGGGTATTATGACTATGTACAGTAATACAGTGGTGACCTGAGGTAACCTGACCATATACAGTATTCTAATGGTGACCTGAGGTAACCTGGAAATATTTGTGTTTTATAAAGCTGTTTTTTTGTACTAAAAGGTGATCTTTGAATAAACTGACCATGTACTGTAACTGCAAATGAGGCCTGTGGTAACCCGAATAGTAATGATATTGTAAAGGTGACATTAAGGAACCTAGTCTAATTTTGCATTGCAAAAGTAAACTAGGTAACATGATCAAATATTGTATTACAGATACTATTTTTGTTTTTCGTAAAAGTGACATTAGGTAACCTGACCATGTAAATTATTAATGTATGTTTTTTGCAGTGTTGACCTCAGGTAATCTGAATATACAAGTGTATTGTAAATGTGACTTGGGGTTACATGACCATGTACAGTATTGCAATGGTGACCTGAGGTAACCTGATCATGTACAGTATTGCAATGGTGACCTGAGGTTACCGGACCATGTACAGTATTGAAATGGTGATCTGAGATAACCTGACCATGTACAGCAATACAGTGGTGACCTGAGGTAACCTGAAAATATGAGTGTTTGTAAAGCTGACTTTGGGTCACATGACCACGTACAGTACTGTAGTGGTGACCTGAGGTAACCTGACCATGAACAGTAATACAGAGATGACCTAAGGTAACCTGGAAATACTTCTGTTTTGAAAAGCTGACCTACATTAACATAATTATGACCATGTACAGTATTGTAGTGCTGACCTGAGGTAACCTGACCATGTACAGTAAAACAGTGGTGACCTGAGATAACCTGAAAATATCAGTGTTATTTAAGCTGACTTCATACAGGAACTTCTTAGGAAGAAAGAAAAGAAGTTAGCAATATCCTTTGACTTTTCTTTCCGCTATATAGATGATGTTCTCTCACTAACTAATTCAAAATTTGGTGACTATGTTGAACGCATTTATCCCATTGAACTAGAGATAAAGGATACAACAGATACAGTTAAGTCTGACTCATATCTTGACTTACATCTAGAAATTGACATTTAGGGTCGGTTGAAAACAAAACTTTACGTCAAAAGAGATGATTTCAGCTAACCAATTGTGAACTTTCCATTTGTATTTATCAACATTCCAGCATCGCCTGTATACGGAGTATATATCTCCCAATTAATACGATATTCCCGGGCTTGACATGTATTTCCTATCATGATTTCTTTGATAGAGGGTTGCTGCTCACAAGGAACCTATTAAACCAAGAGTTCCAAATGGTGAAGTTGAAATCATCCCTGATCATGAGCAACACGACGGGTGTCACATGTGAAGTAGGATCTGCTAACCCTTCCGAAGCACATAAGATCACCCCCAGTTTTTGGTGGTGTTGGTGTTGCTAAATCTTTAGTTTTCTATGTTTTGTCTTGTGTACTATTATTTGTCTGTTTTTCCTTTTCTTTTTTAGCCATGGCGTTGTCAGTTTATTTTCGATCTATGAGTTTGAATGTCCCTCTGGTATCCTTCGCCTCTCTTTTTTAACATGATCATGTACAGTAATGTAGTGGTGACCTGAGGTAACCTGACCATGTACAGTAAGGCAGTGGTGAGCTGAGATAACCTGAAAATATTAGTGTTTTTTAAAGCTGACATGAGGTTACATGACCATGTTTGGTCAAACAGGTGAACTGAGGTAACCTGACCATTTAAGTAATACAGAGGTGACTTGAGGGTAGCTGGAAATATCTTTGCTTTGTATAGCTGACCTAGGGTAACCTGACCATGAATGGTATTGCAGTAAGGACCTGGGGTAACCTGAATATATATGTGTATTCAGAATACCAAATGTCACCTTAGCAATACATATATATATCCAGGTTACCCCAGGTCATCACTGCAATACCATACAAAAAAAAAGTAAAATCACAAAAATACTGAACCCCGAGATAATTCAAAACGGAAAGTCCCTAATCAAATGGCAAAATGAAAAGCTCAAACACATCAAACGAATGGATAACAACTTTCATATTCCTGACTTGGTACAGGCATTTTCTTATGTAGAAAATGGTGGATTGAACCTTGTTTTATAACTAGCTAAACCTCTCAAAGTCAGGTTACCCCAGGTCATCACTGCAATACCATAGAAAGTCAGGTTACCCCCAGGACATCACTGCAATACCATACATGGTCAGGTTATACAAGATCAGCTTTACAAAGCATAGATATTTCCAGCTAACCTCAGGTCACCGCTGTATTATTGTACATGGTCAGATTACCTCAGGTCACCTCTGTATCACTGAACATGGTCAGGTTACCTCAGATCACCTCTGTATTAATGTACATGATCATGTTACCCCAGGTCAGCTTTACAAAACAGAAATATTTCCAGGTTAACTACAATGCTGTCAGCTTTACAAAACACTAATATTTGCAGGTTAACTCAGGTCACCACTATTTTACTGTACATGGTCAGGTTAGTTCAGATCACCACAATAATACTGTACATAGATATAGGAAGTTGTGGTATGAGTGCCAATGCGACAACTCTCCATCCAAGTAACAATTTATAAAAGTAAACCATTCTAGGTGAAGGTATGGCCTTCAACACGCAGCATTGGCTCACACCGAACAGCAAGCTATAAAGGGCCCCAAAAAATTACTAGTGTAAAACCATTCAAACGGGAAAACCAACGGTCTAAACTATATAAAAACGAGAAACGAGAAACACGTATGAAATACATAAACAGACGACAACTACTGTACATCAGATTCCTGACTTAGGACAGGTGCAAACATTTGCAGCGGGATTAAAAGTTTTAATGGTACCAAACCTTCTCCCATTTCTGAAACAATAGTATAACATCACAACATAGAAAGACACACTATAAAATATCAATTAGAAGGCTTAACTCAATCAAAAAACGTAAATTTACACACAATGAACGAATAAATTTGATCTGTGATACCTGAATGCAGACAAACAGACAATAAAAATTATAAGGGATAAATAATTAAGGTCAAAAGTAAATAAACAGGTTGAAACAAAGTCAAAGTATAATAACACTGTGAAATGCCAAACAATATTCAGAAAATCATCACTTTTGAAAAAACCTGAGTCATATTATACACAGGTAAATGAAAATAATTGTGTTGTTAAATATACTTCTTCTTCTGTGTGTATAAAATCTTCCGTTTAGGAATACCAAGAAATTTATTTAATATCAATAAAACTAATTTAACACTTGGTACATATGGGGTGAATATCAACAATAAAACTATACAATAAGTGCTATAGATAAAACTTCCTGTACAGGTGCAAGAATTTAAGGAGAAATGAAATAATTTTGATGTTCATAGTACGAAGAAGTAAAAATTTGTAGTAATACCAAATAATCAAAGCTGGTATATAGACAAGATCCATGTTAACATTAAATAACAAAAAAAGCATTACAAATAGTATCAACAGGTCAAATTAAAAAGAAAGTACGATTTGAGAGTACTCGCAGTTACTGACAGCTAGTTAAAAGCCAAAACAATTAATAATAAAACATCATGCATCAGAGACTGAAATCAACTAAAACACATCCCAGGGATTTAGTATTAACAGTCAAAGAAGACATGACTTGTGCAATGCCAAAAATAAATGTATCGACAGGTAGTAGGATAGTTAGGAGTGACTTCTGTATAGATAAAAATGAACGTGTGTGTGTCTCTATACATCCCGTTTGAAAAGAAAATACAAATTTAGTTATGTTTTAATTTGCTAATGACAAAATCGATATTAGTGCCAATGTAAACTATATTCAGAGATCTAATTACAACATTGGTACGATAACCCTTACTAATAAGTTTGTTTAAAGGTTCGATGAGTTTACACGGATCACATAGTGATTTCAGCGCTTTAAGTACAATATTACCGTAAAATGTAGGATGTGATATACCATTTTTAATAAGTTTTCTACAGGTACAGCCAAATTTACTCAATGTACTATTCTTTAATTACGGGGGTTACCTGAGGTCACCCAAAAAAACACACAAAATACAACCAATTCATCTCAAATAAACTCAGTTCACCTTAACAAATACATAACATAAACAATACAAAGTCAAAGAAGTCCTACATTTAAAATGAAGAAATTAGTTAATTACAGCATAATTATATACCCTACCATTGTATCTATTATCCTTTCATTACAGGGGTACCTGAGGTCACCAAAAAAACTGAACAACTATAACCCATTTAACTCAAATTAACTCAGGTCACCATGACAAATACATTACATGAACAATACAACGTCCATGAAGTCCTACATTTAGAATGTTAGAATGAAGAAATTAGTTTATTAAAGCATAATTATATACCCAAGCATTGTATCTATTATTCTTTCATTATAGGGGTACCTGAGGTCACCCTCCCCCCCCCCCTCCAAAAAAAAAATATAACCCATATTTAACCTGACCATGTACAGTAATACAGAGATGACCTGGGGTAACCTGAAAATATTTCTGTTTTGTAAAGCTGACCTGGGGTAACATGATCATGTACAGTAATACAGAGGATACCTGAGGTAACCTGACCATGTTCAGTGATAAAGAGGTGACCTGAGGTAACCTGACCATGTACAGTTATACAGAGGTGACCTGAGGTTAGTTGGAAATATCTATTATTTGTAAAGCCGATCTTGGGTAACCTGACCATGTATGGTATTGCAGTGATGACCTTGGGTAACCTGACTTTGTATGGTATTGCAGTGATGACGTGGGGTAACCTGACTTTGAGAGGTTTAGCTAGCTATAAAACAAGGTTCAATTCACCATTTTTTACATAAGAAAATGCCTGTACCAAGTCAGGAATATGACAGTTGTTATCCATTCGTTTGATGTGTTTGAGCTTTTGATTTTGCCATTTGATTAGGGACTTTCCGTTTTGAATTTTCCTCAGTATTTTTGTGATTTTACTTTTTTAGTATGGTATTGCAGTGATGACCTGGGGTAACCTGAATATATATATGTATTGCTAAGGTGACATTTGGTAATCTGAATACACATATATATTCAGGTTACCCCAGGTCCTTACTGCAATACCATTCATGGTCAGGTTACCCTAGGTTAGCTTCACAAAGCAAAGATATTTCCAGCTAACCTCAAGTCACTTATGTATTACTTAAATGGTCAGGTTACCTCAGCTCACCTCAGTTTGACTAAACATGGTCCGGTTACCTCAGGTCACCGCCGTATCACTGTACATGGTCATTTTACCCCAGGTCAGCTATACAAAAACTAATATTTTCAGGTTACCTCAGGTCACCCATTGGTCGATCCAGCCCCCCTTCGGTAATCACTAAAGCATGACTGTAGCGGGCCTATTAAGGCAGTCAGTAGCCTACCACCCCCTCCCTTTATAAAAAGTTCTGGATCCGCCACTGTCACCACTCTATTACTGTACATGGTCAGCTAACCTCAGGTCACCATTGCATTACCTAAACGGTCAGGTCATTTTAACAATTTTATTTTTCCTGAAAATCCTATTTTAATTTTACCATCCACTCCCAGTCAACACGCACACATAAGATAAATGATCGGTGCCGTAGGTATGAAAATAATTAAATCGCCTGGCAATTTGGTTCACATCTTTGGTATTTAGTCATATTAAAATTTGGTATTAAGATTGATCCAAATAGGGAACTATATTTACGTGCGAATTAATCGATGACAAATTCCCCCGGTTACCTGAGGGCACCTATTACCTGTCCTACATCAGCGGACCTTTTATCCACCTGCTACTACAACCGGAAACTACATATGACATATACTATTGGTATCGGTATCGGATTCCACCCGGAACTTATTAATTATTGGTAATATTAATTAAATGGAAAACAAACTGGCCTGGAATGGTGTATTTTTTAATCAACACTATTGTCCTTTATTAGTTACATATACAGTTTAATTATTTGATTCGTCGTTTTACGTCATGCCGGCTAACAAATTGGACCTCGTTATTTTAGAGGTATAGATACCCACACAAGGTAGCCTTGATAAAATAAAACGTTTTGAACAGCTACCATTTGATGATTTATTGTGTAGTGAGGAACAATACAACTAATAATTCATATACTACTGACAACAGTTGAAAGAAAGTTACTACTTATTATTACCGCCAATGCAGTTTGGTTTTTATTAAAGGGACATTAGCTGTCAATTGATTTGACCCAAATTCTAATACTTTATTTATAACATACTAAAACGTATATCCAAATTACTTTAGGTCCAAAAGAAACAATTAACAAAACATGGGCTCGTTACAATGTATCAGCATCCCGTGTGTATTTTAGAACAGACGCCATCTTATTATCCATCGCGATTTCCTCCGAAGACTGCCGACGATCATGTAACCCGATATACATGTAAATATGAATATAAACATGTAGCGAGCACGTGCAATGGGATTTTTTAGCTTATTTTGACAAAGTTGAACCAAACTGACTACTAGAAGCAAAATATCATTTCTTTACTGCTAGTTGTATTTTATTTGTTTGTCGAATTCGTAGCTAATGCCCTTTTAAATCATTATTGTTTAATGTTGTTCTTGGTAAATGACGGTTAAAATGTTCTCAGAAATGTTATATACTTTTACACGGAATAATTGATATTTGCTGTTTCAGTTAAAATTGGTCTTAATTCCTCTCCATCAGATCTTTTGCAACATTTGCAACACAATTTTTTGTAGAGATGATGTCTAGTAGTCTTATCTAAGAAGCAAAATAAAATACACGTGCAAAACGCCTGCGCACTGTCTCCAAAACTTTGGAAATGTAGAAATACATCATCTGTAGTGTCAAAATGAGACAGGGGATTTCCAGTATGCCGTCTTAACGCATACAAGAAAAATCGACATGTTCCCCATATTCTGAGACAGTATCCGATCAGCCATAGGTAGAGATAACTTTCATCTTCGACTCTCAGTCGCTCTGATACCTCACTGAAATGACGTCGATTGTGTCTTCGTCTCTATGAAATAAAAATAGTTTTTGTTATCAACTAGATTATTGAATATTAGCACATACACTAGTATAATTAAAAAAAATCAGTTGCAATGGCTGAACTCAATAGATCGGTACGAAGCACAAAAATACAAATAAAATTAAAAACCAATTGTTAAGAGAACAATTGAATGTCTTTCCACTCGAAACGATATATTTTGATATGAAAATATTAAAGTCCTGTTTAAAATGCCATTTCCAGTGTCAGATGATAGCTTACTGTACGCTGGTTCCAAAAATATATGGTTTCTATACATTTTTGTTTGAAATGAGAGATATACTTTGTTACTTCCGTTACTTTGTTAATACAAAGAATAGCTACTTCCGGTCACATCCGGTTTTGCTTTTTCAAGGTCATATAGTTTGCAACCTAATGCAAAACGTCCTATGGCTTTATCAAGTATAAATATGAAATTAAAGCAAAGGTCATAATCTAGAACGTCAAATTTACCTATGACCTTGACCTCAATTTCAAGGTCATCAAGCAAGGACCTTATATCAAAAGACCTTAGGTATTTACTATGTATTGTTAATAAGTTATATTACCATACATCTTATTTTTAACATTCCAGGGGAGAAAAATCCTACTAAATGTTACAGCACCGCTTCAAAGAAAAATTTCCTATTATGACAGATCGCAACTAACAATTTAGTGAAAATTTTTTGTCGACATATATTACAGTTTCTTAGGAGTAGCATGCACAAGCAAAAGGAAAGAATTAAAACATGACTTTGACTATTGACCTTGACCTCATCTTTTTATGTGGACTTAGGACCTCAAATCAAAAGCTAGGTCTCTATCACCTATGGTTTACCAGTTACAATTACATTTCACTTATTTTAAATACAGAAGGGGAAATAACTCGCATATGGAGTCTCCGGATCTCTTCGGTCAAATTTTTTGTCGACATCCTGAGGATGTAACGAGCAATTTGAAAAAAAAAAATTTTTTATTGCTTTCTCTTACGGTTGCGAAGGAGTAGTCTTAACAAGAAAAACAGTGTTCGGGGAGATACAAATTACAAAGAAAAGTGTTCGGTTAAACAGGGTCAGGTTCAAACGCGTATAAACTGTTCGATATCATATACCAAATATTTAACTAAAAGTGACATCTTTTGAAACAAAAATACGGCGCAAGAAAAAAAAAAAATAGGCGGAAGAAAAAAAAAATAATAATCAGAACAAAAGCAAAAGGTTTCCACGGAAAAGTGGAAAGACCTTATAAAAGACACAAAGCACCAAAAAGAGATATCAATCAGTACTTATCCAACGGATTAAATGTAAAGACGTCGTAAACATTTTGAGAAACGCATGACCTTGTGCAATGCCAAAAAAAAATTAAACAGTATCGACATAATTATGTTCACTTGCAATCAGTCATCCTTTTGCAAGTTTTACTATCGTCAATATGATTTGGTTGTCCGTTATACGATATATGTGTCCCAGAGATGTTATATTATAGTAGCCTGAATAATGTTCTTTTATACCTCCTTTTCGACATTATTGAAAACTAAATATCAACGTATATTTCCTTGCCATGCGCAACAAGCCTGATCCCATTAATGTACCAGGATCTCCTTCAACATGCGGAGCACCTTTTCTCATCCTCGGTCTTTTGATGGGTTTGTGATGCTCAGTCTTCAGTTTTCATTGTACAGTCGTGTTTGGGAGACAAGTGTTTGTCTGCTTGATTTTTTTTATTTTGTCCCTGGTGTTGTCTTATTTTTTTTTCACTATTTTTTTTATATTTTTTTTTTATTTACACATTGGTATTTTCTTCGCTTTTTATATAATTGAAAATATAATGGTTTGGTTAGTCTAGTTTCATTTCTTCCGGTTTCAGTTTCCTCCATTTAATCTAAATGTCTTTTAAAGTTTTATCATTTTAAACTCGTTAAAAATGAGCATACACATTGTAATTTTAATCTATAGACATAAGAAGATGTGGTATGAGTGCCAATGAGACAACTCTCCATTCAAGTCACAATGTGTAAAAAGTAAACAATTCTATGTCAAAGTACGGCCTTCAACACGGAGTATTGTTCACACAGAACAACAAGCTATAAAGGGCCCCAAAATGGCAAGTGTAAAACAACTAAAACAGGAAAACCAACGGTCTAATCTATATAAAAAAACGAGAAACGAGAAACACTTAAGAACCACATTTTAAAACATTTAAAGAGAAAATTGTGTTGCACAATGAAAGGTTTCTCAAAGAGTGTTTCTCAATAAAATTGTAAAAAATAAATTAATGAGCAACTGTTAAAAATAATTATTAGTCGAGTAGTCGTATTTTGTAGATATTTGTGTATGATACTAGTGAGACTTGCCACACAGTGTAAATAAACATTACAGTACCTGTTTCCACATATATCCTTTTACAAAAAAGAACATAATACAGGTCGCAAAATACCACGTGATTTCCCATCCTTTACCGGTAACCACCATCCATAATGTTCTAGCGTTCTTATCAAGGCAGGAAGAGATCCAGCACCAGGCACCAGTTCCTTGGGAAAAGTCTTCACCTAGAACTTCCTTACTAACAGCAGCGATAGTTATACTCACTAAAAGATTCATAACAAAAATGTATTATAGATAATTATTAATAACCGGGTACATCAAGAAAAAAGTTAACATCAGTGTCGGCGTGGTGTAAAATGATTTAAAAAAAAAATGAAGCAAAAATAAAAAGGTCAATAATAATCTATGATATGAATGTTCTATTTGAGTCAATTGTTCTCTTCCGGTACATGTAAGCTCGAATTCAATGTTTGTTAAAAAAAAAGAAGCAAAACATAGCATTAAATACTACAGATAGGATTCTACTTCGTCAAAGTATCTTCCCATTACGCCACCTAATTTTTTCAATAATAAAAATGGAAGCCATTGTAGGAATGACGCGCTGTCAATTTTGCTCCAATTTAAAACCGATAAATTTATCCACATAGCAGCATTACGATCCTTATATGACAGTTGTATTTTAAAACACAAATGTAACTTCTAGCTATTAAGCATCATTTAATGTACTTTTAGGCCTTTTGTCAACTGAAAACAATTTTCTGATCGGTTGTCTAATTAAATATTTCGTGAAAGGGCAGACAATATTTTCAGAGATTGAAGATTTATCACCCTAGATACCACACACCTTTTTTTCAAAGTTATGCATTTTTAAGATCCACTTGTAAAGTCTGTCATCAAGTACTTTTAGTTAAAAAAAATGTTATTCAAACACACCTACTCTATTGTTATGACTCATTAGAGCGGGGACAGAGATGCAAATTAATGCTTTAAAAAGGTCAATCTTTTATCTTTCTGTGGAATTTTTTTCGGCGGAATTTATGCTGTTGTACAAAAAAAAATCCACATATATTTGCACCTACCACAATCGACTATTTTTTTAAATTTGCCTTTAATTTAAAAGTTTACAAATATCTCAAGCTCCATACTATAATTTTTAGTAAAAACATGTATATCATGTATATAAGATGCATAAAAACCTAAATTATGCACATACATTAAACTTTTAAAGCTCATAGAAACAGATGTTTACAATTCAAATATACCAACTTGACCATTTTTACCTTCTCTAACAAAGAGTTTCATTTCTTTTGTTTAATTTCAACTGGGTATCGGCCTGACTAGAAGTAGACATAAGTTATAGAATATTTACTGTACAGTTGACACTGTAAGTTCTTTTATTGACAAAGTTTTCAGACTGAGTCATTGAACTTTATGTTCCTGTTATCGTAATATATGTTCTGTTAATGACATGTCTGGTTATTCGAAAAAATCGTAAAGTTTTAATTACATTTGTACATGTATAATGTTTTCGATCGTTCGGGTTTTCACATTTTCTCTTTAAAATTTCCATGTAACGGTATTTTAGTAGCCTTATTTATCAAATTGTCATCTGAAACAAACACGATACGGAGAGTATTCATTTTTGTATGAAATAGAAATTGGATTTAATTTTTGTCATGTTTAAGGAGCAATCCGATTAAAAGAGATCTGAAAAGACATTGTAATCATATGCATTACTGTAATCATCGGTTCATAACTAATTTACTTAATGAAGTTTTGAACTTTATATCTTATCTTTTTCGTACATATATCAAGACAATACTTACAAGGCACCAACCAACATACGGAATGAGTGAATATTTTCATCTTCCATGGCCATGTACCATGTCGGCAGTAAACCAAAGCAACAAATATATGGATACCAATTACTGTATTCCAGAAGAACGACCACATGGATGCTGTTGCACAAACAAAACTCTGAACAACACAAAATAGATCACATCGAGTGTCAAGAGTACAATTCAAAGAAAATTTATTGTTGCCAAAAACAGCTATATATCTTATCGTTCCTCCAAAATTGCCAAAAGCAACAAGTAAATCGGATACAGTCAAATATATCAGCAGTCTTCTGGTTTCATTTTCTGGTCGGAAGCTATCAGTCACACAATATGCAACGAAGATTAAAATTGCACCGAATATAGACAATGTACTTGCAAGTAATGTCAATGCAATGTCCCCAACTTCTATCGGTTTGAATGTAGATGGAAATACCGGTACTGGTCCAATCGTTGATGTTACATTTGCACTAAGCGTTGTTGATGTATAATTTGCAATAGGCGTAGATGATGTTAAGTTCTCCATTGTGTAATCCATGACCAAAGTGTTCAATGCGGAAGTAAAATCGACTCTACAATAAACAAAGAATGTGTGAAGTTAGTATATGATTCATTTACTATTATTTATAGACCATTTAAAAAAAAAACAACAACAACACGTATAATCACAGTCCATGGTATTGTTAAGAATTAACATTGAAATTTATAAAATTGAATGCCTAACTTGATTTTGTAAGGTAGATAAAATAGTTTTATAATGAAAACAAAAATAAAAATATTGGATGATTCACATGCTACTTTCGTTTGTATTAAGTTGAAATAATATTGAAGACATATTCATTATTTTTTAGGTTGGAATATTGTGTGAGAAACTATTATAACTAACCTAATTGGTATATATAATTTGTATTAATTCGTATTAACCTTCCCACACAGCCAAATGGACGCTTCGTTTAAAATCATAAGTTCTACTAAAGTATGGAAGAAGTTCAAGGATAACCATATTTTGAAACCGCCAGTCAAACTTTGGGTAAAGACATACTATGAAAACTGTTTTAATCATTATATAAACTTATTATATTATATGCAATATCAAGGGAGAGGGATAGCCACCAGTGGGTCTTCAACGCAGCGAGAAAATCCCGCACTCGGAGGCAGGCTTCAGCTGGCCCTTACAAATAATATAATACTAGTTCAGCAGAATAGACGCCATACTAAATTCTGAAATATACAAATGAAACCAAAAAACTAAACCGCACACAATACTAACAAAGGCTACAGGTTCCGGACTAAGAACAGGCGCAAAAATACGGCGGGGTTAAACATGTTTTGTGAGACTTCAACCCTCCGTTGTACGTCTGTTTACATTTCTGTGCGTATATACCATTGTCTTTTCATTTTTCTCGGCAACTACAAACCAAAGCGTCTTGATAATTGATACCAACCTTTATATTGGAATCGGTAACGTATCTGCTTCATGTTAACCACATATCTATAGTCTTCACATCGATGCTGATATGTCAGTACGTATGTCAAAAGGTTTTAAAAGATTTCTCTCAGTAGCTTTAAGTCGAGGCTTCAAGTTGATTAGGTATATGGTGTACATTATACAATGTGATACATTTTCAGATCCGTAAGGTGTTTTTAGTTTTCAAGTTTGTCAAAAAATTGTATGTACTGTAAAATGCACGTATGCTTGCATGTATAAAAGAATTGTTGTTGCATACTTATAAAATTTGGTACCAAATTTAATACCATGTGCATATTTACTTTCTATAGTATCTTCTTGAAAATTGTTTGATATTCTTTTCCATTTGCTATAAGTTAATCTGTACTTAAAATTATAAATATATGGATAATCCTTATATAATCCAAAAACTAAGAGTATTGTTTGGATGTTGAAAAATACATGCACTTAATCTGATAAAAATGAATCAAGTAAGATAATTATAAATTGAAGTATTATACAATAATGAATTGAAAAACAAATTTGTCACTTAATACCAAATCTATGTATAATGTTTTAAATTTCGAAGACAGTTTTATTTTTTATTCATTGTTTTCTTTTACAACCAATTCTGTATACTGTAAATCACTTGTCCTGTTTTTCATTATTATTTTATATAAAAATCAATACTGTTTGTATGAGAAGTATTATCTTCTACTAAGCATTTTTTAGACAAATTGCAATGAAATTTCCGAATGTTAAAGTTAGAAATAAATAAATTATTTCAATTGAATTGTGTATAATTTACTTACGATGACAAAAGAACTATAAAAGTACCAAACATGTATGTATAGGATGATACAACACAGAGAACATTTGTCTAATGACCTTGACTAGCCAATATTAAACCATTGTGGTGACGTTAGCCTATTCATTTACCGTGGATTCTTTTTCTAGAATCAACGCTTCCTAAATCTACCGCTGAAATGGACTCACCAAATTATATTCAATTGTTTCCTTTGTGTGTCTAATTTCATTAAGTTTGAATTGGCTAATTTACTGATTTCTGTTCACTAATGGAATTAATTTAAAAACTTACCTTTAATTTTTGTAATTTGTATATGCCTTCACTGGGAATCGAACCCTTCCTTGAAATCTGTTATGAATGACTGACATCAACACATCGACGAAACCTCTCGGCTACCAATGGGTTACAACTTAGATGTCTATTTTATATATATAAATGAACATCGGACACACAGGGGTTGTACCTTTATATATACACAATGGGCAGTCGTATAGTATAAGTTGGTAGCCGCGAGGTTAGCATGCTTAAAGTCAACGAGTTAAACGATAGGGATTTGTCGGTTAAGTTTCGAATCCCTGTATTATCTCTGTTGTCCCAATTCTGTTTTTTTTTCTAATTTTGCATGTTATAGTGGATATTTTTGTAATAATAGCGAGTTTTACCGTTTATCTTTTGGATTGTTATTGGCTATTTCACATGTTTGAAACAAAAATGATTACATTCTATTTGTCAATTTCTGTTGTATAAATATAGTATGATTTCATCTGTTTTACTACATAATTTTACAAATGTTTGTTCGCAAATTCCTATGTGAGAAAGCCGTGATGTGCCTAGAGTGCTAGAAATTTCGGTAACATACTTATTATATATACTTTATATATGCTCTTTAGTCGGGTTGTTGTCTCTTTGACACATTCCCCATTTCCATTCTCAATTTTATTAGAAATAAGTTCGAAAATGTCGTATTTTGTAAAAACAGATAAAATTCAGAAGCCTGATAATATAAAGATCTTTAAAGGTAGAAGTGTTATATTTGTATGTTGTTAACCAATTAATTGTGATCTGAGATTTATCAATGCATCGTTGGACACGATAACATGGTTATTTAAACTCACTTACAATACCTTCTAATTAAGAAAAGGCTTTAATTTTGAAAAGAAATTAACACAATAGTTTAAGTTATAGATACAATGGATAAGCGTAGATTCATGAAAAACAAACCATTCGCCCTCCGGGCTCATGGTTTCTTTTTCAAGAATCCACGCTTATCCATTGTATCTATATTACAGAACAAAAGATCAAACAAGGTTAATTTTTATTCAAATAACAAAACCTTTATGTTTATTTTAGTTCATTTTTTTCGAACACAAATTAATTTCGTCGATCTTCTAAAATCGACATAAGTACTAAAGTCATAGAGTATAGTTGCCTTAATAAGACGTATTTGTGTATCCAAATTAAATTTAGTTTACTCATCATAAATAAAATTATAGAAAATCATTTCGAACGCAAGGCATCGGTACAATATATTAAGAATAGAGTACAGGCAAAATTAATGAATGAGAAAAATGGTATAAAAATTAAAGAATAAATAAATATGGGACCACCCACCCAGACCCTCATAGACTGTTAAATTTGACATCAAAGTAAAAATCTAAATCCATTTAAACATATAATAATGACAAACTAAACAAATATTATCTGTTTGCTAAGTCATTGATTTTCAAAACTTTGTATTGTTGTTATAAAGTAAACCTTCCTTATGATAAATAAGCATAGGTTTACATGTACCATGAACATTGTACTTTTATCTTCCTGTAATGTTTTGGTGTTTTCTAATGAAAGTGTATTTTATGCTTTCGCTTAAACTTACTTCCGGGTTAGGATTATTGACAAATGTTACAATTATTCTTTTTAGCTCAAGATTTTAATTATAGCTGATACACATAATTTGTTTTTGATTGATATCAGTTGCACATACGTTTTATAGAAATTAAGAAGGAACATGTTTCTGTGCCTGAATATTTAACTCATTATGCAATTTGTGTATGCTGTAGCTATTTCGTTAAACACAAGACAAAAAACGAATATCGGTATTGATATCATCAACATTTTAATTAAAATTATATTGCAATGTGTTGAGTGTTTCGGTATAAAATTAAAAGGTCAAGTGATTACGGATGTTAGATGCATATTAACCTAATTCCAGCAAATTGCTCTAGGATCGGTACTTTGTGTCTTTTTGTTATTTTTTGCTTAGTAACCATCTGATGATTAAAGTCCTTTCCAGGTGAAAATTACACTTGCTCTTATGTCGTGTTATTTAATATAGATCACTGTCCAAGGTAAAGGGAGGGGTGATAGCCAACAAACACGTTTAACCCTGCCAAATTCTCTCTGTGACTTCCCAAAGCAAGAACCCTGTAATCTGAGCCTGTAATACGGTGATTGTGGTAGGTTTGTTTTCTTTTACTGTTGTTCTGTGTAAATTATGCCGTCGTCGGCTATCTCGTTTGAATTGTTTCATATGTTGTCATCCCGAAGTCTTGTATACCTTTCTATACGGTACGAGTTGCTCTTTGTTGAATGCCGTCAGGTGACCTATATTTGTTTGCACCCTTGTCGTGTCGTTTTAAATGAATATAGTAGCCTTTTTATAGTTTGTTCTTATGTTGTACTGTTACACCACTGTCCCAGGTTAGGGGGAGGGTTGGGCGACCGCTAACATGTTTAAACCCGCCACATTCTGTATGTGCCTGTTCCAAGTCAGGAGTCAGTGGTTGTCATTTGTTTCTGTGTATCATATTTGTTTTTTCGTTCATTATTTTGTACATGAATTAGGCCATTAGTTTTCTCGTTTGAATTGTTTCACATTTGTCATTTCGGGGCCTTTTATAGCTGACTATGCGGTAATTGTTGAAGGCCGTACGGTGACCTATAGTTGTTAGTTTCTGTGTTATTTGGTCCCTTGTGGAGAGTTGTCTTGTTGGCAATTATACCACATCTTCTTATTTTTATATTTACTAGCATTTGTTTTCAGTAGTACTACTGTCTTTACTCGTTCATATGCATCTGTTTTGTAAGGGCAATGCATTTTCGACAATCAGTTTCCTTTGTCTTGAGTTTTGTCAGTCTTGCGCTACATGTATGTATATTCGACTCTGAATTTTTCTTATCTTGCATTGTATCTACCTTGGATGGTCCTATGTATATCTGGCACCGAGTATTCTTGTCTTGCTTGTCTGTCTTGTATGCACATATGTATATCTTTCACCGAGTTTTCAATTAATTTTTTTTTCTGTATTGCATTGTCCTATGTATGTATATTCAACACTGCATTTCTCATCTCGCATTGTTTGTGCTCTGCAAGGCCCGTTCAATATCTGCTGATGTAGTATTCTTGTAGCTTTTAATGTTCCTATGGATTTTGGGCATACTAGTATTGTTCTTTCTTTGTAATACAAACGCTCCATGATACACTTCCAAACTTAACTCGCATTTACAAAATTAAAGAACCAGGAAATAATTTAAAGTACCTTACGTTAGCAGTAAAGAGAATGGACCACACCTTAAGAACAATAGAATAAAAATGTCTGTTCCGTCCTCTTTTGGTCTGGACACTTTATCTTTATTGGACAAGACCTTTTTTATCAATAGGATGAGCCGCCAATTTCTCTCTTTTATCTTTAAATGATGCGCAGTTTTGTTGTGGCAGTTTTACCCGTCAAAATTAGCGGTTGAACTATTGACTTTTTATTCATTTTTGCAACCAACCATTTTGACACAATAACAGCATTGTATTCATATGTTTACTCGACTTGAAGAACACTGATGAACGGTGACCTACATGTACTTAAGGCCAATTTAGTTATTTTGTGATCTTAGAGTTGTACTTTAATGAAGCATGCATGCGACTTAAGCTTATTATTGAAATATACTGGCTGGTAGTTTTACTTACCTTAAAAACAGACTTTAAGACACGTATTTTGCGACATGTTTAAGAACTTCCTGCTCAAAATTATAACATACCTGTGTAAAAATAATTGATGCTTTAAATTTAAATAACTTCATTGATTCGACAGCGATATTATAAATGGTATTATTTATCAACACTCAAATATTTTACCTTTATTAAGTTATTTCAAAGGTATGACAGACCTATTTATTTAGGTAAGTTCAATTACCCAAGAAGGTATTTCAAAATTCTCTAGATTATAATATCACAGTTTCATGTGATAACTTTAACGTTGTAATAACATAATCAAATCAGAAATCATTTAATATGGCTCAAAACTGCAATTTTGATAGTTTGGGTATCTATCAAATGAAATGTATATTAAGAAAGGCGAGCTTATAACCAAACATGTTATCAGAAGTAAAGGTAAAACCATTATCCTTCAAATACAAGTTTGACGTAATGTTCTGTATGTGCTTCTATATACAAGGTTGCACGGAAACGTCTGTAAAAAGGAGACGGAAGATACCAAAGGGAAATATGTAAAATTTTCTATTATATTACATCACTATTTCTTCAAATGCAATGCAAATAGAGATACTTCTTCTGGCGCAATTAAATTACGATATTTTCACGCAAGATAGCTATTTTTGTTTTATTCTAACTATGAAATGTTGAACACGTCACACAAAAAGATACGTGGTAAAATACTTGATATAGAACGAATATAACAAATGAAATGTTCATGTACAATAAACGTTATTATATATCATTTTGAAAAAGCGTCGTCAGAATTAAACCATTTAAAGGTACAATCTCTAATAATCCTCTAGCTGCAATAGCGTATTTCTAATTTTCGACCATGTTAAAACTATAACTTTGCTCATATTTTACTCGGTTTTTCAATCTGAAAAAGCATTAACCATTTAGGACAGCAATGGCACTGTTCCCAATAAAACTACCACTTACTTGACGTCAGGATTAATGAACTTTCAGCCACATCACCATGTGATTATCCCCTTGGTATATTCTTGGTTTTTTTTTAAATATTCATTCATGTTTATTGCATGTGACAATTTGCATATGCATATTGTACCAATGGAAAAAAATAATTATTTTATATTTATAAGTTTTTTTTTTAATTATTACATTATTTAGAAACATTCGGATTTAAAAAAAAAAATGTAACATATTACCCAATGAACTAGTAACTATCAGACAAGGGGGCCTGCGGACCCCCAAACTGGACAAAGTTTAGAGTGTAACATGTAAAAAGTCTGGATTAACCATAAATGTAGCTCCATAAAGGGGGGCGTCCCCCTCCCCCTAAATCCTCCACTGACTATGTATATTAAATATGAAAGTAATGAGATGTGGTATGATAACATTTAGAAAACCATTGACCAAAGTCCAAATGACGTGGATGTCGGCCTTGACCAATGAAGAATCATCCAAGACAATAAAAATGTGAAAGAATTCAAACGAGACAACCAACGGCTTAATTTATGATAAAACAATAAACGAAAATCAAATATGACAGGCAGCAATTAACGACAAACAATCAACTACAGCCTCCTGACGAGGGACAGACACAAACATAATGTTGCAGGTTAAACATGTTTGTGCTCAGTTCTCCCCACAAACTGGGACAGTGGTGTAACAGTACAACATAATAACACTCTGTGATAATAAGTTACAAATGTCTTGACTAGTTAGAAAAAAACAACTACCCCCTCCCTTTCCAAAAAAAAAACCAACAACAATACAAACAAAGTACTGATCTGAGAGTACTCACAGTTACTGAAAGCTAGAACAAAGCCAATATTAAATAAAGCATGTCCTACCAGCTCAATATCAGGCTTTATACAAAAGTTGATAATGTTGAATTGTACAGTAAATTAGTTTAAATATTCTGTGGATCAACTTTTTGCTAATCGATTTTTGGGAATCTTACTCGACAGCTTGATGTTGACTTGTTGTGTCTTTTGAGTTCGTGCTGGGTAGATCCTAACTGGACGTATACCATACATCTTCTTGTATCATAAACACGTGAAATTTTAATGCTCTTTCATAAACCTTTTGTAGTATTAAAAAACTATTTTTCGATGAAATATTTTAAAATGCACTGTTTTTTAACCTTCACTTCTAACATTATATCTAAATATGGAAATGAAATTATTTTAAAATACTAGAGGTCAAATACTTGAACTTGATATGAATCGTTTCTTTTTGTAGGTAATGAAACGTGATTTCTTGAATGCCGTATTCAATTAAACTTTGATGGCCTAATGCCTAATATACTTTTTGAGTATAATTATTTAACTAAAACCGTCCATTAAACAAGTATGACATGACCTCATACTCCAATAATAGACGATCAACCGATAAATAAATAAAGTAATTGAGGGTAAAAATAATGTAACGCTGACTTGTTCAGCTGTTGCATGGGTTCCGCTTGAATTAATTTAAAACTAACCACAAACTGTTTTTTTCCCCTTAAAATAAGTTGTTGATTACCTGAAAAGTTTAATGTTTTATTTAGTTTTCAGCTTTGTCAAAGGCATGTTGTGAAATAAAAATCAGTTTCAAAACGTATAGTCTGGGGGGAAGGAGGATTTTGGAAATAAATAACTTAGCCTTGATAATAAAAAAAACGAATGGTTTGCTCTTTGGTAGTTTGAAAATAAATAACCTGACTTACAATGTATTGAAAATAAATAACTCGTCAGGTCTTTTAAGCCATTTTATAAATGCTATTCTAAAGTATAAGATGGCACCAGATTCTTCCAAAATTCATCTTTTTTCATATGTTTTTCGGGAAAAACTTCCCAAATCTTTTAATATTACAATGTATAAATATCAATGTACTTGAAAATGGGTTTCATTTAACTTGAAGTATATTGTCTCAGGAACATTTACCTCACTTTTATTACAGGGCCGTAACTGCATTGAGGCAAATGCCTCACGTAGGAAATTTCAAAAACAAAAGCTTGTCTTCATGTCAAATTGTATTTTACGGCGAGTGCCTTGCAAGAAGCAAGTTCTGTTTACCCTCTGACGTAGCCCCCGTTTTTCGAGAAACATTTTCAGTGTTATTTGTCTATTGTTTGCCTTTTATTCATTGATTGTCCTTCTTTATTCTCTTAGTGTTGCATTCCATTTGTAATTTAGTAATTTTGTTTTAATCTTGAGTTTTATTTTATTTAAGGACTGTTTATCTAATTTTACAAACTACTTTAAATTGTATCCCAGTTAGAAACTACATCAAGTTGTAATTGAAATGTGTTATAAAATCTTACTTGACATAGATATATCAATGATAATCAGACCCCTCTTAAGTTAATTTGAAGAAAAAAAAACACATAATTAACAGGTATAAAAGATTTTCTGCAAGCCGAAACACAAAAAAAATAAAAAAAAAAAAAAAAACAGCAGCCACATACTTAACTATGTGACTTACTTTTTTGCTTTATCCTACATATTGGTCCCTAAAAACTAAAAGTCTTACACTGAATCTATATATTTTGCTTTGAGACCAAAATATTGTCGAAAAAATAATTAAAACAGAACTTGCGTTTCAGATTAAGAAATTATAGGGTCTGGGAACCGCGCAGAATGCACGATTTTGCATCATTTTTTCTATAGCTTCTTGGGGCCTTCAGTGACCCCCAAACCCTTCACCGAAAATATGTTTGGCATTACTTTTAAAAGAGGCTAGTTACAGCCCAACTTTAATACCTTGTATGTTTGCAATATATGCAGTTGGGAATTCAAGAGATTCACTTACAGAGGATGATGATTAGTTCTGATTAAAAGGTACATAATGACTTGACTATACATGTATTATTTATTTAAAGGGGCACTAGCTGTCAAATTCATGTTCACCGATTTGACTCAAATTCTCATATCAATTTAGAACAATGTAAAACATTTATCCAAATTATATAAAGTCTAAAATAAACAATTTACAGGGCATGGGCTCGGTAATATGTAACTTCGTTTTGATAAAATTCCTCCAGAGAATATTGATAATATTCTAAATTCTTCAATTACAGAAGACGAAATTCTGGCTGTTGTGAAAAAACTTAAAAACAATAAAGCCTCTGGATATGATAATATTGTAAACGAACATATAAAAAATACTAATCACTTTATGTTGCCTATATATTGCAAACTATTTAATATAATATTAGATTCCGGAAAAATACCAAACTCTTGGTCAGAAGGTATTATCCTACCAATCTTTAAAAATAAAGGTAATATTTATGATCCAAGTTCATATAGACCTATCACATTAGTGTCTTGTTTGGGTAAGACTTTCACTGCTATCATGAATGAAAGACTTAGCAAATTGTCAGATGAGATAGGATTAATAACAGAAGCTCAAACTGGTTTTAGAAAAGGATATAGCACAACTGATAATATTTTCACTTTGTATGCTTTAATTTCTATCTACCAGTCACTTGGCAAAAAATTATACTGTACCTTTGTTGATTTTTCACGGGCATTCGATACAATATCTAGAGCCTCATTATGGATTAAGTTACAAAATGCAGATATAACTGGAAAAATGTTCAAAGTACTGCATAGTTTATATGATAATGTTAAATCTTGTGTAAAAAGCAGTCAAGAATGTTCTGCATTCTTTATGTGCGACATAGGAGTAAGACAAGGAGAGAATCTGTCTCCTTTCCTTTTTGCAATTTATTTAAATGACCTAGATTTCTTTATCCAAAATAATAATTGCAGCTTAGAAAAAGTTGAAAGTTTATGTTTTGATAATCTTGATATTTATGTCAAAATATTTACATTGCTTTATGCTGATGACACCATAATTCTTGCAGAAACACCGGAGTCTTTACAAAACGCTTTGGATATCTTTAAGCCTATTGTACTAAATGGAAGTTGAAAGTGAACTTGAATAAAACGAAAGTTGTAACTTTTTGCAAGAGAAAACCCAAACATAACCCAATTTTTAAACTTTTTGGCAACAATCTAGATATAGAAGATTCCTACTCTTATTTAGGAGTAATTTTTAAGTTACAATGGTTATTTTATTAAAGTCAAGAAAAAATTAGTCGAGCAAGCGCAAAAAGCATTATTCAGTTTATACAGAAAAATACGCAATATATCATTACCTGTTGATTTACAGATTAGCTTATTCGATACCCTCATACTTCCCATCCTGACTTATGGGATGCGAAGTGTGGGGGTTTGAAAACATTCAGATGATAGAAAAAATTCACATTCAGTTTTGCAAAAATATACTTAAGTTAAGAACCACTACTCCTAATTTCATGTCTTATGGAGAACTTGGCAGAACTCCAATTGAGGTAGCTATTAATTTTAAAATGGTATGTTTTTGGAATAAACTTATTGTCAATCAAAACAAATTAAGCAATGTGCTATATAGAGTAATGTATAAGCTTAGTCAATCAGGTAATACTAGTTTTAAGTGGATAAATCATTTAAAGTCTATATTTGATAATACGGGACTCAGCTATGTATGGACTCAGCAATTTCCAGTTAATTCAGTCCAATTAAAAGTTACTGTAAAGCAAAGGCTCGTAGATCAGTTCATCCAAAAATGGTATAGCCAAATAGAAAATTCATCAAGAGGAAAATTTTATGGTCAATTTAGATTAGAATTTAATCTGGAAAACTACCTTCTAAAATTATTTCCAAGAGAAGGACAATTATTAACAAAATTGAGGTGTTGTAATTTAAAAATACCCATAGAAACCGGAAGGTGGACAAACATTCCAAAAGAAGAAAGAATATGCCACTTATGTCATATAGTAATTGGCACTGAATTTCATTACCTTTTTGAGTGTCAGTTTCCGACAGTCGTAAAAATACGAAACAAACATATTCCTATTTACTTTACTAGATATCCATGTTATCAAAAAATGATAGGCTTATTGTCACTAAGTAATGTAAAAGTGTTAAAAAATCTAACACTTTTTATTAGTAAACTTAAGAACATTTTGTAAAATGATTGTTTAAAAATGTATTTTTTATGTTTTTCCTTTGTTATACCCACCATTTTTTTGTATTGTTTGTATATATGTAAATATTGTATTCCTCTTGTTACACGTATGTATTGTGTCTGAGTGATCAAATAAAAGTTAAAAAGTTGAAAGTTTCGTGTCTATTTTAGTCTAGACGCCATCTAATTAACTATGGATTTGACCTCCGGAGACCTCCGATGGCCATATAAGGAATATAAACATAAGTAAAGATATAAATAAGATAGCTAAAGTGTGCAATTGGATTTTTCTAGGTCTGTTTAATTTCGTATTATAGATCAAAACTCTATGTTAATCGTCGTTTTTACCTGTATAAGAATGATCGAATCAGTCAGTCAAATGATTTACCTTTGTTTCACTTTCAATGTTGACATTCTTTTCCTTTAAATAACTTGACACGCACAATTGATGCGTTATCCATCTCTAGCTAAGGGGTTATATTGAAGTTCACATGAATACGGATTCAATGAGGTCGAATTATGCACTTGCAAGTGAATAATTCATCATCAATGTTTCTGAGCTTATTTTGACAAAATTGAACCATACTGGCTGCTAAAAGCGAAATATTATTTCACTATTTCACATTCATTAATGACTGAACAAAAAACAATCATATTTTAGATTTTTTTTATATATCTCGTAGCTAGTGCCCCTTTAAGAATAAAAAAAATGAATTTAAATATTGGATGTTTTCAAATATTATGAATATAATTGTGAAGATAAATAATCAGTCCCTTGTTTTAATGAAAAAGAAAAATCATGCTTCAACATTGCAGAAAATAAATAATCTGTCCTTTTAGTCCACAAAAATAAATAATCGATCCAAAACAAATCCTCCTGTACATACATTAAGATGTTAGATAATCCATATCTTAAAGGGGCATAGAACATTAGAGCGAAAATAAAAAAATGCACATAGGGTCATTTGAGAGTCGACATCATAGGACATTTTAGCGCCGTAATAGTAACCTTACCTGGATTTTCAAATAGGAAGTTTGAGCGTAATTTACTGCGATACTTTTATATGAATTAATAAAATATTTTTAAAAAGTAAGAACAAAGAGTAAGTTTTCAAAATAAATATATTTTATTAGATTTTACATCCGAGTAATTTGACCGATTCTGGCTAGTTAAAAGTTACTGTAGTATCTCTAATTATTAATAAATTCTACTATAATTCTTTAGCTATGCATATTTTCTTTGTTCTAAATTTCTTATATTTATAAAGTGAAATGTCCCTCAAGGCACTTGAGATTTTGATACTAATACATGAACATGTTAAAATGGATAAGCTTTTGACCGAGGAAAAAAAGCCTTGTTTGCGAACAGAGCCGAACAGACAAGGAGAAGGAACAGCATAACGACTGATTTTTATGTCAGAAGCCTAGGATATAAATTTCAAGCCCGAACTGACTTGTAAATAGTGCAATTGCCGAGTTTTTAGTTTTATGACAGTCTTTGTTTTTTTACAAGTAAAAGATGTTTTAAATTTTGTGCGTTATAAACCCCGCAGGCGAACGGAAGAGGTACTTCTTCATCCTTCTTAATTTTTTCGCTCAAATGTTAAATGATTATTTTTTTTTTCGCTCAAATGTCCTAAAATTTCGACGCTCAAATGTCCTATTCTTTGGATCTCAAACGTTCCTTTTTAATCGCTCAGATGTCCTGTCATTTCGCTCAAATATCCATGGCCGATCTTAAAGCGACCAAACAACTTAATAATGATAATATCAATATATGGCTAGTATCGTTTTATATTCACTCATCCGACATTACTACAGTTACAATTGACAACTTAATATATTTGCATATACTTGTCTTATTTTTTCGCTTAAAGGCCACTAAATCATTTTTTTTTATTTCATTCATAATTGGGGACATAACCTTAGTGTATGGCGTCATGTTACAAAAAAATGCGATCTGTCATATTCAAAGAATTTCCAATGAATATCAATGAAGATAAAACACGCAATATCCTAATCATTTGCAAGGACATCTGAAATTCATATTACAACATCAAGGCCAACCAATAGCTGCTAAAAGATATTCATCATACCTGAAATTAGTATAAGAAAAAAACAGATAAAGACTGAAAACGAAAAGAAAAAACTAAAAGATGAAAGAATGAAAGCGAGAAAAAAAATGGTATTTAATGCCAACATAATTATATCCCAAATGAGACCTTTCTTATTAATTTAAATTGAGAAAGATGCCAACAAAACAACACAGTGAAATAAAAGATATCTAAATAATATATACGTCTAAACATGTGACAACTTTAGGACAGACGTTCTCCATCGGACAAGCTAACACCATAATGTATAAATACGTCGTCTCAAATTTAGCCCAACAATGTAAGATTTGCACAACGCACTTTTTTGTTCTTCCTTCAGTGGGATTCGATGTTCTGCTTCTCTGATATCGTGGCAACACCGCTTGCACTGTATCAAGCGCCCTAGACCACTCGACTAAATATGCTATCTAAAAATATTGTTTTCTTTAACCGAGTAATGGTTTTCCTCCTCGGCTTTATCTAAGAATGTAACACAGTACATGATGTATGTTGGCAGTGTGAACATTTCAGTTTAGCTATCATGCTTTGTCCGTCGTAAAGGACAATAATGTAACTACCATGTCGTCACCATCAAGTTAATTCTATACATTATGATAAATACCATCCATGTAACATGTATAATATAGTTTTACTCATAACTTTGTACGCCTAATTTGTTTACTTCATATGATATAATAATGGAAACATTTATTTAAAAGATACCGAGGGTAAAAAAACAAAAGTCACAGAACTTTCCTCATAACACGAAGAAAACTAAGGATTGCTCAAAACGAACCCCATCAAATGTGGGGGTGAACTAATGTGTCGGGAGAGTATATACCCGTTGTCGATAGAAACAGCACATGCATTAATTAAACACAAAGAAAAATCACACTGACAAATAACGCCAAAAAGCAACAAGAATAGATTTTGAATACTAGTAGGTGTCTAAAGCGACAAAACCAGATATTAAAGTGAAACCCAGTTTTTCTAAAGAAAATATCAAAATTATAGAAGCTGTTAATTAATGTCATTCAAAAATTTATAACATTTGTTCCTGAAAATATTATAACCAATCTTTGGCAAATATGATCATGAGTTTCAAACAAACTATTGAGCGGAAAAGTGTCAGGGGAGGTGAAGGAACCTTAAGGCTCGTTGAAATGGAAATTTTGAGAATTGTTCGCTCATAAAGTATGAAAATGCATAAGATCAAGAAATATAAGTAAATAAGACAAGATTTACAATGTTGTGACGCCAAAAGTACGCCTTGTCATACACAGATTTCTCAAATCGATGTCAGTTTTTCAACTAAATTAAATGATTCAATCAAATGAAGATTTTGACAGGAAAATAAATATACTTCGTATAAAACAGTTCTATCTTTAATGATGATTTTAAAATATCAACTATATTTAGATACGCTGTACATAGAAAAGATATTTTACATTTTGACAGATAATATATATTTTTTCACAAACACAATTAATAATGAATAGATTTTTATGTAAAGTTAAAGGTAAGAATGATTTTAACATTGAATTTTGTAGTTATGGTTTTCTGGAAGAGGAAATGCGATACATGATTGAAAAAAGTAAAGGGCTATGTTCAGATAATTATAGTACATGCGATTAGCTCAAGCTTAAGATTCTGTAGATACATAGATTACGTTCATTAAAATTTGAAATGTCCTTACAGACACGGCCATAGCAATAGAGTCTTGAAATATATACACGTAAGAAGAGGTCAAATGAATATTATTGCTGTCCAACAAAGGAAAATAAACAACAGAGAACGAAACGTCGTCTCTTTTGTCGTAGTTTTTTGAAACTTAAATATCAAAATCTAGAAAAATACAACAAGAAACGAAAACAAAATATGATAGACAGCGACCAACTATAACCCATGAATTACAAGCTCTTGGCTTGGGACAGGGAAATATAGAATGTGGCGGGATTAAACATGTTTGCAAGCGCCCAACCCTTTTCTATCCTGGGACAGTGGTTCTTCAACGTCTCTTGTTTTGGGAGAATTGAATCTTCGGTACAATGAATGACTTATGATACAGTGAGTCTAACAGTACCATAGACTGTTTCATTTGTAAAAAAGCAAATGTTAAATCAGGATCTATCGGTTATTTGGGAGTTGACAGTGTTATTCATATTTTGTACTTTGAACCTTAAATTAAGATCTGGTATTCTTACTCCTGTCTTGTTTAGATGTTTGAGAGAACAATTTACCGCATCTATTTTGTCCTCGCGTCTCCTTTTCGACTCATTTATAAGACTATCTGAGATATTGTGAACTCCTAATGTTTCTTTCTATGCATGGCAGTTAAATATTCAACAATAATTCAATACTCATTCTGTATATTTTACTAACACTTAGAATAGTTAATACTGTAACTACTAGATGGTTATAAATACATGCTTTCGGCTCGGAAAATTTTACCTTCTCTCGACTGGTATTATTTGCAAAAACCCCTTCTGAACATGTAATATATGTTCACAAGTGCTACGCATGGTCGACATAACAGACAGTACGCATGGCCATTTCCAGATGAACTATTCAATTATTCCGTTATTCATAGACGTTTCAAGCTGGGTTGACAAAATCAGCCATTCTGTGACAGTTATATTTGTCAAAATATTTTACACGTGTTTTGATACGATTAGTCAAAAGCTGTTGCCAATCGTTTAGGAATTAACCTGTCATCCTGGCCCAACCTCATGTTTGTGTCAGTAAGTCTACGATCACGATGTACGCCAAGATCCTGGAAATATGTAGCACACTTTAAATTTTCGTAATTATCCGACAATCTCCTATAGCAGGAAAACTTTAAAATGCAATAAAGCGGAATTTTATCAAATAGATAATATAAAAACATTACCAGGCTGAAGTATCTTGTTCACGTTTAATTTTAATTGCATACAAAAACCTTTGACGCACTCTTACAAATAAATATATTATGATTATTATTATTATTATTATCATTATTATTATTATAAGAAGGTATATTCTTTTAAAAATATATATAATATTAAAATTTATCCTTTGGCCTACTCACAAATACCGTGGGCTAAGCTAAATAGCAGCAAATGCCAAATGAAATTCGTTGTTTGTTCCTCACGGAGATTGAGCTGACAGCGACTTGCACTTTCAGCCAACCTGCACGTGACAATTAAAATAAAGTTGCCCAAAATTGATGAAAGTTTAATGTCAAACGACAAATATTACACAGCGCGGAGGGTAAACTAATGACATACACTTGACGCATTAATGCGTACAGGGATAGCCGAGGGAGTTTTAGAAAGTTTCATCATTTTGATGTGCGTAATTTTCAAATACACTGAACTTTAATATTAAATAATTTAAAACCTTGCATACTAAAACGAGTTTACTAAGACATTCGGTTCAACCAATTTAGATTTTCTCTCACCTTTCAGCTTTGGAAGCTTTACTTTTCGTTTCTTCGTTGTAACAACAGGCTGTTAAGCTTAAAAATTATTAACTATTTTGTTCTTCTTTCTGTACCAGAAAATGTAATGGCGATTATGGCTGTATTTACTTACAAAAGTGTTCAAATTGATATCAATTAGATATTGTAAACCCAATTTGACTGTTTTTTTTAATCAAACCTTTAATGTAAACTTAGCATTTTTGGTAAAAATTGTTTTGCATAATTACTAATCAAGTGTTTTATTTTTGGTACGCACAAAAGTACTTATAATGTATATTTATGCATGCCGTATCTAAACTGGTCTATATTTGGCACTGGCATTCAAAACAATTCCCATGTTTGAATCATATTTTACTTTTTTAATGTAAAAGTACAAAAAGGTGATAAATAATATTTCGGCATACTTTTAATCTGAACGTCATGACAAACATATTAAAACTTGAATGCCTACAAAACTTTGAATTTTTCGAAATAGTGACTAAAGGATTTTCTACCCCAGGAAGAGATTACTTGTCAAAATCTTTCGGAATTTTTGGACCTCAATGCTTTTCAATTGCGTTCTTTATTTTACATTTTTAAACTTTTTTTAGTCGAGCGTCACAGATTAGTCTGCTGTAGACGAAATGCGCGTCTGTCGTACGAACTTTAATAATAGTATCAAGGATTAGTTTATTTCCTTTAGGGCTAACGAAAACATATATTATTTTGCCTATGGTATACTACAGAGTGCACGCAGTGTCTAGTAATAAAAAATATCGGCTTCACACAACGACAATCGGATTGCCCATACTCTTTATTCTGAATACCATGTTCATAAAATGAATGCGACCAAAAAACTTAACATATGGAAAGCTGTCTCCGTGCTAATATGGACAGACATCTTGTCACGTGGTAAAGTTCCACGTTATTTTGTCTCTGGAGGATAGTCATAGTACATTTTCGTATTTTTATAGAAACGGGGTATGCACCGGAAACCGTTCCCTTTTTATGGTGTGGTTGAGCTTTCTGGCGAAATATTTTATGTCAGTACAAGCCAGCAGTCGCTTGCGATTTATCATTTTAGAGGCAACCTATGGGAGAATTTGTTTGAAGAAAATAGGAATAGAAGGATTTCAGTAACAACGACAGAAGTGCTGACTACTAGGCTGGTGAAACATGTACCATCGGAGAACTGCGAAGTCTTCTACGCTGTGATGAGACAAACAAGTGATAGACAAGGGAGATAACTAAAAATTGCGTTCAGAAAAGCAACGAGAACCTATATTTTTGGGAATAAAAAAATACGGTTGTAATGATTTCCTTCAATTCTTTCAAGGTTTGAAATTCCTTTTAAAAACCAACTTTTTAAAGTCTGTATCTCATAAAAGACTAGTATTGTCAATATGGGGAAATTAATTGTATTCTGCAATCTTCATAAGGGAACAAATGACGTAGAACCCTGCCACATGACATCAATTATGTCACGATCAGTGCGTTTATGAGTGTGATTCGCCTTTTTTTGATGATTTTTGCTCGTCTTTTTAATAATCATCTGTCATGTGATGTCTGATTTGGGCTGTAATCGTTTCTTTATTACTTAATTTCTTATGTTACTTTTCTTTTGTATTTATTGGTTTTGTCCATTATCCTATATTGCATATATTTTAGTCTTCCATTTATCTTTATGTTTTAATTTTACTCTGATCTTTAAAAGTTTGGCCTGTTATTTCTTTTTATATCCTCGTATATGTTTCAGATTTGAGAGGAGATGTGTTGTCCTTCTGTTCTTCTGTCTGTTCATTTTGACATTTATATCAAAGGTTAAAATATGTAATGTCTCGGACGAGTTTAAAAATCAATGTCGATCAATTATCTTTAAAAAAGTAATGCTCTTTGGAAATATAGATTCTATGGAAAACTCCATTGTTAGCGCTTCTTGTAATATTTTAACGAAATGTATATCAAAGGTTTAAATCAGCAAATGGACCAATTGGAAAACTAGACTCGCTAAATTATTTTAAGAGGAATTATGTCCCCTTGAAATATTTAAGAATGTGGCGGGGTTAAACATAGTTACATGTTTGTGAGCGCCAACCCATCTCCTTATCTGGGCCATTGGTGTAACAACACAACTTAGAACACACTTTAAAATTAGTTGGAAATTGCTTAACTCAACATTTTGGTACAGAAAGAATAAAAAAAAAAACCAATTAACATGAAACCAGAGACATCTATAATAGACATGTCTCTGATGAAACCAAAAGGACACACAATGCTGATCTAAGAGTACTCGCAGTCACTGAAAGATAGTTCATATCCAATTAAAGCTAATAATGTTCTCCATGACTAAAGTATATATCAGTACACACACCCAACGAGTTTAGTGTTAAGACGCCATGATCAGTATGAAAAAGCATGACCTTGTACAATGCCAAAATATAAGTATACGACACAGGACCAAAAGTCTACAACACTGTATAGCAATTCAAATTTAGTTATGTTCTTATTTTTCAAAAACAAAATCAAAGTTAATACTTATAAAATCTATATTCAATTATCTTACTGCATCATGTGCATAGAGTGTTAAATTGAAAACATTTACGAATAAGAACAATACAATCTCGTCAATAGGAAACAAATCGAAAAAAGAAAGACAATCGTGAGATGTTGTTTGAGTTTAATATACTTTATATATAGTTATCATAATAATCAAATGAATGAATTGTATCAAGTAGTTTATTCCCCCTCCTTTCCTTCTGTATTTTCAATTGAATATGTGCATATGTACCTGTATAAGATTTCAGTGTATGTCAAACTGTGCATTAAAAGTTGTCTTTTCTTCCAAAATCCTGAATCCTTTTACAGTCTATGCATACTCCATATTATAAGGTCTAGATGAGGGTCCTTCATTTCTTTATTTTTTTAGACAATTGTTCTCTATTCTTTATTTATTTTGCCCGTTATCATCTGTTCATTATATTTCAACACTCTATTCTTATTCTTTTATTCTTTTCTATGCTTTATTTAGTTTGCCAGTATTTCTATATTTTAATTTTGTTCGCCATTTATTCTGCACTTTTGTCATTATTTTATATTCTGTAAACCCCATACAGATTCTCATATTATTACATCTTTATTATTAACAAGTAAATGGTTGTAAATTTGTCAAGTAGGCCAATATACAAAAAGGACGATACAAGGACATTGTGTACGTAAAACCAGAGACATATATACACATATATACTCTATAGCATACAGTTGATACATGTAAGTACAGGAATAAATTAAAGTACAATCAGGTGTAATAAACATTAGCTGTCCCAAATTTATCTCCGAGTTCATGCAGAATTTAGTAGTAATTTACGACAAATCATACTACAATATCAAATTGAGTGTATAATCCTATGACCCCAAAGTTAATGACATGCTAGTAGAAACCGAGACACGTTGGCTGTCTTTAAAAGATCATCACGACTGATTAGTCTGCTGTGTAAAATGACACCAAAGGACAAACAATATAGGAAATACACCTATATAGATGCATAATTTATGTAAATCAAAACCGCTTTCTTTCTAATTGTGTATCTTTGCTGAGACTTCTATAACACTATAGTAAGCTCAGATCTTTGTGATATGGCTTTGTCATTTATATTTCTGTTAGGGAGCTGCCATTTGATTTTTATGAAGGGGCTAGGATGAAAAAAAAATTTCTGCATTTTTTTTTTAGTTGTAATCTCTGTCCTGCCTTTTTATTTTTCACTCTATTCGGTCCTGCTTTTTTTTTTTAGTTTATCCTGACTTTTTTTTTACATAAATTGTCATCCTGCCTTTTTTTTTTGCAAAGTGTCTCATCCTGCCTTTTTTTCTCAAAACTCCTGTCCTGCCTATTTTTGTTCAAATTTCATCCTAGCCCTCCCCCCACCCCCCATAAAAATCAAATGGTAGCTCCCTTACCATTCACTGCTCGAGATACCTAGTGTGCGTACTCAGCTTAACTTTGTGCATGATACATTTATACTATACAGATTTATGAATGTAGGTAGAAGAGAGGCGAACAATACCAATGAGATATTCCAAAAAACTAAAGACTGAGCAACAATTTCCCCAACAAAAAACCGGAGTTGATCTTAAGTGCTCGGAAGGGTTAGCTGATCCTGCGCATGCTTCACATGTAACACATGTCATATTATTTCTATACAAAACGTTCATAAGGTATAATATCTAGTGATATGGTATAGTTATGAGGATAGATTAGTACATTTATTGGGATAACCAACGTTGGAATGTCGTCGAGACAGAGATGACAAGATTCAAGTTAAAAATATTTACATGGTACATGTATTGATGATATCAGAAGTGAATCGTTTTACTTTAGCACCATCTAATACAACTGTAGGTCACTCTTTCAAACTTTTTAGTTTAGTGTAGGACGACACATAGATCAAATACTTTTTTTCAATTAGAGTAGTGGATCAGTGGAATAACCTGTCAGATTTAACAGTGACGGCAAAACTCTTTGAAGTTTTTAAGTCGGTTTTAAATGATGAAAAACTGGAACCCGTATAACATGTATAAGATTATAAGTATGTGTTAATTGCGCACACTTATGTAAGTTTTTTTTTTATAAATACTTCTACTTTTACGCGAGGAGAAAATTAATTTACATTATGACATTTCCAAGATGAGGGGTCTGAAGGTGACTGTGGCTTATTTTTGTCCCTATTACAAAGATACAAAGATACAAATAGGTATTGGGAAAGAGTTGTTTACAAAAAAAAAAGATTTTGCGAATTGTTCGCTTTTAAAGTATAAACTAACTGGGTGGTTTATAACTACCTTGACTGGCTGTTAAGCCCTCTCATGATCGGATCGCTGCCCTATGGCGGTTTGGTGAACCTTTAAATATTTTTATTGTTGTCGCCAAGCTTGAAAAGGGCAGCCATTTTAATTTGGTTTTGTTGGATCGATTTGGTTTGTTTACTATTTTGGTTTGAAGTTACTGCCTTCACAATGGCTGTTTCCATGGCCGTTTTGTTCTTCTTTCTGTACTAGAAAATACAATGGCGTTTATGGCTGCATTTACTTACAAAAGTGTTCAAATTGATATCAATTAGATATTGTAAACACAATTTGACTGTTTTTTTAAATCAAACCTTTAATGTAATTTCAGCATTTTCGATGAAAACTGTTTTGCATAATTACTAATCAAGTGTTTTATTTTGGTACACACAAAAGTACTTATAATGTATATTGATGCATGACATATCCAAACTGGTTTATATTTGGCACTGTCATTCAAAACAATTCTCATGTTTGAATCATATTTTACTTTTTTGATATCAAAGTACAAATAGGTGATAAATAATATTTCGGCATACTTTTAATCTGAACGTCATGCAAAATTGACAAACATATTAAAACTTGAATGAGTACAAAATTTTGAATTTTTCGAAATACTAACTTAAGGATTTTCTACCACAGGAAAAGATTACCTTAATTGTATTTGGAAAAATCTCTCGGAATTTTTGGACCTCAATGCTTTTCAACTTCGTACTTTATTTTACCTTTTTAAACTTTTTTGATTCGAGCGTCACAGATTAGCCTGATGTAGACAAAATGCGCGTCTAGCGTACAAAACTTTAATCCTAGTATCTATAATTGGTTTATTTCCTTTAGGGTTAACGAAAACTTATATTATTTTGCCTATGGTATAATGCAGAGTGAGCGAAGTGTCTAGTAATAAAAAAAAATATCGGCTTCACACAACGACAACCAGATTAGCCATACTCTTTATTCTGAATACCATGTTCATTAAATAATGCGACCAAAATACTTAATTAACATATGGATAGTTTTCTCCGCGCTGATCTGGACAGACATCTTATCACGTGGTAGAGTTCTTCGTTATTTGGTCTCTGAAGGATAGTCAATTCAGGGGCGTAACTATACTAGTATCTAAGTGTAGGCACCAGTCGTCGAGCGGAGCGAGGTGAAAAAAAATTTTGGATCATTTTATGATCCAAAATAAAAATCGATGCGTACGCTACTGTGTTTTTGCGTACGGGTTCCCAATATAACCTTTTGAAAATAACGCAATTACCCTGAGCAATTATCATTTTCTTGGAAAAAAACATTTATACCCAAATTGAAACTCATTCAAAAGGGATACATTTGTAGATCACTATTTTTGTGTTTATATATTATAACAGTGACCGCTAATAAAGTTCGGTAAATGGCGTCAGACTAAATGGCCTAATGCAAGACAAGTAATTAGCCACTTAGAGATACGGGGTGTAATTAGCACATCGCCCGAAACAGAGATGCATCATACAATTCTCTTTAAAGTCGGCCGCGTTTCAATTCCTTTTAAATATACAATTCCTTGGTTATATGTATACCCGACATGCATTACATTATAAATAAATCTTTGATTATTTATTATTAATTATTCTTGACAGGTATATGTGTAGAATGTGGTGGGGTTAAACAAGTTTTGTATTCGTTTAATAGACTACACGCAAAGTTGTCTGTTGGACAGTTGCGATGATCACATATATAACAACAATGGACAAATGATTGAAAACGTAAAAGGCCCTAGACATTCTTCAAATTTTATTTTATCATGATAATGGTTGTTTGAGAAAGATGTGCAACTAAACGGATTTCTAAAAAAAAGAGTTAAGCAGATTCAGATTCAGATTCAGGTCAGATTCTGTGACAAGTTTAATAAAATATGATCAATACTTACATTGTTTAGAGAACAAATGCCCATCATATTGAAAACGTAGCGCCTGTCTTCTGTGTAGAATGTTAAAGTGTTAGATCGGGAACCTCTAATTGGCAAATTTATCTTAAAAGGCACGTGCCTAGTCGAGTCTTAGGTAGCTACGTACGCTACTGGTCAAAGTACATTTTAGTATTTTTATATTAACGGGGTATGCACCGGAAACCATTCCCTTTTTATAATATGGTTGAGCTTCCTGGCGAAGTATAATAATTTTATGTCAGTATAAACCAGCAGTTGTTTGCGATTTATCATTTTAGAGGCAACCTATGGGAGAATTTGTTTGAAGAAAATAAGAATAGACGAAAGTGCTGACTACTAGGTGAAACATGTATCACCGGAGAACTGCGAAGTCTTTTCTACGCTGTGATGTGACACTCAAATGATAGACAAGGGAGATAACTAAAAATTGTGTTCAGAAAAGCAACGATAACCTATATTATTGGGAATAAAAAAATATGGTTGTAATGATTTCCTTCAATTATTTCAAGCTTTGAAATTCCTTCTAAAAACCAACTCTTTAAAGTCTGTATCTCGAAAAATGCTAGTATTGTCAATATGGGGAAATTAATAGTATTCTGCAATCTTCATAAGGGGACAGATGACGTAGAACCCTGCCACGATCAGTGCGTTTCTGAGTGTATTTCGCTTTTTAAAATATTGATAGTTGATCTTTGTTCGTCTCTTTAATACTTATCTGTCATATGGTGTCTGGTTTGGGCTGTCTTCATTTCTTTATCACTTAATTTCTTATGCCACTTTTCTTTTGTATTTATTGGTTTTGTCTATTTTCCTATATTGCATATATTTTAGCCTTCCATTTTTCTCTATTGTATAACTTTACTCTAATCTTTCGCCTCATTCCCTATTATTCCTTTTTATATCTCGTATATGTTTCCAGATTTGAGAGGAGACTAAGTTTGTTAGAGCTTGACATACATTAATTGTGTCGTCCTTCCTTTCTTCAATCTGTTTATTTTAAAATTTATATCAAAGGTTAAAATATGTAATGTCTCGGACGAGTTTAAAAATCAATGTCGATCAATTATCGTGAAAAAAATTAATGCTCCTTGGAAGTATAGATTCTATGGAAAACTCCATTGTTAGCGCTTCTTGTAATATTTTTACGATATTTATATCAAAGGGTTATATCAGCAAATGGACGAATTGGAAAACTACTCTCGCTAAATTATTTTAAGAGGAATTATGTCCCCTTGAAATATTTGAGAATGTGACGGGGTAATTTAAAAACACAGTTACATGTTTGTGAGCGCTAAACCTTCTCCTTATCTGGGACAGTGGTGTAACAAAACAACTTAAAAAAATCTTTAAAATTAGTTGGAAATTGCTTAACTCAACAGATTGGTACCAAAAGAAAAAAAAACAACTAACATTAAACCAGAGACATATATAATATACATGTCACTGTTGAAACCAAAAGACACAAAATGCTGATCTAAGGGTACTCGCAGTCACTGAAAGATAGTTCATATTCAGTTACAGCTAATAATGTTCTCCAAGACTAAAGTATAAATCAGTACACACACCCAACGAGTTTACTGTTAAGACGTCATGATCAGAATGAAAAAAGCATGAACTTGTACAATGCCAAAATGTAAGTATACGATGCAGGACCATAAGTATACAACACTGTATAGCAATTCAAATTTACTTATGTTCTTATTTTTCAAAAACAAAATCAAAGTTGATACTTATAAAATCTATATTCAATTATCTTATTGCATGCAGTGTTAAATTGAAAACATTTACGAATAAGAACAATACGATGTCGTCAAAGGGAAGCAAGTTGAAAAAAAGAAAGAAAATCGTGAGATATGTTGTTTTGGGTTTTGATATACTTTTTATATAGCTATCATAATAATCAAAGAATAAATTGTATCAAGTAATTTCTTCCTCTCCTTTACTTCTGTATTTGCAATTGAATATGTGCATATGTACCTGTAGAAGATTTCAGTGTATGTCAAACTGTGCATTAAACGTTGTTTTTTCTTCCAAAATCCTGAACCCTTCTACAGTCCGTACATACACCATATTATGAGGTCTGGATGAGGGTCCTTCATTTCTTTATTTTTTTTACCATTTTTGTCCATTCTCTATTAATTTTGCCCGTTATCATCTGTTCATTATATTTCAACACCCCTATTCTTATTCTTTTATTTTTTTTCTATTCTTTATTTAGTTTGCCTGTTTTTCTATATTCTTTAATTTTATTCGCCATTTATTCTGCACTTTTTTCCATTAATTTATCATATTCTATAAACTCCATCCAGATTCTCATATTATAACATCTTTATTATTTACAGGTAAATTGTTGTAAATTTGTCAAGAAGGCCAATATTCAAACAGGACGATACAAGGACTTTGTGTACGTATTACTTTATAGCATACAGTTGATACATATAGATACAGAAACAAATTGAAGTACAATCAGGTGTAATAAACATTTGCTGTCCCAAATTTATCTTCGAGTTCATGCAGACTTTAGTAATAATTTACGACATAACATAATGCAATATCAAATTGAGTGTATAATCCTATGACCTCTGCAAGTAGAAACCGAGACACGTTGGCTGTCTTTAAAAGATCACCACTACTGATTAGTTTGCTGTGTGAAAATAACACCAAAGGACAAACAATATAGGAGAGACACCTATATAGATGCGTAATTTATGCAAATCAAAACCGCTTTCTTTCTAATTGTGTGAGGGGCTTCGGTGGCTTAGTGGTCTAAGTAGTTACTACTGTAATCACTAGCAGTCAACACTGAGGTTGTGAATTCGAACCCTGCTCGTCCGGGTGCACTCGACTCTTAATTGACTAGGATTGTCAGTTTTCATATCGAAGGTCGGTGGTTTTCTCCGGGCACTCCGGCTTCCTCCACCAATAAACACTGGCCGCCACGAAATAGCCCAAAAGCGGTGCTTAAAAGTGGCGTTAAACACCAAAAATCAAAATCAATCTAATTGTGTGTCTTTGCTGAGACTTCTATAACACTATAATAAAATCAGATCTTTGTAATATGGCTCCGCCATTTATATTTTTGTTACTATTCATTTCTCGAGCTACCTAGTGTGCATACTCAGCTGAACTTTGTACATGATACATTCATACAAATTTATGAATGTAGGTACATTTTTGTAGAAGAGAGGCCACATATACCAACGAGATATTCAAAAACTAAAGACTGAGCAACAATGACCCCAACTAAAACCGGAGTTGATCTTAGGTGTTCTGGAAGGGTTAGCAGATCCTGCTTCACATGTGACACCTGTCATATGATTCCTATACGAAATGTTGATATGCTATATCAAGTTATAAGGTATTACACCATAGCGGATCGGTTATCAAATTTAATCAAACCTTAAGACATCACCAAATTCGTAAACCATCGGTCATGTAAATTTTCTTACAATGAAACTTGACCGAGTGTGAAATTGGGAACTGAACCATTTTTGTGAGTTAGTTTCGAGTTAAATTTAACGTTTTAAAAACATATAAGTAGTATTGTTAATAAATGGATGATTCTTTCTACTTTAGCACACTATAGCACAACTAGAGGTCACTTTAAAACATTTTAAGAAACGATGTAGGACGACACATATATCTAATACTTTTTTTTTTAATTAGAGCAGTGGATCTGTGGAATAACCTGTCAGATAACAAGGACGGCAAAAAATTTTAATTTTTTATTAAGTCGGCTTGAAATGATGAGAATTTAACCCGTATAATTAGTTTATAAGTTCGTGTTTATTACGTACATCTATATAAGTTTTTATTTTTAAGTGTTATATACTAATATTATTACGCGAGGACAAATTTTCCTTATGACATTTCGAAGATGAGGGTTTGTTGAAGCCTATTGCTTTCTTTACCCGAAAACAAAGATACAAAGGTATAAGGAAAAAGTTTGGTTTACAGTTATTTACAAAAACTGAAAACTACTCTGAGTACCACTTCAAACACAAGGACAACTAAACTTTAAAACGAATTTCAAGAAACCAGCAGACATGATTTATTGCCTGCTTATACTTATTATGAAATATGTAAAGGCTTCCATGATTGTACAAACACTACTTTGTTGAGTCTCATTTATATCAATTTATCCTACCTCCTATACATTTCTGAAATATCATTGGTTAAAAGTGACTGCGTGGAAACCTTGAATATTTGATATGGGGTTGGTAGGTGTGGTTTATTTTATAACACAGTAAGTAGTGGTATTGCGTCCCTTTATACAAATAACACGGCACTGAGGAAAAACCTGAAACGTATCGCCCGGACAACAGATGAAGAAATTGATGATGAACGATTGAAATAAATGCAGACAACACATTAAAAGCTAATAAGTTGTTACTGTTGGCATTTGTTTTTATATAGACCAATGGAAGTAGGTTCTTTATATAGAAGACTTAATTACTTTGATATGCCACTAATCTAAAGGCCACATGTTAGTCGGCAAGGTAAATTGACAGTGTGCTCGTGACCCCATATATATCGTATTAGGTCACTAGAACACAGTGTAGCTAAAAATATCAGAACAATTTGTCCATATATCATCATGACCACACAGTTTAATAGTTTCTATATACAAATATTGGAGATTTATGAAAATCTTAAGGAAATTGTCTTTGATAAAATTAGAAGCCAGCTCTGATGAGGATCTATTCAGTGTAGTCTATGACTACTTTCCAAATTCGAGGGAAGCAATGCTTTTAGTATTTAGCTTTTCTGGCTATGCTCTTCCAAAATCTGCATTGTGTCTGTCTTTCTCACAATCTTGAATTAAAGAAATTAATGATCTAAATTATGTATGAAGGACTGAAGAATACAATCATGTATATGGGATAATGATTACAAAGTTTTAAAACGGAATTCTTATGTTTATATTCAGTCTGCAACCAATCTAAGCCGTACATTTCTATAATATTTTACATTCACTGAATGAATGATTTTGTTTCTTTATAAATTTCTTGTGTTCGTATTGACTTGAATCACGTTAGAAAACGAAAAGTGTGAAAATAATTTTATTTCCTGAATAGAATGATGGAACAATTTGTCTTGTTAAAACATGCATTATATTTAGATTATATAAAGATTCCTTAATTGTAAAGTCGTGTCTATAAATTCATTAAAATGAAGTCATTTCACATAAAATACGAAGTTTATTAGAGAAAATAAATGCATTGAATGAAATTTATCATGTACACAGTCATTTACAATATTAACAGATTGTTATGACATAATAGCTGCATTTTTTTCAGAATTTACTTCCGTCAACCGTGCATGCAAATGATACAAATTGATAACAAAGCCAAACACTCATCGAATAGTTTAACCAAGATAGTATGGTTAAGTAAGTGTTATTATTATTAGCTTAATATTTTACCATGGAACAATATGGAACAAAAGAAGGAGAAGCTACACAATAAAGACGGAAGATATCAAAGCTTTCGAGAGAAGGACTAAATCATGGCAAAAGTAAAAAAAGAAACGAAGCAAAGACAAAACAATGCAAACATAAATATCGTAAGGCAGAAAAACATGAACCTTGCAAAAATAAAACCCTGGGTTTTATCTTATGTGCTTCGACAAATTAAAACACATTATAAAAAATTTAATTGTCGGCGAATGTTGTTTATTCGTAAATCAATCGAAATAAAAAAAACAACAAGTTCAGACAATGGTAAAACAATTTATTATTATAATTTAAGTTGATAATGCGATTCAAATGTATTGTACAAAAAAGTTAAAACTCACGACAAATGAAGGCATACTGTATATTTTCATAATTGAATGGCTACATGTATAATAAGGCGACAGTAGTTTACCGTTATTCAAATCTCGTAAATAGATTAGGGAGAGACAATATATCAAAATGAACACTGCTGTATTAATATGACACCTGTCATGGCTATGTTTAAGATAGGATGTCGTTCACAAACTGGGGATAGCTTGACTGCTTTTCTTGTGGAATAGGACGAAAAAAGTGCAAATGATTTAGAATGTCTCGCAAGATTACAATCTAATCAACTAGTTATCAATTCTACATACATATAAAATTGGTTCTTAACAGTCATCATAAAAAACCCGATTAACATTAAAGTAGTCTTTGGATAATTACTAGTGTAAATAGCGTTGGCTGAAAGAATTATATACATATCAGATAAAATATTTTATCTAAAAATGTCATATTTTGTTTTGCTCACAAAAAGCCCTTAAATATTAAAGTAGATACACACAAACCTAAAGAATGCTTTGATATTCATGTTTTAATACAGTCATAATTTAAGTGCTAGCCTACATGTATTGACTGAGAAATCTTTCACAATACATGAAGGCTAGCACTCAGTGTTTTTTTCTTAAATTATTCGAAAAAAATAAACTGGCAATATTATACAAAGGTTTGTTATATATACTTAGTATTATTGAAGAAGCATCTTCTTAAAATGTCGATACAGTAACTGTTATCATGGCTATATATGTCATTGTGTTGAACTTTCTTTTATTACGTTAATTGTTTTTGAAAGTTATGTTTAGGTTTGTGCTTTCCCGATGAAGGTAAATCCAAAAAAGCAACGCTCAAAATTAATAAAGCGTCATTTACAAAAAAATTCTATTGGAATTTTTCTTTTATTTTTAGGATATTTTGAAGAGGACAAATCTGAAAATTGTATAACTCTACAGTGGACTTATACATCCAAGGAAGCAACTTTGCTTTAAAAGTTACTTTGTAAAGATTTTTAACGCTAAACTATACTTGATTGATAACGAGACGTGATAGGGCATAGAAGCCGAAAATGGCATACCAAATAAATTGATGTGAGTAATGATTTATAAAAGTTTATCGCTATTAAATATGTCATCTGGCTTGCATCACTTTCTGGAATCGATACTTATTTCAAATTATTTCAGATATCAAAGTCAATTTATCTTTTATACTGTTTAACGTTAAAGCGTTACAATACTACTTTCAGTTTCTTTCGTTTTTTTTATTTGTTTGCTTTTATGAGATGGTTAAACTACTCCGACTACCTATCAGGGTCTCGATCGGTCGATTTTGTTTTTGTTTTTTTTGTACTCGCACTTTTTTGTGTGGACGTTTTGTAACCAATGACGAAAGATATTAATGAATTCCAACGATTATAATATGATATTAAACAAGTTTGTCACATGAACAAACAAGCAATGGATATTAAGACAAAAATCTATGAGTAGGTAAACATATATCAAAAGCAAATATATGAAGACAAGATAAATCAAAAATAGACTTTTCATCGTTTTCTTGATATTTCTTGTAACATTAGCAGTGAAAAGGGAGTTAACTCTAAAAATTAAATCACTACATGGTTAAAGAAAAAGTACAATACATATGTATTCTATGAACCGTTTTTAACTTGTGGGGTTTGTACTTAAAATCCTATCGTAATTCTGTTAACTCTTTTCACCATTCAACTTCGTCTCACCAATCTCTTAAGATTCCAAGAAATTCAAAATCTAATTGAGATCGAATTTGTTTAACAAACAGTATGGTTGTGAGGTTGGTTTGTGAGATTGATAACGCAACAACAGGAACATATCATATTTCTAGAAATCTGGACGATCGAATCAATGAGCAGCTCATTTGTGATAGACGACAACCAATTACTTTCGATCATCCATGAAAGTCTCCTGTTTTGCATTCTAAGTCTACAGGACATTTACTGTCTTAATCCCTGGATGACTCTTAATAGTTATCTTTGTTTCCAATGTTTCACGTTTCAATATAAATAGCATCTGAGCATAAAAACGTAAATGTTTTCTTATCCGAAAATATCAAACATCAGAATGTTCCTGGGGTTGCTGAAAGGCTTCAAATCCAATCATTGGAGGCGGATTATATGTATACTGAAATATATAAATGAACACTCCATTAATTATGTATATAGAACATAGTTTATAAACTAGAAAACGTCGATATTTCACTGAATCATTTCTAGAAATGTCTTATGATTAGCCAGATATTAAAACACGGATATTGTTAGTTTTTTTAACTTTATTGTTATGTTCAATTTTTGGTATTTTTAGGCAAAATTTGCTCACGTGAATTTCACATGAATCTCACATGAAAACGTTGCTTATACATGAAACTCACGTGAAATGTTTCACATGAATTTCGCGTGAACTTTCCAAAAAAAAATTATTTTTCATGATTTTTAATAAATATGAACATTTAGATGTTTTTGAATTATTTTATTTAAAAAAAAATTCACGTGAATTTCACGTGAAAAAATGCATGTGATTTTCACGTGCAATTCACGTGAGTTTCATATGAGATTCAAGTGAAACTCACATGAACTGATTTCATCAGAGTTTCACGTATAAGCTCGTTTGATGTGAAATTCACGTAAATGATGTGAGTGAAATTTCCCTGTGTAGATAAATCAATTTAGGAATGTATCTCCCTCGTGCAAACCTCTGCTCCCTTTTCCGGGTTTGGCTTTACTTTTGGTCCGGGTTTGGTTTTATTTAAAAAAAATGTTTGTATTGGTTTAAGATTTTCAAATAGTGTGGCCTGAATAGACATTGATTGCCGAAATGCGCATGTGTTGCTGTTAGATTGAAACTTCGTTTTTCATGTCATTTTGATTGGTTTTTATCACACTATGCTTATTAGTTGATGACTTGGTCAAAGATGGTTCAACTAGTAAAACTGTAGTTGGTACAGGAACATATTAAAGCTTAAGGGAAACGATTAGCACTTATTATGTTAAAGACCCACGCCCGATGCCAGATTTTTACGTGCTATTGTGCAATTCAGCAATCAGTTAAGGGCGTATGTCAGCAACAATAATTCATTATTCTGAGCAATTTATTCCTAAAAAAAGGACATTCAAACTTCTAAGTCGGAAATAAACTGACAACGCCATGTAGTAGTTACAATTAAAATCTTTGAAATCTGGTTTGCAATAATGAGGATATTACTCTCGAATTCCTGCAAACAATGCAAGCAAGTTCAAGGTCAAAACAAAACAAGATAGAAATACGTTTATAATTTGGAATAGGAGTTGACATCAGCAAATTTATAATAAAGTAAATTGTCACTATAAATAGTGCTGAGATATAAGAAAAAAAGGATAGATGAAGATATTTTTTTTCTTACCGTTTTGACGTCTCTGTCGGAATGTGAATGACCATTGTTTATTGCATATTCACTAAGGCTACCGTTTCCTTTATCAGTTTCTAAGGCAGCTGATGATGATGTCATAGCTTTTGCATAGCTTGTCTAAAATATTGTTGATATATGTTTTGAATTACGGCAGATTTCAGTTTAAAAAACGAATTCCATGAATTAAAAAAAAAATTTAATAGATTTACGAACATTGCAAGTTTACACTCATTGATGCCAATGTGCTTCATAGTTGGGATCATTTACAGCAGATATGTTTGTGTGAAATTAAATTAATAACCAAATTATTCTACACCTTTTATTGTTGATAGATGAAGATGGTTCTTTAACGTGCAGCAGTAAATCAAATGTATATTCAGGACGAGAACATGTAAATGCGATATAAGTATTTACCCTCTTTGCACTAGACATGCACGTTAAGCCGACCTTTTACGTGCTAGTTCACAAGCTTAAAGTCCACAAGAAGACATGTCACCCTACACGGACACATTATTTTGACGCCAAGCCTATGTTATTACTTTGTCTCTGTTATTTTTCTAAATGCTGCGTGTTCAGCGGAGAAGGATCAAATTCCATTTTAAAGGTTTGAGTTTTACAAGGCCGTGGTTCGAACCCACGGCCTCCCGCACTCGAGTAGTGAGGATTGGCAAAGTTCACAAAACATATCAGTTAAGTATGATACACATTTGAAAGACGAAACTTTCATAAATGTGAGATACAACTTTTTTTAATTATTGATAAACTCACATAAAAATTTAAAAGTATATGATCAGTTGGTTTCATGATTTATAGTATTAAGACTGAAAATGACACTAATGAGCAACGTGCTATAAATGTTTGTTTAAATTCACTTTCATGGTGAAAAACAAGCATGTAACTTTTATAAAGTTTGCCTTGGATGGAGAGTTGTCTCATTGGCACTCATACCACATCTTCTTATATCTAAGTATAAATAAGCAGCTAGTTACGCTAGGTACATTACAAAAGATGGATGCACGATGAACATTAAGGATGAACATTCGAACGCTGTCTCAATGACATACTTACTATGGGTATCAGTCGTACTTTTAGGATAATGAATGACAAAGCACCATATATTACTGCTACTACTAATCCACAGATAAGAATATAAAATACTCCAGCTACATTGCTTAATGATAACGAATTCTTTCTTGAAGTGTCCTTAAAATGTACAAGATACAATATTTTTACAATAAACGTCTGGGCGATTTAAATCGATACACATTTAGATAGAATTAATTAATAAAACTATGCTTTCTTTAATAGAAACATGTACATTGTAAAATTAAAAATATGCATGCAATAATAAGAGCTAATCGGTTACTTTTAGATTCAATCCGGAAGAACAACAGTATATAACTAGCCTTGATACCTTAAGTGTTACAATGTTCTTAACAAGTGTAGTATACTGCATTTGAAATATATCAAAATAAAAAACTTGGGATATGAAATAAGAAAATAGTATTATAAGAAACAAATGTATCCAGAAAAAAGAGATAAGTTTAACAGGACACCAAGTGCTTGTATCCGGCCGCCAGTAGTACTTAACGAGTAGAAAGTGTTTTTCAAAAATGCAGAAATAAGAGGTTTCTGAAATAAATGTTTTTTTTTTTAATAAACTGGGACTTTTGAAAATTTGCGATCGATTACAAGGCACAATTTCACACAATTTACATTTCCAATGGTTTACTTAATTTTCCATTGCACATTTCAAACAGAATTAATTTTTCAAACTCTATGATACACTGTTAATATCAGCCTTCATGGGTATTACTAAAAATGGATACTCAAAAGTCGTATTGACCTGATAAATTTTAACAATTGATACACAATCCCATTTTACAATACTAGACCATTAAGTCAATCAGAATAGAGCGTTCATTGACTTTCGTTAACAGTTTGACACACAAATGCACGAAAATCAAAATAAAGAGTTCAATTCAATTCGAAATTTTAAACATTTATAATCTGGATGAAAGACTTGCAAGTTTTTGAATGTTGACATACCACATCGTTTGGACTTATTTCTTTTAACATTATCAATTGTAACATTATTTTTTCTTCTAAACAAATGTCATCCTCAAAAGCTTTCTGGCATCAAAGAATCTGTCGCGGCATAACATTGTCATAAAACGAAAGATCTGTTTACGACGTTAGAAATGTAGAATTTATGAGGAGAATTGCAGGGACTGGACACTCTCGCCTCACACTTTTATTGTACATATTTGCAAGCATGACATTGCCTCGTGCAGGTTTTTTTCGTTTGTGTCAATTTTTTAGTTCCAGTATCTGTAAGAATCAAGCAGGTAGCACATGAGGGGTGTTAGATTTGGCTCATTCTATTTTTTTGCATGTTATTAGATAAGTCATTTATGATGTTTCTGTTTTTTTTTTGGCATATTGTCCATCTGGTTGCCATGATAGCATCTCTTAGTTACAGTGGTAAACTGGTAGAATCCAAGGCTAAAAATAGCATGTTTCTTTACTTTATTCTCAAAAGACAAAATCTTTGTATATATAATGAAGTATTGTATGTTTTTCAATATCTTTTATGGTTTCTAAAATGTATAATAGTTACTGATATTATGTACTGAAGATATTATAATTAATTGTAATAAGCATGGATTTTGGAACTTACCTTGCCACCATTCGGCGCGCATTGACTTCGATCACTCCACCATTTATTTCTCAGTTTTATCAAGGTACTATCTTCAGTAAGTTCCAATACGTGAAGATTTAGAACATCACTGAAAGGAACGTAATAAGACTTATCAATTGTTTTAAGTATTAAGATTAGTATGAGAGGTAGATGCATATCGTGTCATATCAATATCTGCGGATTTATACATAAACTCTATGAAGCACATATGTGTCCTAAATGCAATTTAAGGACATACGATACAGAACAGATCTGACATTGATAGTTCTTGAAATTTTGAAACATAGTCAGTGTTGATATGCACTAACGAGAATATTCAATATAAAACATATTTTGCATGACTGACTTGACATATACTAGTCGAGATAATTGATTAGATTAGTAATTTAAAGCAGTATCCTATTTTCTGTAAATGCAATTCGAAAAAAAACATGTGTCGTTGATTTTTTTCTTATAGTTTTGATGTACAATTCTTGAAGCAGCATATTCGATTGGAAAGGAAAACATGGGATTCCGTTTGCCTATTTTCTAGCTAAAGTGAGAAACACATAGTTTTAAGCTAGACTAAATAAATAAATCGCAGTAAATAACAATGCTGTTCTCTCCGTACATCAAAACATCATACGAATTAGTTATTTTTATAAATTGGACATTATTTATGATAGCAAAGTAAACAGTCTTTACTTGTTATAAATTTATTTGCACCCTCCCCCCTCCCAACCCCATTTCTAGATTTGGGGTGCTTACATATACAGCATTTAAGGTTTCTTTTGAAACTAATTAAGAAGCGGAAGATACCTAGGAGACATTTAAACCAAATAATTTGAGGAGAAACTAATAACGCGTTGGCAAAAAACGAAAGACAACGAAAAGACAATTAAGAGCACAATACCGCAAGAAAACGAACTTTGATCTGGTCATTTTTATCTTAAAAGCTATCAAAATACTGAACGAGATATTATTAAGCCATTTTTGGTCTTTCGGTCAATTTTCAGGTTTATCCACTGCAGTAAATATTTTACTGGTCAGACTATTCGCTTGCAGTCAGTCAAGATCTGTTCATTCTATGTTCAGACGTTTCAGTAATTATTTTGTACCTGCGAACATCAACATCATAATGAATAGTAAATTGTCTAAACGCTACTGAACAGTACTAAATTGATTGCCTGTGAATGGTCTGAACAGTACTGAATTTACCACAGTGGATAAATCTGAAAATTGACTAAAAAATACAAAAAATATTGTTCAGGCTCTTCAGATGATTATACACTACACGGAAATCTAAAGACTTAGCAACACAAGCCCACCAAATACTGGTGATCCCAGGTGCTCCGGAAGATTAACTATAATACTACTCCGCATGTGACAGCGGTCTTGTTACTCGTATACAATACGTCGATAAGTTATATCAAGTTCATAGGCATCACGAACAAGCGTATTCGTTACATGATATTTTATCACTTATGAAATCACGTTACTAGTTTGATGACGATTATGAATTATTCCGCATTGTTTAAGGCTTATTATTAGCAACGGTGCAAAAACAAAGAATGTGTCTTTTTCTGCCTCTGCTACTGTACCTTATGACCAGAACGTGACAGGAAAGTAAGCACGAAATTATTGGTAGTAATATAAGAAAATAGGTCGAAAAGCAAGTCCTTAGAAACGTACGTTCTTGCTACCTTTTAGACAAACATGAGTCGCATAGATAATCCAGCCATTTTGACGTACGTTACTTTCGTGAAAAAAAAATACTAAACATTTGTAATATTTCTCATCCATTTATTATCATATTTATTACCGGTTTTTTATCATATACCTTTGCCCTTATTAGATCTAATGCTAAATGAGATATAACTTTGATATAACACATTTAAAGGAAACCTAATAGATATACGTTTTGAAAACATATTGCATATCTATTGTATTTATGAAGAATTTACATTGAAAAACTGATTGATATTTCTTTTCAAATCTACAATTGCACATCAAACATTAAATTGTTAATATTGTTAACATTCAATATTAAAGGTGATCACTTGAACGAGTTGTTGCATGCTGTGGACATGTCATTCCAAAAGACGGAAAACAAGCTTTAATGTCTTCACTGAAATTGGGCTGGACTAAATATATATTCAACATTACTGCACTTCTAAACGGTGTTCCCTCAGCACATGTTGACATGTCATACGGGAGAGGTTCAAGTGATAACATTTCTATATATCAACCATGGTTTGAACGATACTGCAGAAAAGATTTGTAGTTGGTCGATGAAAGAGTGGAAGGAAAATTAATTACAAAATTTAATACTTTAATGACTTTATTGAATGTGAAATGTATATTAGGATCAAGACGATTTTATTTTGCATACATTGACATGCTAAACCTACCGTAAGGGTGAATATTTCGGCGTGGCTACACCAAAACCTTTTGTATTGAGATTCCTATCGACTTTAAAAGTGTCACATGGTTCCACACTGTTTTCGTATTCTATTATATTGCTTTCTACAAGGAAAGCATATTTTCCTTTAGAAATGCGCACTCTTTCTATGCCCTCACTTGTCGTGTTGCACATATTTTGAGGATTTGACATCATAAAATTCCACATTGTTTGATAAATAGGAACAAGTGAACCCTGCAAATATGTTATAAATTACATAAATTTTATATATATAAATATATATATTACATCGTAACGACAAAATCTCAAAGTGCGGCTATTTTGGCAGTTTTGTTTTACAATCAACTACCAACCAATGCTGACCAAATTCACATTTATTTAGACATTTGTTAAAACACTGGCATGCAGAGACGGATAAATAAACATGTATTTAAAATTTTATTGCTTATCGTTCACCAGTATAAAATTTAAAAAGTAGAGTGAACACAAATAAAAATTCATGTAAAAAGTATAAAAAAATACCGAACTCCAAGGCAAATTTAAAAAAGGGGAAGTCAATAAAAACTGACAAAATCAAACGCAATCAATCAACGGATCAAATAAAAACAACTGCCATATTCCTGACTTGGAACAGGCATTTCCCGGCGAAAATGATGGGTTAAACCTGGTTTTATAGCTAGCCAAACCTTCCACTTGTATGGCAGTTGTTTGTAGTTCCGTTATATTGACAAAATTGGATGAGCAACCCAAACAGACATACATGTAATAGGTTTATGGGACAATAATTGTGATCAAGCAGCCAAAACTGTATAAACATACACCACAGACATACAACACAACTAACTTAAAAAATCAAACAAAATATACAAATTAATCTAAAAAAGACGTCAACACAAAAGGTGTAGTAGATAGTAAATTTTAAATTTGACAATGACGTAAAAAAAAGTTTTTGTCGTTGTTAGCTCATACCGCATATAGTATATACCCTTTCTCATTAAAGTAAAAATCAAGTAAATATAAATACAAAGGTAAACAAAATAGAAATACCACTGTTAAAACCACTTGTGTCCGAATCGGACCCACCTGCATCAGGAATGCCTAAAGTCAAACGGTCAAAAACCCGATGGCGGGATGTATGAATACCGAGTCACGCCAAAAGTCATACGACCAAAAGAAATATAATAGCACGAAGACAAATAACGTATAATAAAAGGATGTTAGCGTGAATATATAATGATCGGCCAAAGAGAAATTACTTAAACAAATCTAGAAAATTCCGCATCGTTATACATAGATTTTGTACAAAACAAACCATTGACATCAAAAACGATTCATATGAATATGAACGGTAGTTCTTATTTTAAAATTAATTGTGTTCAATTAAAATGTATGTTATATGTTTTTTATGTTTACATTGGGTTCCTCATTGCAAAAGTATCGGTTATAATTCCTTCTATGCAAGTACACGCGTCATAAGCGTTAATTATAAGCATATGCATTGTTAAGAAATGATTTAAATCGAAGATGAATTAAAGGTATATTTATGATTTTTTGTGGGGTTTGTGTTTCCCAGTCTTTAGTTTTCTATGTTGTGTTTTGTGTACTGTTGTTTGTCTGCTGGTCTTTTTTTTTAGCCATGGCGTTGTCAGTTTATTTTTGACTGTATGAGTTTGCATGTCCCTTTGGAATCTTTCGCCTCTCTTTTACATGATGGGTTGATAAATTGCTACATTTCTGAACTTATTATTAATTTACCGCAAAAAACTCTCGTGTTGTTCCTGAATTAACGCATCCATACTTAATTTGAGTTTGTTTTGCTAGGTCGTCCACTGTTTCTATTGGTGCAACCATTCGTTCTATGGTTAGAAAAGCAGCTAAGTTGGCTGTGTATGATGAGATAATTATCAATACAAAGAACCACCATACAGTTCCAATAACTCGTCCTGACATTGACCTGCAAATAATTGCGATGACTGTAATTTGCATTATAAACTCTTTCCTTTAACATATTATTTTAAAAAAAATATTACATTCAACTATAAGTTCTATAATGGTGATGATCAAATTGAAAATAAATTACAAAGTTAACAAACTAGTGAACATTTTAATTTTCATTTTTTTATTTCAAGGATTTAACCTATATTTAAGTTATATTGGAGCAAATGCATTGTTTATGATAAAAAAAAATACTGTTTCCTTTTTGTGAGCAGGTAGGTAATGTGTTGTAGAGGTGTTATTCGGAACAAAAAGATTTAAAAAAATATTATTTTGATATAATTTTTATTCAAACTACTATTCCTGTTTTCACTGGAATAAACTGAGCAGTTGCGGCAGTTAGTAAACATTTGAGTTTGTGATCGATGTAAATAGCGACTGCACTGTGATTATATTTTCGAATGAAGCACATCGATAAATTAAAGAAAGAGTATAATTATGTTTGTATAAATATCAATCAAGGCTAGCAATTTTATGCCGGTTGGTCATGTTTTTGTTTTTGTTTACTAGTCACACGACCTGAACACATTCACTTTTCAACAGCATAGTGCTATTCACATGGAGTTCACAGCAAAGGCTAGACATGTCCATCTAAGCCAAATGCAATCAAACCAATTAATCAATTTTACTATTTCAAATAACTCGATGATTTCACGGGGTGGGTTGCGGGCTACACAGGTATAGGTAAGCTGAGAGACAATAAATACGTTTTGTTTAGATTTAATCGCACGGCCTATGACTAAGTAATCTAAAGATGATCAAATTTCGATAACAGAATAAAGTCAAGATATTAAACAGTCTCACTATCATTTGACGCACCCAATCAATCTCGCCAAGTACAAAATTTGTATAGATTGGATACTTTAGGTTTCATATAAATGTTTGAATTTGCCTAATCATGTTGTGTCAGGGATATGTCCTAAGGAACCTGTTGTTCGGTGGTTGTCGTTTGTTGATGTGGTTCATAAGTGTTTCTCGATGCTCGTTTTTTATATAGATTAGACCGTTGGTTTTCCCGTGTAAATGGTTTTACATTAGTCATTTTTGGGGCCCTTTACAGCTTGCTGTTCGGTGTGAGCCAAGGATCCGGGTTGAAGACCGTACTTTGACCTTTGATGGTTTACTTTTACAAATTGTGACTTGGATGGCGAGTTGTCTTATTGGCACTCATACCACATCTTCTTATATCTAAAATAAAGGGATATGTCCTAAGTCAGGAACCTGTTGTTCGGTGGTTGTTGTTTGTTGATGTGGTTCATAAGTGTTTCTCGTTTCTCGTTTTTCATATAGATTAGACCGTTGGTTTTCCTGTTTTTTTTTGGGCCCGTTACAGCTTGATGTTCGGTGTGAGCCAAGGCTCCGTGTTGAAGGCCGTACTTAAACCTATAATTGTTTACTTTTGACACTTGTGACTTGGATGAAGAGTTGTCTCATTGGCACTCATACCACATCTTCTTATTTCTATATAAGCTTCGTAAAATCTAATAAACAGATGAACCGTACCTTGGACAAGAGTCACTTCCTTGTAACATTAAGGCTCCTGTAGAAAACCAAAAGGAATTTAACATTGAAAATTCTTCGTTTAATTGTGGGTCTTTTTCCCCTTTCACCTTTGTCCATTCATATGGACTAAATCTGCTGACAAGAAATAGTCCAATACTGACAGATCCATATGCTAGCATAATAAAGATCCATATCTTAAAATTGAACGGCTTCATGAATGAAAAGACTCCTGGTTTTTCTATTTCTGGTTTTTTAATCATTATTGATATGCCTACTTCCATAAATGGTTTCGTAAAGTCTACAACCCTTTCTCTATCATATGTTATTGTAAAATCTGCTAAAGCCATATCAGCAGTCTGTAAAAATAAACAGCAGTAATGTAAACAGCCTAGAAACATATAATTTTCATGCAATGAAGTATCAAGAGTGTTTCATATTTAGAAATTTTTAATTGATGTTTATATTAGTGTTTCATGTTCTTTCCGACTCGGCTTCTGTTCAAAAATCCATTATTTATTTAGGTGGACGATACACATTTTATTACTAGATTTATGATGTCTGTGGTCGAGACGGCAATGTTTTCTTAACCGTCTCATGAACTTGGTGCACGTGTTAATTTTCAATCTTTGTCAGGATTATTCAGTCAGTTGCATTAATTAGCTAGTAGCAGTAGCAGTGCAAAAAATTCAAATCAAATTTTTCGGTTATTTCATAACTATTCTTACAATGCCAACATAACTATACGAATTACGACAGTATACTTATTGTGTTTATATTATACACCCGCAACATTTTCAACAAGAGGTATGAAGATTTAGAATTATACTCGATATTTGACACTTTAGATGTGTCGAAACGGATCCGGATGGGAATAAATGCTTTATTTTGCAATTTGTGAGATTACATTTACTTGGAAACGAGTAGGCTGATTACTAGTGATGTGTTCTATTAGACGCTACGGAATTATTTGTTCATATAGAAATGGATGCTAAATTTCAAATGGTAACAACTATGTATATAAATATGTCTAGTATACAACACTAAACGTACGTCAGAATTTTTCACTAGTTTGTTATTTACGCTTGCGTTTCTGTCAATGCCGATATTTTCTGCTAATGACTCGGAGTGGATATTGGCTTACAGATAAGATTGCACTGGTATACCAACATTTTTAGACGTGTCTTGAGAATCTGGTACAAATTTATCTTCTAGACAGGTCAGTTTATTGTCTATTTCAGTTTCTAGATTTTTCATTGATTCTGAAAGCTATCGTTAAAATAGATATTTTTAAATGATTAATAATCGATAGACATGTCATCTCAATTCATATTTTGGTCATACAACAAATTATGCGTGCAGTTTGAAACTGACGAGCAGCATTTTAGCATGATCATTTGAATTATCTACACATTCACTCGATATAAGATCTACAGAAGAGAATTTATTGCGCCTAATTGAGTTCACGATGTTGTATATATATTTTCGACATTCATAGAACGTACGCGTGTAGGCAAGAGACAGAAACAATTACTTTCTATTTATTTATATATACATATATATATCTTTTATTTTTAAAGAATTGTTGTGTTACACAAGGTTCGCAAGTGCATAGGTTCATCTTGAATGTGAAATTTTCTATTTAATATTTGTTTTATCATTGACATGTTTATGGTGATCACCTGATTTAGCACGTGCACATAGACTTCAGATTTTGTATACCATGTACATATGGAACTATGATTACAGAGATGTTACACCAGGTTGTATTTAGTAAACGTTACACTATACTCTTATAGATCATGATACATTATTATTGTTAACACTCAACAAGACTACGTTCTGCATTGAGGCTCTTACTTGACACTATGCTACGGATTCACAAGAATCATGAGAATGAGAGTAAAATCATCGGACTACAACACATTTATTATATGGTACTAGATGATGCCCGCGAAATCGCGGTACAATTGGGCAAGCCACGGGGTTCTTCCTATGCATTGGTTTAAAAATGCAATTTCACATTTACAATTTTACAAATGTATGTTCATACATGTATATATACACTTTACCAAATTTACATAGTTAAGCAGATACATGTCCATTCGCTGTAACTATTCATACTCGACTCTCCTGCATGTCATATATTATATTCACTTCATGAAAGTTTTCGACACTTTCTACATGTAACACCCATCAAATATCATTTACCTCTAGTCCACAAAACTACTTGTACATTAAACTAACAGTCATTAAGACTGTCTGTTATAGTTCATCAAACAATTAACTTTCAAGTATTCAACAACGACGACCTTATCAATTTACCTACGTAAATCTGATTACAGATTAGGAAAATTAACGAAATTAAGGTTCCATGACACAATGAATGATAGACAAGTCATGCAACTTAACGTTTTATCCTAATATATATACATTTGTCCCCGACAACGATTACATACTATGAGCAAGTAGAAAAGGATATGGTATATATCAATTCATAACACAATATCACAATATGCTTTTATTGCCGTCCTTTATCTCAAGTCACACTGACACTTCAACATAGGGCAAACAGATGTCACGATACAGTAATAGTTGGATTGATTGAAACTATTATTTTACTACTTACTAGTAGTTGGTTTTTTTTTTTTGTTTTTTTTTTGTAATTTGGTGTTGATTATTACTTAGTAAGGTTTAGTATGTTAAATGATACCAGATATTGTGCACACAGTTACATTCGTTTTTTCTTTATTTCATATTTGGAATATGGAGGAGAAGCTCTTTGTCTGTTGTTCATTCAACCAATTGGATAAGTGATACTTATAGCGTATTTATGTGAAGAACTGACATCATGATCAACTGAAGTTATTGAAGAGGCCTAAATACATACGATCGCGTGAAAAACTGCAATTTAGAACTTTTGCTGACAAATTATCTTCATCACTGTTTATATTTACATTTGACATATTGTTAGCTTACTATTTCGCCGACGTAATTTTTTCAAATACATTGTATCAACTACAAGAATAGTATTTATTGTCCGACCGAAGTCCATTTAGACTGCATAGATATATTTTGTCCAGTAACACAATTAGACAACGATTTTAGCGGACATTCCTTTCAATCAGGCGTGGCTAGCAGCATTATAATTTCATTGTTCAAGAGTGATGGCATCGCTTGTCCGTATTAATTGCTATTTCAGATGTTTCGTTTCAGAAAGCGAAGTAACTATAAATTTAAAAGCTACAAAGACAGATATTTTCCGACAAGGTATTAATTTCATTGTTCAGGATTGATGACATCGCTTTTTCATATAAATTGCTATTCCAGCTGCTGAGTGTAAGACGAAACCTATAAACGCAAAGCATAATGATTCGTTTTTCGTTGAAGAAATATCGGAAACCCAGTTTCCCGGAACTATTTTATAAGCAAGCTTAAAACAATACTCTTGGCATTAGGATATTGTGAAAAGGATTATAGCGGACATTCCTTTCGATCAGGTGCGGCCACTAGCGCTAGTTCTAAAGGTATTGAGGACAGCATGATACAATCACTGGGACTTTGGAAATCAGATTGTTTTAAACGCTACAGTAGAACATTTAAATCGGATATTAAATCCGCGATCGGTTATGACTTTGTAACATGTCCTACATCCTAGCCTTGTGTCTTTTCTTTTCACGTTGATCTCAATATTGTGGTTAAGGATTTTTATATTGACATTAATTTTCTCTAGATCAACTTTAATTTTAACAAGACACAAGGCTTCATCAGGCACAACATCTTCAATTTTTGGGGTTACTCAATATGCAACTTGGGCAGGCAACATAACGTTACATATTTCGTTTTGGGCTATGATATTTTATTTTGGCCAAATATAATATCGTTCCCCAAAATTTTCTGAGTAGTTAGGGTGCCTACGTACCTTAACGAGGAATAGTCTCATCTTGATTGCTCAACAGCTCTATTTCACGTCGGTCTATGCCCACAAAGATTTACTCTTATGCGGTACCACGTGGAAAATCAAGTAAGGCTATACCGCTCGGGAACGGCTTGCTAAAGTACTCTGAGACAAGTAGACTGGTAGACGTACACACACGTGTATGCAAATACCCCTATGGTGACGCATTTCTGTCAAAGATATGTGGCTAGCTCAGGCACAGTATTTTAGCGGCACATTATCCTTAATTATCTGAGAACACACTATCATTTTATGTACATACTGTGTGCTTTGTGTCAACTGCAGGTAGCATGTAATTTGTTTTGTTCTTGATTTACAATATGACAGAACTGAGTGAATTACATGATACTAGAGAAAAAATATCCTCAAGCATTCACACAGTGTGCCGCGCACACTGCTCGGATAGTTAAGTATAATGTTGGCGTCAGTTAGTTTACATCATCGCTTCTTATTCAATGACGCCAAGGAAGTTTTCTGTAACATAACGTGTTGCCCTTAAGCCCAAATATTTGCATAATAAAAATAATTATTTTATCATGTTTTATATTTTTTCAGTACTTCAACAATATCAGACTGGGTATCTGAAATACTTCCTGCTGGACGTTTACAGGCTTTATATCAACAATAACTACTTTTGTAATTATGGTATAGTGTCTGTGATCGTTCTTATAAGAGTGGTCGTTAATAGCTATCAATTATCTGCGGTCAAGGTTTATTTATATTTAGCTGTATATCTCTAATCATTGTTCACGCTAGTAATTCTCTTATCAATTGGTCTATTAAGGTCAACGCATTGAGGTTTTATTAGTTAATTGGCTTTGGTCTGCTGTGTCGGTACTTACTTAGATCATACGCTTGATGTGTATTTTATTATGTTTGAAACATGTTATATAAATACTCCTGTAAACACATTTGTAAGGTTTCGAATTTTCTTTAGTCTATTCAGGCATTTACTACAAAATTGACATTTTGTACGTCTGAACTTGCTTTGTTTTGCAAATTGTTAAAAAATAAATATCAGTTTTTCGATATTTATATTCAATTCCGCGTGTTCTAGTTAGAAATTTATTAAAAATCCGTTTGATCCGACCTTAAATTTATGATAGCGAACTTGAAATTTGTAAGCTGCTGGAGACCTATTGTTTCGGTTGGTTGAGGTCTTGTATCATTACCTCATACATCGCGTTTGATTTTTACATCTTAAATACTGTATACATTTTTTTCTTCGTGCAAAGCAATTGCTCAGCTCTTAATTACATTCAAAACAGTTGGTTAAAAAGTCTTACTTTAGATTTTTTTCCTTTACTAGATAGCATGCTAGTAGATTATCTCTATATAAGAGGAAATTCAATTACATCAATCAGTCTTAAAACGTTTAAATTAGACGATATATAAACATTGTTTTCCTTACACCATCAATTAATTCTTTCACCATACCATCCCATTGCTTTGTATTAGGATCTTCACGTCCATAGTTTCCATCGGTTACTTCTTTTATTTTGTACTGAAATCCTATTCTATCAGATAAAAGTTTAGCAAAATCTGGAACAAATCCTATGAAGAGAAAGGAAAAATATGTTTACAATTTATCTTTGTATTGGCTGTTTGTGTTTAAACAAGGGTAAATTTCTCAAATAATAAAAGAAAATCGACAATGGTTTTGTGTAAGCGTAATTGACGTGTACAGCAAATGTGTACCCGAATGGGGGACATTTTTTTTATGCAGACAGGGTCTGCATAAAATAATACAGTATATACTATATAACGCAAGCAACAAGAAAAATGCTCTATAATTTATACAACAAATTTATGCCCCTATTGTTGTCATATGCGTATATTTCTATTGATACAGGGGTTTTTTAATTCGGAACTCAAATACCTTTAGTTTCTTCCAAGAGTTGAGACCCCAGCTTTGTTGAATTTAAAAAAATTCAAACGTATCTGCGATAATTAAAATTAATTTTAGTAATGAATCATGGTCAATGCTGAATCATTTACTCACTGCAGGCAACATTCACGAATTTACAGTCAACCAGTAAATGTATCCATCAATTGGTAAAAGAAAATGAAATGTAACAATTTTTCTTAGTTTGATTAGCTGTCTTTCAGAACTTTATTGTCAAGATTAATACTGCTTTAGAAGAATGCATGTTCATACATTGGTGTATATACAACAACAAAAAAGACTGAAATAAGATAGTGGACATTTTTTACCCTACCTTCATAAACATCATTTCCTGTTAGATTCGATTCTAATATTTTTGTAGGATCTTTCCTCATCAGCATTGGTTTTGACTTAAACAGAAAAAACACTATATAAATATGGATAGTATCTGCCACTTTGACGTAAAAGAAACGGTATCAGATTAAAGCAAATTAATCGAATTTACTATAAGTTGTAGATATCCCAAAAACATACACTTACATGTAAATGCAAAATCTAATTCAAGTTGTATTCTAGATAGAAACACTGCCGATTGCATTCTACAGGAAACTATTAAATACATATTTTTTTCTTTTAAAGAAAAACAAGAAATTGAAATCAAAAATAAATATCACAACAAAAACACACCGAAACCATAAAAATCATGAATAAAGTCAAGGCACTTTCAGCAATATCCAAATGTCTTCTGTTATTTTCTTTAAATTTCTTAATCGGTGATTTTAAATATTTTAGTATGCTAGTACACATACATGTAATCCTTTTTCAAGTTATCGAAACACACACTCCGTAAAAATGAGGAACTTAAAACTTGCCGTAATACAAATGAATTAAAAATACAAACTAGTATTGTTGTTATGACTTTCACACTACTGTCGGTGTAGTTAGTCCCGACAGGTTCTCGTCGTGTGTCTGCATCCAAACTTGAATACCCATAGTCTGGATGCCAAGAACCAATCTGAAATTAAAACACATGTACGCCACTTTTTAAGTAAAGAAAATAGTAATTTATAAATTTGGTACGTTTGCAGCGCTTTTCTGGATTTACTTTCATCAGCAATGCCTAAATCCCTTTAAATTGAAAGCCAAGGATGTATAACTTATTGCATACGTGTGGAGATTTACACCAACAAGGACATACAAAAAGAAAGAGCCAATATAAAATTAAGAATATATGGTATGATTGCCAATGAGACAACCAATCATCAGTTGAAGTAGATGTAAGTAACTAATTTAAAGGTAACCATACGGCGTTCAACATGGAGCAAATATGTACCTTATAATTAGCTATTAAAGGCCCAAATGACAAAATATGAAGAATTCCAAAGAGAAATTCATATGAATGATATAAAATGATACAAACAAATGTAGTACTTAGTAATGTTATTTTTCTTATTTAAAGAAGTATATGTTAAATCTAACATGGAGATAAAAAAAATATTTGTTTTCAATGTTCATCAACTGATTTGTTTAGCTTTCCCATAGTTTTGATAGTGCGCAACTGATGAGTTTTATATTTAGACGAAACTCGCGTCTTGCGTAACAAATAAAAAGCCTGGTATCCTTTATAAGTATGTAATGCCTACAGCAATATAAATTGTTGAAACCTAAAATTTAAGTGAATAAGTTTATACCATTAGTATACTTTGTAAGGAAGCCTAGCTGGATTTTTAGCCGGTAGTTTATTGATGCCCCAATCTCGTAATTCCATTTAGAATACACACACAAAAATGAAAATATAATCAATTTGGCCTGAGAGAATCATATGAACTCTAAAAGTCTGCTACCATGTATGCATCACTCGCCTATGCGAATAATCACTCGGTTATATATATGTCCAAATGAGTTTTAATATCCTCTTGGTACCATTCGCCTCAATTGTAGGTATGCAAATCACATAAAACAATTAAAACAGAGGCGGAAAATGTCCGATGAACATTCTCACTCATAAGTCGATGACAAATTGACAACGCCATTGCAAAAAACGATAAGACAAACAATATTATACAAAACACAACATAGAAAACTAAAGACTGGGTTACACGAACCCCATACCAGGGGTGATCTCAGGTGAGCCGGAAGGGTAGCATATACTGCTCTTCATGTGTCACCATCGTGTTGTTCGGGTAAGTACAAACTCGGTGACATTGTCAAGTCTTATTCGGTGATGTTACTTTCAATGAAAAGAGGACGGGATTGTACTTACGACGATTGTACCATATCCGTTTTCATCTATAAAACTGATATTCCATACAAATATTGGAATATGATTGGTCCGTAAGGACTTCTTTTCTTGGTTTACACTTCGATAGGCTGCTGCTAGACGGTCCAGACCTTCTTTCGGAACGTATGTGAACAACATATATATATTTATGCGTGATACACATGAATTGAATGCTGGAGGTAAACGAAAAATGAAATATTAAGAAGTTGAGAATTATATTAAAGGATTAATCACATTATTTCTCGATGTAATTGATTATCTAACTGGGTCGATACAATCACAAACTGTACATGCACGCCTGACTTTTATTCAGTTGTGAGTGGACCGACACAATTTACACATCAATGGCCTCCAGACAAAATGTGTTTAATCCTATTGTAACCGGGGAGCATGATTTTCATTACAAAATCACCTTGTCCTCAGGGACTCGAACATGGACCTCTGTGTTACAAGGCAGCGCTCTAACCGACTAAGCTAAAGAAGTACTTCCATAGCTCAACCGCTTACGACTGGTTAAGTATCTACTACATGTATGAAGGGAAGCAATCCCGTCACACTGCAATAACATTGTTTTAACTGTTCTGGTACTTCTTCTTTTGATTAGGCATCACATTTCAAAAATATTCATTATAATAAATAGGTTTAAGTTTACGGTTACACTTTATTTGGTATTTGGTATTGTGTTTAATGTTTTATAATAAATAAAATGTAAACCTTCGTTGGAGTTTGGTGGTGGAGTCCAACACTAGATACATGTAGTATATAATCATGTCGGAATCCATCAGGTGTAAACATCACATGGCCTGTCAATCCTTGGAAATCTACCTGGTCAATGAAGATGAATTTCGTTAGTTTAAGGACCACTTGAAGTAAAACTAACATTATGTATAGGTAACCATCACCATATTTGTTGCAGTTGTTTTGGTTATAACTTGACATTGTAAAGATTTGATAAAGTAAACTTTCCTTTGGTTTGATTTAAACTCGTCACTGAAGACTGTTTGATAATTATTATATTTGGGATATTCCGTCAAGTTCATCTGAATATATGATATTCGTTTTGTCATCTAAATTTACTTATTGTTTTCCTTTACTGATATTTTTTATTGTCCAGTCTTCTATATGTATCTTAAATTCTCCGTTAATAAATTAAGAATTTACCAAGAAACTAAGATTCCAATTCCCCAAGGTGAAGATTAATCTAGAAACCCAAATCGGACGCACGTTAAAACGAACAAGTCTAAACAAAAAACACTGCAGAGACCAGTAAAGACGAAGCAACACGAACCCCATCAAAAACCACGGGTGCTCTGGAAGAGTACAACATTTCCTGCTCCCCATTAGGCACCCGTCATGTATTTGACTTATATCCAAGAATCTTTTTATTCGTTGTTTCGCGTACTGAATGTAAAGTTACCTTTTTTTGAATTCAAAAGTTTTAAATCGGTTGAAATCGTTCAATCCGTACTTGTTGAAAAAAAAACCATTTATTTGAAGAAAAAATCTTGATACTGACCTTTTGTATACATTTAAGAAAGAGGTCACTATTATTTTCACAGTTGGTATTCCCTTGTTTTTGTCAGAATAAGGTGATGATATTCAAGCAAAACATTTTAACTTCCCGAGTTGGTATCTTTGTTCTTTCAAGTAGTTGAAAGTGCAACAAGAAAATAGGGTATTTTTAAGTATTTCTACTTTTGATAGGTTCTGTAAACATAATTACTTTGATAGGGTTCCGCCTTCACTAACATGGCTAAACAACATTGTGGATTATGTATTTATCTGTCCACACAAGTATTCTACATTAAAATCGAACCCTATTCTTACCTTATACTTTAAAATTTAGAATAACCATATTTAGTGAAGGCGGGACCCACAATTCTTCAAGTATTGTAGACAGTATCGAGATTATTTTTTTTACAGAATCTATCAAAAGTAGAAATAACATCAATTTGTCTTGTGCACATGCAACTTATTTGTAAAAAAACAATGAAATAAAATGATGAAATAACCAACTCTGCTTGAATATTATCACCTTATTTCTGATCAAGTAAAGGGAACACCAATTGTCTCCCCTTGAACACTGTATTCTATATTACCATTTTGATTGCATCTAAAATAGCTTGTCCATGCATCCATGGTGGGGGTTCCGGTTCAGAATGGTGAATTTTTGTACAAGGTATTCCCGGTCTTGTATAATTATTATAAACATGTGCCCTTCGGAAACTTCCTTGAAAGATAGGTTTGTCCTTAGCTAACATTTCACTAAAGGTTTCTGTTATCACTTGTAATGAGTCAACTGCAAGTGCTGAATCTGACTGTAAAATAAACAGTTATTACACGATAGTTAAACATAAACTTACATGCTCTTTCTTGTGCGAGAACTGCCAAATACAATTGTACATTTTAAGTGTAACATTCTTTATGTGGTTGTCGCAATAAAGAAGCTTACAAATTATTTGTTGGTTTTTGGTCGCTTTCTGTTATTTTATTGTTTTGTATTTGGTTGAGTCGGGGCCTTTCGTAGCTCACTAAACAGTATGCGTATGCGTTCGCTCATTGTTAAAGGTCGTACGATGGGTGACATATCCTTTTGTACGTCAACGTCATGTGGATTCTGGTGGATAGTTGTTTCAATGGCAATCTACCACAGCTTTTTATTTTAATATCAATATTAGATTAGGACGATGTGGTATTATTGCCAATGAGACAACCCTCCACCACTGACCAAATGACGTTGAAGGTTAGCAACTATAGGTCACTTTAGGGTCTTCGATATGTCTTCTTTATATTAACCCTAACTGTTTTGTCATGTCATAAAGAAACGTATAGTAACATGACATAATTTATATCAAACTGCAATCTAGCGTGCTATTGTTTCTCTACGAATTTTATTCTTCAAATGTTTTTTTCTATATATGCAGACAATATTCTCGTTAAGATCAAATCAAGTTCTTAGTTGAAATAGTTTCTAAAGCCCTTTTCCCCAAATGTGACCTACCGAATTAGACTTATTACAGGGTTTGTACTAACATGAGCAACACGCCACGTGTGGAGCAGGATCTACTTACCCTTCCTGAGCACCTGAGATCACCCCCAGTTTTTGGTGGGTTTCGTATGGTTCAGTCTTTAGTTTCTATGTTGTTTTTTTTGTACTATTGTTTGTCTGTTGGTTTTTCGCTTTTTCACTTTTTTAGCCATGGCGTGGTCAGTTTATTATCGACTGACGAGTTTGAATGTCCCTTTGGTATCTTTCGCCTCTCTTTTTTAACGTTTGATAACATGTTTTTTTTATTATTTAGGTGTAGAACTGGTATGTTGGAATAATCTTTTTGTTCGTTCTACATGTATACGTTTTTGCAGAAAGTAAACCTGTTGGTGACCTTCTGCTGTTGTCTGTTCTATGGTCGGGTTGTTGTCTCTTTGACACATTCCCCATTTCCATTCTCAATTTTACTCTTCATTTAGAATATTTGAAACTGCATGTAAAAGTGAAATAATGTTTAAAGCAATGAAACAATGAGGTAATGCATTCTAAAAACCATTCTATAGACTCTTTTACTTTTTTACAAATAAATGTTACCATTAATTCGCCTCCTGCACCTCGGTATTCATTCGAACTTGCATTTTCCCATTTTCGAACGAATCGCTTGTACTGCTTGTTATTGGGGTCAATTATATCAAATCCAGTCAGGTTAACGCCTCCATGAATAAAACGTCTAAAATCTAACCGAGAAAAATCCTAAAAATAAATGTATATTTTTCATATTATATCAGAAGCACCAATACAGGAAAAGAAAATAATTAACACCACAAAAATGTCTTTGGCTACTTTATTTTATAAGTATTTAAAGAATTGTGATGAAAGTAAAAAAGACGTATTATTATTTGTGAAGATATTTTAAGGATGTACTCAGGTGAGGTTTATGAATTTTTGTCAAATGTTCGGACTTCTTGAATATTTTCCTACGATATAGGGTAAAATATTTTGCCCAATATCACCCACTTTTCTTTTCATAGAAGATTTCTATAGCTCATAAAAAGGTCATCACCAAAGTTTAAGCAGACTCTAGATTTTCTTTCTTACGATTGGAGACCTATTAATGTCAATGCTAAATATAAGGTAAAAGTCCGAGTCAGCCTTTTCCCGCCAATTAAAAAAAATCAAATATCTCAAAAAGGTGTTCCACAACCTATCAATATTTTTAGCTTATTTTGTTCCTTAACTAATATTTTTCTGACTTCTAGTATCAATTTTAAACTCTAGATTTTTTTTAATTTCACCTAAGTACATTCTTAATGATGATAATAGTTAAAAACATACCAGAGTTGTCAGCAAATAAAAATATTCATGTTTGTTCATTCCAACTTCTGCAATCTACGAGGAGAAAGAAATAAAATCACAGTCATCTCAAAGTACATTTTCTAAATCTAAGTTTATACAATCTACGAGGAGAAAGACATAAAATCATAGTCATCTCAAAGTGCAGTTTCTAAATCTAAGTTTATAAAAATAAGAGGGATGTGGTATGGTTGTCAGTGAGAATTCTCTCCACCAGAGACCAAAAGCCTTAGAAGGTAACAGCTATAGGTCCCGAAATGACAAATGTAAAACAATTCAATTGAGAAAACTAACAGTCTGATTTATGACTTGGGACAGGCGCATACAGTATGTGAAGGGATTAGACATGTTTGTTTGCGCAAAACCCTCCCCCTATGTTCACATTTAAAATTCGATGAGTCAGAGATTCGTAAGTATGTAAGGACATTTATAACCAACAGGTGCTTGCAAACTAATATATACATGTATATATACAAGTACAAATGTATATAGAATTATATATAACAAAAGGGATTTCAAAGCAAACGCCGACCTATATTATGAGTAGTATGCAAACAAAGTGACATCTATAGGGACCTGTTATAATGTTACACATATTTAACCAACAGGTACTTGTAAACACATAGTTGAAAACACATAGTTGAAAACACATAGTTGGAAACACATAGTTGGAAACAATAGTTGGAATCACATACTGTATAGGGTAAATATATAACTCGAAATATTTTACTAGAGATCTATATAACAAACAGAGCGTCAAAGCAAATATATATAATATGGACCTATATATTCAACGGAAGTCTCAAAGCAAACACATCGGGGCCATTTATAAGATCGATACTTTGTATTTTTGTCTTTTTCTTAGTTGTATTGTGTTTCGTGAAAATCTGATGAGTCAAGTCATTTCAAACTGATTTTTACAGTTTGCTCCTAAGTTGTGCTGTTATACCATGGTCCTAGATTAGGGAAGGGATGTGCTATCACAAAGACGTTCATTCCCGCCACATTCTTTACGTGAATGTCCAAGGTCAGTAGCCTGTAACTCAATGTTTGTCGTTGCTTGCTGTCTGTCATATTTGTTTCGTTATTGTTTTGTTCATAAATCAGGCTGTTGGTTTTTTGTTTTATTTGTTTTATTTTCATTTTCTCATGTCGTGGCCTTTTGGAACTGAATATACGGTATGGGGTTTGCTCATTGTTGAAGGCCGTATTTTGAGTTTTTGTTGCTTAAATCCATTTCATTAGAACACTAAATCGACACAATGTAGATGTCCCATGAACAGTTTATGTTATATATATAGTGACCTTTTGACTGGTAGTATCGCTAAATTACTGTCTCATTGATGTGATACCCTGCACTTATCTCTCTCATATCTATAAACCAAACGTATCCTCAAACAAATATATAACATATAAATACCAATATGTCCAGACAGAAAATAAACTAATAGCGAAAACCGTGCGAGGTCAACTATTCTAGTGGGATTCTATGTATAAAATGTACAAAATTTCTCAGCTGACTTTTTATTTAAAGGTTTGACATAAATCATGGTAAATGTCGAACGTTCACTTCTTGACAGATACCTCCGTGGATTTACAATTATCTAACAGTTGTATCGACACAGTGATTGTTTATCTCGATGTACATCTCACTAATAAGTGGACATCAACGCAACATTATATATTAGGCTTATGAAATAGACGCTTGCAAACGACAGAAGTGTTAAACAAGAAAACAGTGATTTACAACATAAGTTTTACAGATGTTTATAGTAAATATATTGCAGTTGTTCACTATTGTGTGACGAAACGGTCGATCGGTTGTAAATTCAATCAAAGTACTGAAGTACTGAACATCGGATGACCACAAGTTCTTGAGGATGGTCAAAAGCACTTGTCTCAGAAAAAAAAAACAACATATCTCTTTACCTGAAACTGAGGTTAATGTACAGAGATATATTTTTTTCTAGACAAGTGCGTGCGAGTATGATGAATAAATGACAAGAAATTCAACTTCACCGTAATAACTATTTATTTATATTGTAGTGATACAAATCAGTATACACTGATTTGTTGTTATATATTATATTAAAATAACAGTTACATATATATATGATTTGCATCCGTTTGTATATCATTCTATTCTACTGTTCTAATAATAGTGCAATGCAAGTGCATGGTGGACACTTTTTCTGTAAAAGTTCGATTTTTTCTAAGATTGGATACGAGTAGGCATTCATATTTTCCCGCAAAAACAATTACAGAGTTACCGGTCCTGTCGCAAAACGTTCTTTGAGATATTCTTCCGCATGCTTTAACACAATTTTTCGGTACGTGTGCATTGATATTATCAATGATTTTTTACTTATATATATATATCTAACTACAAAACATTTTCACATTATTAATTTATGTTGTAAACAAAAATATTTTTATCAGTATTCATTGAAGAGATGTATTTATATCAAATAACAAGGAATGTTATTTTGCACTCGTTTATGTGCGCATATTTATCATGTTTATAGATCGGTTACAAACCCAAAACTAATTTACATAATGGAAATCTAGGCGATAGCAATACATCGGAATGACCTCAAGGTCATCGCGATGTAAAAAGTAATATACGTAGTAAAGAACAATATATTTTGAATTGAATTTTAATTTTTCCTATATCTTTAACATAAGTTTACATGCCTATTTTGTGTTTTTGTATATTATTGTTCTCCTTTGGTCATTATTCGTTTTTTGCCATGGCATTGTCAGTTTGTGTGTTCGGATAGTGAGTTTGGTGTCGTTTTGATATATTTCGCCTCTGTTATATAAAGGGTGCATTTCTTTCTAACCAAAATTTTGTAAACGTTGTGTGCCGTTTGTTATCGTTTGCTAAACGCTACAAAAGTAGAAACAAATACTCTGTTTAATCAGACGGCGTGCATATAGCTGAGTCTACAAACGTAACGTCTTCAAAATACTTTTAAAAGTCATTTACGACGTCGACATTTTTTCCTCAGAAAACAAACGCGTAACAAAAACACTGGACACTTAGTTTATCACATTACTTTAAACATAAACTTTAAACATATTTCTTTTTTTTTTCGAACAACAAAGTGCAGCAAATAAACATTCCGGAAATATAAATAAATATATGCTAAGAGCAGTCTAACGGAAATAATAAGCGACTATGTCGTGGACCCTATTAAGAAAATAGCGTTAAAACGTAATTTCTTTAAATTGTAAGATAATAGCTGGACATTTAAAATTGTCAGGTGTTCAGCCTGGACTATCGAACCATTCATATTTTGCAGATTTTTTTAAACCTATTGTTATGCACATATGGAATATCAAGTTATTTCGAAATTAAAAAAAAACAATTACATATTTTTTCTTACCGATTCTTACATTTTCGAATATTAATCCTTCCAAATTACTACTTCTTACACATAACGAACTACATTCCAAACTCATCTTCCATGGCCGTTTCTGAATTTTGTTGCATTGAATTTCGTCTGACGTCATAGTCCGAATCCGAAAAATTCTATTATAAGAAAATGCGGGAAAATATGTTGAATTTGTATAAATTTTAGGTCAAAAACTCTATTTTATGCTTATTCAATGTTACAAGTTTCACCTATTTTTGCCGTTTTCTCTATGGTCGTTTCATACTTTATAGATTTAATTTTGATAACCTTACTAGTAATGTGGATTTTAATGGCTAGCATTCAATATTTGATCATAAAAAAACTTCCTATTTAAAAGATATTTTAAACACGGTTGTATAAAACTACTTTTAAAAGCGCATTTTACAGTTGCCGTCAACTTTTTGCACGCCGTCTCAGTGTTTACTGACCCTGTTTGAACTTTCAATAATGCATGCAGATGTTGTTGGTAAACAGACTTATTACAAAAGCTGAAACAAACACATCGTTTAATCAGGCTGAAGTTCGAAACAAATGTAGCGTTTGTACTAACAAACGATGAACGACAAACTGTAGACGCAGTTTTAGCGATTGCATAGTTTGTCAAAGTTTAGATAAACTTTGCAAACGTATGTTAGAAACAAATGATCAAAACATGTGCGCGCTTAGCCGTGTGTATCGTTTGTGTTAGAAAGAAATGCACTCAAAGTAAATCCTTGAATTTGAAGCGCGTTGTCCAACTTTCTTTTTCAGTTTATCTTGATCAAGTTTTGTATACAAGATGGTGAACAAATAAAGGAGGCTGTAATACTTACTTGTTTTAAAACTGATGTAAATGCATCATAAGACGAAAGATCAAGTATTATCTTTTTATCATCTGCAGTATTCATCCTATCTAATGTGCGCAAATCTTCATGTGCGTGATAAACATCCTCTAGCTTCCGGTATGTAAATCGGACGTCCGTATGCCTTGGCAATGTGCTAAATATTTCTTGTAATCGTTTCAGACCTATAAACAAACAAAAAAATATTTTTTTACTAGATTCCATAACAAACCATTGATTCTAAATGAAACTGAACTATTATTATTTTTTTGGAATTTGATATTGCATGGCAAGCTCCCAAAACATCTGATACAATTACACAGAAAATACTTTAATGATTTTACCCTACACAACGAAACATCAAGAAAATGGACAAACGATCTTACATTCAGTATGGTATACTGCGGCTATTTCTTTGCATTTTTCTCCTTCTACATAATATTTTTATAGATATATATATCAATACACTAAACTTCAATACATACGGACAAGATAAACGAGCCATATACCTTCACATAAAGAAACATCTTTCCAAACGATCGTATATTCAGTAAAGGCTATTGCAATTATTTCTTTTTCAGTTAATTCTCCATAGTCTTTCATAGGGATATATCATGAACATTAAGTTCTATATATACTGGGGGCCTCGGTGGCCAAGTGGTCTAAGTAGTTCTACTACTGTAATCACTAGCCAGTCAACACTGAGGTTGTGAGTTCGAACCCCGCTCGTGCGGGTGCACTCGACTGTCAGTTTCCTATCGAAGGTCGGTGGTTTTCTCCGGGCACTCCGGCTTCCTCCACCAATAAAAACTGGCCGCCATGAAATAGCCCAAATGTGGCGCTTAAAAGTGGCGTTAAAACAACAACAATCAATCAATATATACTGAATAGATAAACGCGCCATGTCTTTGAAAACATCTTTCCAAACGATCTTAATGTGGAGAATGATTTGTGACTAACTGTTAACAGCATTACATGATTTTCATATGGATTATGTACATACACGAATCTTTTATTTTTCCGTTTTTTCCTGTCTTGTACAGTTATAATTGAAATGCTGACAAAATGTAATTAACTACAGAAGATAAATGTAGTCAAGCGTTAACACCACTTAAATGTTTTCTGGAATTACAATACTTCACGGAAAGCAGACAAATAAGAAAGTTATTCAAGCTTGTACAATTGCTCTGCAGGATTAAAAGCCGATCTATCATTATTTAAGCTAATACTCCTGTAAAAAGGTTATTGTATCGGGTCGTGATTCAATCTCTGATATCTTAAGAATTTGTCGCAGTTTATTCGGTCGTTTGTGATATCTACCATATGGTGTCCAATGACTGCAAATGGTTTACTTGGATAAAAGATACAAAATCAATAAGGTTTAGTTAAACTGTTGATGAAAATATCTTGAAATTATATTGCAATAATTTTATATTCTACTAGATTTAAAAGTATTTAAGGCTTCACGTCAAATGATATCCAAGGTTATTCATGGTGAAAAAAGTCGTTCAGCACAGAAATTCTAAAATTTAAAGAATGATTAGCAGTATTGTTTTTGGTGCATTCTAAAATGCAGTAAATTATCCTTTTCGTGTTCTGTTGCATCTAATAAACAAGATTTTCTCTTGAAATGATTGTAACAAATCTGGAATAGATGAGTCCCTTGTCAGTTGCTGAGGACGTTTGAAGGAGAAATTACTTACATGTCATTGGACTTTAAACATTAACATAATTATTATAATACATTTTAAATAATCAAAAGTGCTCAACGCGAAGTGTTTATAAATGGGTAGTTTTTGGGATTCTTGTTAAATGTAAGATGCTTTTCTCATTCATTGAACTACATCTGCATGTCTGTAAACGATATAATATATACAATTCAAAAGATATAATATATCAAATTGTAAATTTGTAAGAAACAACCACAAATGTATAAACAAAATGCACTCTTTGTTTATTGAAATTGCGATTTCAAGAAAACCTGTTCTAATAATTTAGTTAAAAAATTATATATATAAAAATAATTATTGCTTTCGGAAATTGCTTAAATCTCATTTCAATTGATTGGCGTAGTTATCTTAAAGTTTACAGTTTTAAGTGCAAAATAGTTTTCAGCTTATGCAATCCGTTTCGTAAAATTTGGATTAGTTACTAAAAAACATATTTTTCTTAGAAAGTTACCTTCGCGTGTGTCGTTTATTTAACCCTCTAACATCTCGCCTCCACTTCCTTACATTGAATCATCAAACCTACATTTACCAATGATTTATATTTGTATGTTTTATAAAATTTCATAACGTATAGTCTACAGAATAAACGTCCAAGTCAATACATCCAGTCACATTACAATGCACGTTAAATTATTTGGTACAAATCAAATTAAGGCAGAAATATTTCAACCTCAGGGGAGTCTCTGAATGCAACTATGTATGTAAATAAAATTTATATTGAGCGACGGGTTTTGTTAGCTTATCCATTCTTTCGTAACAGTGTTTTAGATGAAGATAGATCGTTTTTGACATTTTCAGACGTCAATCTTGAAGTTTTGTATAGTTGGAAGCACGTTGCGTTATAGATTCAAGGCCTCGCGGGAATCTTATGGGATTAAATTGTGTGAGTTTCAGCTAAACTTTTTGATATTGTCTGTTCCGGTGAATAATTTCAGATTTTAATCTGTGAAAACCATTATGTCAGCAGCAAATACTGTATTTTTTCTTTATTTTTTTCCATATGAATGTCACAAAGCCCAATTAACCAAAATAAGACGGTGATAAAAAGAGATTACTTCATTTTATGATTGATAATTAATAATGTTTGTCATTGCTATGATCTTAATGGAAGGATAAAAATATGGTATACTACCTAGTATGATTAAGTAAACACACAATCCGAAAACAATTGATACCATAACGGGTTATCTAAAATGAATGCTTTGATCCAAGAATAGATAATATCTCTAGTCACACTATTAGAACAATTGGGATCCACAAATAGCAAAACAAATATAATACAAGTAATAAATCTCAAATGCTGATATATAATGGTTCTGAAAGAATAGAAATCAGATATATTTTTGCATGAAAATTATCTTATTTTGTAATACAATTTCAAAGCACAGAAAAGTACAGATGACAGTAATTTTCCTTTTTCTAGGTTACTATTTAATTGCCAGATTATGAAATTGTTTTTTTTTTCTAAATCTACCGTTTACTGCTGTTAACTAAATAATCATTTGTGGGTATTGTTTATGAAATTCTTCTTGTTTGGATCGTACTATAATTGCTATAATTTCGTCATTAATTAGCTTGCATAAAATGAACATGACCTTTTGGATCCGTCTTATTTTTCTTACAATCTGACGAATATAATAAAGAAAGGATCTCACTGGAAATGCCACACGAGGAATATCATTTACACATACAATTGTTATTTATTGCCTTTCTATAAAATAAACCACTTTAACGACATATTTTTTTCTTCATAGATATAAGAAGATGTGGTATGAGTGCCAATGAGACAACTCTCCATCCAAGTCAAAATTTATAAAAGTAAACCAATATAGGTCAAAGTACGGTCTTCAACACGGAGCCTTGGCTCACACCGAACAGCAAGCTATAAAGGGCCCCAAAAATTACTAGTGTAAAACCATTCAAACGGGAAAACCAACGGTCTAATCTATATAAAAAATGAGAAACGAACCACATCAACAAACGACAACTACTGAACATCAGATTCCTGACTTAGGACATGTGCAAACAAATGCAGCGGGTTTAAACGTTTTAATGGTACCAAACCTTCACCCTTTTTCTGAAACAATAGTGAACATCAGAATCCTGACTACAAGCTATTTTTGAAAATTTTAAAACGTTTTTTAATTAATGTCGATCAATGTGTCTTCAATGCTCTTCAACTTCGTACCTTATTTGTTTTTTTTTTTTCTTCTTTTTTTTTTACTTTTTTATTCGAGCGTCACTGATGAGTCTTTTGTACACGAAACGCGCGGGCGTACAAAATTTTAATCTTAGTATCTATATATGATTTATTCACATACATGTTGCAGCGTAATTATATTCCAAACCTTGTCGTAAGGGTATAATTGCATAAGACAAGGGAATATGGTATTGATTTTTTTGTATTGATTGTTCCTGGATTAACGTCAAGGGGCAAACATTGTATGCATATTCAGGACGAGAATAATTGATTCAAAAGCTAAATTATGCAAGGTAAGTCGACAAAGATAAAGTGCGTGCAATTTGGATCGGCACTGGGAAGTGAAGGTATTTTGTATAAGGCAGAATTTGTTCCTTGCAACAGGCCACTTATAATGAACCAATCAGTGAGTTTTTGCAAGTTTTTAACATGCAGAGAGCGTGGCACTCATCCTACATGAGGCATAGGAAATTAACGTCCCTATCCAGGCTGGACGTGACAAGAGTATAGGGATAACCATATTTCTATACCCTTCTTAACCTTTGGGGTTGAAATAAATAAACAAAGGAAGTATTTCTATCTTAAAGCAGTGTACCCACCCCCTTAAAAAAGCGGAATAGAATAATACTGCTTTTACGAAAACCAAATGTGTAAACACGGCGTTAAAAAAGATTAATTTAAATTGTAAAATTATACGTTTAAAGAATGCGGAAATTATAGTGATTATATCATAAATCTTGCATTTGCATAAAGTTAAAGGCAATAGTAATAAGATGACGCAATCAAAACGTGTAATTCGAAGGCGATGATGACGACAGTCGTGAATTGGTGTTTAACGTTCAGTGAACAATATTACATACATAACTTCACGAGAACATGTTAATGTGATATGAATATGAACCTTGCTTTATACTAGACCGAAACGCTTAGACGGATTTTAACGTGGTATTTCACCAGGTAAAATTCCACAGGAAGACATATCACTCTACCTAAAAACATTCATCTTTAAGCACTCTACATCGAGACCAACGGTTTTAATGGAAGAGCCACAACAACCAAATGCAAAATGACTAGAAAAATAAAAGGACTTGACTAGTTTTTAATCTTACTCATAAATATCGCGTGTTTAGCGGAGAAGCAGCAGAGACTAATTTTCAAATATCTGATTTGACCGGTATGATACAGAACATCCCGTACTCGAGGCGTGCACGCTATCGCGATACTGGAGAGGCGGTCGATGTCATAAAAGGGTAGACAACATAACGATCAACTAATCAAAAGATGACAAAAAGCCAAAGTAAGTGTTGATATTTATTATTGATCCCAATAAACTAGTTTAACCCTGTCGCCATTAGTCATGAACCTGACAATGTACAAAGTCTTGAACATCACCATCGGTTGTCTTATGTCCTATCTTAAAGTTTTTTGTTTTATTTTGGGAATTTGGTATTGCTGGCAGAAATTGACAGTTTTATTTGATTTACTCACAACATTTCAAGCAATCCAGAGTTTGATATATTTATATTGTTAAAGACTATAAGCTGACCTTAAGATATCTTTGATTATTTTATTGTTCAGTTGCTGCCATTGACGAATACCCAACATTTTCTTTTATTAAAAAATTACAACAATACTCCGGTCCATAAAACATTCCGCGTAAAGTCTTATTCTTAATATCGATCAATGCTAAAAGCATGATCGGAGGTATTTTGTAGATGTCACGTCTGAATGTCTGTAAACAGGCGGAAAATGAACCTTTAGAGTGCAATTGTCTAGCAATGCTACATAGAATAGCCAATCATTTAGAGCTGAATAAGTTTTTTTTATATAAACGATTCGTACTAAAATGTCGTCACAGGGTAACGGAAATATAAAATAACATTTAAAAGCAATTGCCTGATTGCTTAATGACTCATTCGCCAAATATTTTTTTACAAATTCTGATCCAATTCATCAACAATGGCTTAGATCTTGTAAGAAATAAAGCTCGCATATAACCATTTTTTTTTTGGATTAAGTCTTTTCGAGCAAATTTTTATTCTGGTCACGGTAAATATTTTTCAAACATATATATCATATATAACCCGTAACAACTTCATATTATTATACAATTCATATAATATTATACAATTCATATTTTTATACAATCATTAAAATCATCTAATTCATATGACAAACATATTACTTCTATGAATTTGAATTTTTCTATTCACAAAAGTTTGATTTAAGGTAGCACAATACAAAGATTTTATATCTCCAACTCCCCAGTTTTAAAATGCTGTAACTTTCTTTATAATGCTTGAAAATTTATAAAAGTGGTATTTATGGATAGCTAACAGATTACTCTTTCAAATTAATGCAATGTTAGTATTATACAACAATTATGTAATTAATTATAATTTTAACTGTGTCTACAAAATTTTACAAGAAATTTCGACTTTCAATTGAAATTAGCTTCTTCATGGATACCCCGAGAGGGTTGATTTTACAATATGTTGTTCCTAGAGCCATTATCTATAAAAGGGTGTCTCAGATTTTGGATAGAATGTATAGATCAAATTTTACACCTAATCAAATAATCTCTACTTTTATGTGGTAAGGATGTTTACACTAATTACAGATTTATGAGAGAATGGAATACGATAGCGATAATTTGAGACACCCTTTTGTAGCTCCTGCTGTGTTGATTAAGATAACGTTAAAATTTCTTGTGTAGTTCTAGAGATGTCAGAGCTAAATTCATTCAAGTGAACTGACCAAGATTTTGCCATTAATTGCATAATAATTGATTACATAATGATTGCATAACAAAAATATTGCATTCATTTAAAAGATTATTCTTTTATCTATCTATATATACCTCTTTTATTAATTTGTATGCAGTCATAAGAAAGTAACATCATTTTAAAGGTTGGAGATTGGAAGTAAAAAAAATCTTTGTATTGTGCTACCTTAACATGCTTAAAAATATGTAAACACAGAAAATATTTATTGTGTGCACTATGGCATAATTTGATATAGATTGTTTTAGAAAATACTATGATATCCATGAATCTCTCTTTTTGGTGCTTAATGTATTTGTTATATCTGAAACATTACTAGACCTCGTGCATTGTAAAATCAAGCAACCTTATTTTGTCTTCACTCAACGTCAAACAATTTACAAAGGAATTCCCAGATGGTGTCTTTATTTTGAGTGTCATCAATGTTAATAAAATATCTAGTTAAAAATGCGTCAGCTTTAGAATAGAATTCAATGTGAATTATATGAGACATAAGCAGAATTTTCTACCGCAACGCGACAAAGTTTAAAACCTACGAAATACCTAACTTAGTTATAACGTGTTAACTTTCTACGTCATTTGGTCTCTGGTGGCGAGTTTTCTCATTGGCAATCATACCACATCTTTTTCTTTTTATATATTGGAAGCATACAAATAGATGAAACAAAATTGAGGTGTGAAGACATTTAGGAACATAAGGGTATTCCTTCAGAAATATGATACACCAACCACGACAGTAAACACTCAACATGTACATTGGTATGAGGGTCGTTAGTGACTCGATATATTCCATGCTGAGAGGTAAACACAAATGTAATGTTTGTCCAAAATGTTGACTTAAAAAGCATTCATGTACATGTATGAAACAATTTATAAGAATCTTTGCACAAAAAATTTATAAACATGACCATATTGAATACGCTAGTTTGTGTAATTATCATTTGAAACATGTATAAAACTGCAGTTAGAATTCCATGTACAGTTTCAAAGGGCCTATGCTAATGATATAATTGAGGTTTTTATATAACTTACTACAACATTTATTTGAAATAAACTTCGGGACAAATTGGTAAATGAGTCGTGCGCTTTCGAAATCCACCCAATCCCGGAATGTATATAGCACTTAGCAAGAAAAAAGCAATATACAAAACAAAATGATGTTTATCGTACAAAATATTTTATGAAAGTATGATTTCATCAAAAAAGAAATGAACATAACAAACAAACAAAAGAAGACAACAGGTATCATACATAAATATCGAGAAAAAAAGAAAGAAAATAACATTTTTTTTTAATTACCTTCATTTGAATCGTATAGATAGTGGACAACTTGCCAGTCGAAGTTTATTATCAAATCGATTATGGCTTGTGTAATCGGTGGCTTCATACTGACTTGGAAACTATCGTAGGTAGCTACTGCCACTCTGGATAAACTTGGTGAGATGTAAGGCATGTGGAATCGTTTAGTGTAGTGGTCAATTATCTCCAAAGAATGAATACTTTTAGTTCCGAAAAATAGGAAAACACCAGTATTCATCTGACTACATACTGAAAGAAGAATATGATATTTGAAACAGTTACATGTAGTACACACAGTTACATGTAGTACACACAGTTACATGTAGTACACACAGTTACATGTAGTACACACGTTACATGTAGTACACACAGTTACATGTAGTACATAGTTACAAGTAGTACACACAGTTACATGTAGTACATACAGTTACAGGTAGTACACACAGTTACATGTAGTACACACAGTTACATGTAGTACATACAGTTACATGTAGTACACACAGTTACATGTAGAACACACAGTTACATGTAGTACATACAGTTACATGTAGTACACACAGTTACATGTAGTACATACAGTTACATGTAGTACATATACTAAAAAATATAACAATATGAGTTTTACGTTTATATAACTGCAGTTTGTACAAGAACATAGTTTGTAAATATCCTTCTTTTTATGACCTTCCCCTTCAAACTCTGTCACCTGGTATCCTTTAACTTTTTTTACATACATTAATGAATGCAATAAAGAGAAAATGGAAACTCGTTGCTGCAAATAGAAAGGCTTTCAATATTAAAGTTGATGTTGATAAAATTATATAACTTAAAACAGTTGACTAAAAATATGTGCTAGTAAAGGAATTGTATATCGACATTTTCAAACTATTGAAGATTTTTTCAAATTATAATGTGAACTTAAAAGTAAATGGAAGCAGGAATTATGACTGAATTTTATTTTACTGAATTCTTATTGCAAAAGAGGGATGACAACGAATATGAAGCATAACCGATATCCGTTTGAAGATCGATGGAAGATATTTTAGCGCCTTGATAGGACATTTTAGCGAAAACAATCGGACGTTTTAGAGCCAAAGTATAGCCCATTTTAGAGCCAGATTTTTTACTCATTTTAGCGACAGAAATTTATTTATAGCATAGTACAATGATAAGTATAGCATGATCAAGACAGTACAATTTAAAAAATATCATTTCCATCAAAATACAGCTCTCATACAGTCTAACATGATACGTCATAGGTTTGAGTGTCAATTTATGTCCTAGTAATTTTATGTAATAGGCTCTAGATGTACAATCATCTTCCTCAAATTGTGACAGGAACTTTCTTTCTCTTTATCTTGTCTAGCTTAAAGTGCAAATTCATCGATACTTCTCATTTTGATATATTATATTGTTTGTAATTTGATGATAGTATCCGTAAATGTAAACTGCCGGGTGACGTAAGCCATCACATCTACACCACTTTCAATTCCTCTGTTTGTTTCCACAACGGTTATTTCCATTATTAACCAAATTGTATATTAAGGTGGTACATAAATACTACAGGGAGATAACTCTGTAAAAATCAGCTGAACGTTTCAATCACGTTCTATTGTTAAGGAAATATTAAGCTTCTCAATAATCAAAATTAGTGTTTGTCAAACTGCTATATATCCAATGAACTTTTCCGATAAAGTGTGTGGTTCAAGTTTTTTGAAATTTTTATTTGTCAAAGGTTCAAAGTAAGTATTTTGTCAAAATTTTATGAAAATTAAACAAGCCAAATTAATTTTAGTCAAGAGTTTGGTACCACCTGAATACAACTGAAACATAAAGCCAGCATATTAGATTACAGTTCATGGTTTAGTATGGGGGAGTTCTATTCAATCAAGTAAGTTTTCGCTATAATGGGCTGTCGGAAATACAGATGAACGGAACAATACGGCGCTTATACAATGGTTATAGTGTCTTTTCCTGAATGTTGCTAGATGTTTAACATGTTTCGCTAAAATGTCCTGCGCCCTTGAAGATATATTACAGAACATACATTCTGATTGTACTGTTAGATCTTTATTTGTTACATCGTATGTGAATAAATAATATTGAGGATACACATCAGAAATAATCAAATGAAACAATTTCAAAAGATTTTTTGTTATGAAAATGGAGACCAAAATTACAGCCTGTGAAATGTCAAGGAACGTTATTCTTTATTCAGAAGAGTGAGGTGACTGACTCCACCTTGTTTATGTTAGTCTTGTCTCTTGACTTTCATACACAAGGTCATTTGGTGTGTTTAAGACCCACTAGAAAGTTAGACTGATCTACATATAAAGCAAAGTCATGCTACCTACATTTGTATTTCAGTGCATTTGACACGTCTTTTTCGAACAGTTAAATATCATGTCGCAGATTTTTGGTATTTATTTCAACTTTTTGCTATCACTCAGGAAAATATACGGCAATACTACAAAGCTATTTAAAATTGCATGTTCACTATTTTGATGCTTTAACATGGATTTATTAAAATGCACCAAAGTAATGTACATGTAGTACCGTTCTTCTAACATTATGTAGTATTTTAGAGGTACACAAACGTATACGGTACTTGTTACTTATCTTAAATTTTCATTACCGTAATCCTTACTTTTATCAATTTCCTGAACAAAGTGGGAATATAAAAAGCATTAAGCAAGTGCATATATGTGACCTGCCATGACGTTTCCAGGCTTATGAAAGTATTACGTCAATGTGAGAAAAACGTCGTTTACTTTCAACGGTACGTCTAATTCTGTATGAGGACATACAAGTATATTTCTGTGATAAATTTAGAGTGTGGATGCTTTTTAGCATTTAACATGAGACATAATAAAAAGATAAAAAGTGTTTTGCTAAAACATGCGAATTAATCATATTCAACAATACAAAGTCTGGTTTATTTATTCTGCATATTTTTCGTTTTTACATCTGTCTCAAAAACGTGTATATTTTAGCGTCTTTTTTCTAGTATATTGTAGATCATACTTTCGTATAATTACTTTTTTTTAAATACCAATAATGCCATACTACTAGATTATTCCCAATTTTGTTTCTATACTGGTGTATCTTCTATTATGATCAACGGTTTGATATCAAATATTCAAGTGACATTTGTCGCTGGCATTTATAGGCAGTCAACTATTTTATTATATTGAACTTATAACTTTACAAACTGATATTGCGTAATGCGTTCTCTACTTTGATGATCTTTCAGAATTGAAAAGAACATGTATACTGTATATTTTTAAAAAAATTGTCCAAAATGTATCAAATTGAAATAATTGTTCGATTTTAGATTACTTCAGATAATTACTAAAAAGTTCTATGTGTATCTTCGTCACAATAGTTTCTTAATTAAATGTATAAACCTGGTGAAATGAGAAGTACAAATATTCCTTAAATAGTTGGTCCTAATCGACCAACCGTTGTTGTATTTTGCTTTTAGTTTCATACAGTGAACATCTTTAAGCAAAAACGAATATGCCCTATTCCACGGGCAATAGACCTTTTTCATATTACCGACTTTTGACTTCGGAGTTTATATTTTTTCGACAGGTTACCTACTCTGTGGTAAGACATCCTGGTACTCACTCGGTCAAGTAAGAGCAAAGTAAAAAAAGTAAAATCAAGCTTTTAATCGATACAATTAATGGGGAAAATTAACTGCTTTACATTTTGTTAACACGATAAAATCATCAGAAAACAGAAAACTTTCCTCTCAAATTGCACAGATTATGTGTTTGATTTTTCTTCTTTTGGTTGCTCTTACTTGACCGAGTACCAGGATGTCTAACCACAGAAAAGGTAACCTGTGGAAAAATTATATAATCCGGAGTCAAAAGTCGGTAATATGAAAATAGTCTATTTGATTGCTATTTTTAACCAGTTTGAGTGCCCTTCATACTATGATCAGTAATCATTCTTTTATTGTGAATATCACTGTCATATATGTTGTATAAACAAAGTACCAACGATCCCTGTTATCATTATATATACAAATATATAAAAATATATCTACCATAAAAAATAAATAATTTATTTGGAAATGCCAAAATGCCTTTCTGTTTTTAGAACACAGCAAACTGATGTAATACTTCTTCTGTTTAATGTGCTATTCAAATATTATGCAAGAGCATGAGACTGAAAAGAACCAAAGCATATAATGAAGGCAAATACAAGATTGAACAGTAAACACGCAATAATTAAGATAGTCGTAACGAAACCACGCACGATCAAATATTTCGTGGAATGCATGTTAATTCAACATTTCACAAACGAAATCTGACATTTCAAAGGAAGGAAGTGAAATAACTTGAGACAACAAAAGACTCTAACTTGCATAACATTAACATGAAAGAATTGCATACAAATATGTGTATGTTTTTTTTTTAAATCTTTACATGTATATAGATATGAGAAGATGTGGTATGAGTGCCAATGAGACAACTCTCCATCCAAGTCAAAATTTATAAAAGTAAACCATTATAGGTCACAGTACGGTCTTCAACACGAAGCTTTGGCTCACACCTAACAGTAAGCTATAAAGGGCCCCAAAACATTACTAGTGTAAAACCATTCAAACGGGAAAACCAACGGTCTAATCTATATAAAAAACGAGAAACGAGAAACACTTATGAACAACATCAATAAACGACAACTACTGAACATCAGATTCCTGACTTAGGACAGGTGCAAACAAATGCAGCGGGTTTAAACGTTTTAATGGTACCAAACCTTCAACCTTTTTCTGAAACAATAGTGTAACATCACAACATAGAAAGACACACTATAAAATATCAACTGAAATAGCTTAACTCAATCAAAGGACATATTAACACCATAGAACATACACTGAACAAATAAATTTGACCTATGACACAATGTAAATACAAAATAAATAAACTAAGGGAAGAATAATAAAAGTAACATGTTATATCGGTAAGAAATGTTAAACAATTAAAGAAAAACAATATGCTCGAACAAAAATATCAGACATTTGCAATAACTTTAAACACAGGTAAATGAAAATAATTTTGTTGTTAGGTATACGTGTACAGTACCAATAGAGAAAGGAAATATTTTTACAAAATAAATAATTTTGATGTTCATAGTACGAAGTGAAAATTTATAGTTATACCAAACACTTATCAAAGCTGGTATATAGACCAGATATAGCCCTGAATAACATTAAATAACAAAAAAGCAATACAATTAGTATCAACAGGTCAAATAAACAAGAAAGTACGATTTGAGAGTACTCGCAGTTACTGACAGCTAGTTAAAAGCCAAAACAATTAATAATAAAAAATCATGCATCAGAGACTAAAATCAACTAAAACACATCCCAGGGATTTAGAATTTTAACGTTATAGACAGTCAAAGAAGACATGACTAGTGCAATGCCAAAAATAAATGTATCGACAGACAGTAGGATAAATAGGAGTTTAACCTCTTTATAGATCTAAACGAACGTGGGTGTGTCTTTATACATCCCACTTGAAAAAAATACAAATTTAGTTATGTTATGCATTTATGGGGTTTTGCTAAAAACATTATTTATTTTCTAACTTTGATTTTGCTACAAGTATTTCTAGTTCAAAACGAATAATATCTTTACACTAGAGACATAGGTAAAAACCATCAATATGAATTCCAAATATTTGCAATCAAAACGAATATACGTTTATCTTTTGTGGGGGAAGAGGAGGGTTAGCGTTTTTCTCTCTGGAGGCAATGTACATAATTTTATATTGTATATCTAATCGCTAACCGTGAGACGTTTATAATTTAGCCTCAAAAACATGTATTTTTCAGCTATCGGTCAAATTCGTTCATTTTAGTTGTACAGTATTATGCTCAAAGTCGTCAATATTAAATTAAGAAGATGTAGTATGATTGCCAATGAGACAACCTTCTACCCGAGACCAAATGACGTAGAATTTAAAACCACTATAGGTCACAGTACGTACGGCCTACAACAAAGAGCTAAACCCATCCCGCATAGTAAGCTATAAAAGGCCCCGAAAAAACAAATGTCAAACATTTCAAACAAGTCGATATTTAAAGTCGTGTTCGTGAACTATACACATATACCATAAAACATTCAGATTAATTTATTATAAATGTAATTTATAACACGTAGGTCATGTGATTTTCTTTTTTTGTTACCAGTTAATAAGAAGCTTGTGTTCAGTAAATTTTATAATTGTCACCAGAGAAAAAAAATGTAACTTGATTTAGGAAAGCATTCACTCTAACAGACTAGATTTTTCAGCGAGGAACACAAAATATATCTTAACAAACAGAATTACTTCTGTCATTTACAGGACAAAGAAATAAATCTTAATTTTCGATCGTTCGTTATACTTGCCATATCATCTTATCTAAAGGCATGGGAAGTAAAATTCGATTATCCTAACTGTTTTCTATTGTGAAATTTAATCTTTTAATCTTGGACAGATTCAATTACTCGAATATATATATCCAAAACGAGTGCATTAAAATGAAAAGCGGTAGAATATATCAACGGGTCATTCCAAAACCATAAGCCGATTTATAACATCATTAAAAAAAAAAGGGAAAGCATTAGGACCAACAAACAGCCCACATAGCACTACGCATAAAACTTTAAATTTTGCACCACGAATCCAACTAATACAGGGGTGAACTCAGCCACTACAGAAGAGGCAGCAGTGCCCGTCCAACTATTGACAACTTCCCTTGTAATGCTCAATAACATTTACGGTACCTATTTTTCTGCACCAGATGCGCATTTCGACAATAAATGTCTCTTCAGTTATGATGGAGGCAACAATATTTGAAAATTCAAAACTTATTAAAAATGAAGAGTTTATAAATAAACCAAAAAAGACAAAAAACGTAATCAAAGCCGGACACGAAATCAGAGCTTTAGATGCGAGAAATCATATCAATATTAATTTAGATACTTATAGTGTTTTCAAATCGTTAAAACAGATGGAAGTTTATAGTTTAGCCTCAAACACATGTATTTTACAGCATACGCAGTCATTATTTTATCCATTTTATTAGGAACGATTCAACTAGTCAATCATACACGGCTTGTATGAATCCGGTTGTGTACTTTTAAGTCCGTTTATCATACATTGTGTATTCGAGGGTTTTGGTTGTTGGTCACAATGCATATGCATAATGAATTATTAAAACAATGAATTTTGCCACAATTAAATGACAATGACACCAGTGCATGTTAAAATTACTAAGCTATCTTAATATGTTTTAACTATTTACAAATGTATTCAAGCAAAATTATTCAATTTGTTGTTGCATTTTTTTTAATTTTTTTTGTTCGTTTGTTATATTGACTAATATTTGATTTACTTTACTATGCCTCAAATAAAATGAAAGATGAAAAAAGAAACGTAGAGTGACATGTGAAATTGAATTTATGGAAGTAAATAACAAATTGTGGGTTAACAATATAGAAATTATTAAGAAAATATTCCTAATTGTGACACATAGACGACGTATCGCTGAAACATTAATGATTTGAAATGTTGATTCTCGTGGGAATAATTAGTTGCTTGCTGTTTTTATTTGTTGATTACATTTTTGTGATTTAATAAAACTTGAAGGATTCAAATCATTAATCAAAAGAAGGGATTTCTCATTACAAAAAGCGATAGTTATTCTGTATGTGCTCACTTTCGTATGCTGTTTTTTTCTCTTGACTTGTTTGTCGGTTGATTTTTCTTCCGTTTAGTCAGTATCAATGTTACTTCGGAACGAATATTATAGCTATATTATATCAGTATTAAATCTTTTATGGTAATGACAAAAAATGCTACATGGCGATGTTTTATAAAATATTTTTTTTAAATCTGAACTCTCCCACATTACAAAATGCAATCTCTATCAGACGTACGAAAACACGCTCGCAAGCAACGCTTGAACTGAACTTATTATTGATAACATGTTAATAAAATAAACACTGTTTCGTAATCACACTTTGATATCGATGGCTAAACTTAGTTAAGATCTGCCATTTTGCAAGAAAGATTATTACATTAAGACTGCATTGCATGATGCAATATAATATAGTATCAATATGTCAAGAGAATGATTTATGAACTGAAAAAGAAATAAACAGAGTATGCATCACAATGTCGGATATAAATTAAAGTTAATGTATATTACGATTCAACTTATGCATAATACATTCATTCCATATGAGGTGTTTAGTAAAAGAGAAGCGAAGGATACCAAAGGGATATTAAAACTCATAAGTCGAAAACAGTGGAGATTGAATCTAAAATTACACCATAATGATTACACTTGTTACAGATAATACAATTAAAAAAATATATGTACTACGCCAACGCCTATGCTCTTTTAATATAGGGCGTAAGTCTTGTCTTAAAACACACCATTATAACATATAATATATGGACTACACGAATACAAAAGTGTATGTTTTATTTATTTTTAAACTTAATTCAGAAAACAAATTGTAAGAAGGTACACGGTTGACTTTTCAGAAAAAGTAGTGCATAAATTCTCGTGGATAGCATAATTGTTTTTATGTTCGGAAACCTCAAAGTCATCTTTGTTGTATCTTCTGTTTCTTCAATTTTCTTTCCTGTAAGGTGTGAAAACCCGAAGATTTTTGCAATCTATAATAACACTTTGCTAAAATATATCTCTTTAAATTACCACATTCCCCCTACTTTTGATATGAACCGGGTTTTAAGGTGTAAGAATATAAATTAAATGAACTATAATACAATAGAATGCTGCCAATCAGATTTGTTGTTTTCGTTGTATATAGGAGTATAATTACCAGAAGTCTGTCCTTCTAACAACAAAACCTGATATTAAAAATTGTCATGTAATTAAAAATTGCACAGAATGGGCAGAAATAATATACAATACACGACAATAAAAAGTATATTATTTTTCCTTTTAGCACTTTTTCTTCAAAAAGCATAATAATTCATTTCTTTTATTACCGAAGAAAACACATATTAAAGAAAATGTGAAAAAAATATAATACAAGTACATCATTGTTGAAGAGAAAAGTACAAAAACAAATTATGTATTCAATTTTGGTAAGTCTCAAAACAATGAATAACATAAACAGTCATGTTACGATGGATTTGCCAAATGATTGTTTTGTTTATTCCTCTGTTCTACATTAAACCACTGTAAAACAGAACAAATAGATATAAATCAAATACAGTTTGTAGTGTTGAGTTAAATAATAAAAAAGGAAGTCATTCGTGACACACATATATAGCTAGAAAAAAGAAATGTGTTAAGACGGGCTTACTTAAATCGAAGAACACCATAACTCAAAACCGAAAAGACGGAAATATAAACAGCAACCCACAAAAGACTTTCTAGGGAAATAAATGGCGACATGAACCCATTCAAGATGTGAACTAGTGGAACTATAGGTTGATAAATAGTATATAGTTAGAAACATTTAATTTTCACCAACCCCACAATAGTCTTTCTCGCCTTTTCTTTTTTTCGAATATCTAATTTCGCAAATTTTCTAGATGCTTCATGGAAAATTATCTTACCAACTTATGATAACAATAAGCATCGATAAAAGAAATCTAAGATTGCATGCTGGTGATTTTCTAGTGCCAGTAAGACGTTTTGGTGGTTTCAACTTTGTACATGTTGTATGTAACTATGATCGCTCATATTGATATAAATTAGTAGGTAGCAAACATCTGTCCACCTTCGTATACTGGTCAATATATATCCCTATTAAAGTCAGGTAGTACCATAACAAAAGGCTGTGCTACACAGAAATATATACAGTTATTTGAATGTACATGTATTTACATTTTCTCATCTTGGTGGTATTCTTCTGTGTATTTGATTGATGAATAGATTTGTGTCAAATGTTACATAAATAAAAGAAAGTGAAGATGTTGTATGATATAAATCCGAAACCGGCTTTGTAATAGACCATCATTCACAAGGCAACAGTCCATTGGAACACACGCCCCCTTCCCCCATCTTATTCGGATATGCCACTCATACTCTAAGCCGACAAGTCTTTGCTCGTTCTCCTAAATGTCATGTGCTTAATGAAGAAGTAACAAATAAAATTTTCAAGTCTTTGGTTTAACCCGACTGGGGATCGAACCAACGACCTCCCTCCAGCATTCGAGACGAAAACGCAACCACAAGACCACCAAAGCGATTTTACGCACGTGAAATCTCGTGTATCATTAAAGCTCTTGATCATTGTGAGATGGTTAGTTAACACACATTATAAAGTGTTGTTTCATTTTTTTACAGCACTGGTTTGATACCGCTGATGGTTGACTATCAGTCTCCGAGGATATCATCAGCTCACTAGTCAGTGCGTCGGTATTAAGATCATTTTGAACACATCTGCCTTAGATTTTCCGTTTATGAATTGAGAAATTAGTAAGAAACTAAGGTTCCAACTCCCTCAGGCAAATTTGACCTTAGAAGGAGTGGGATATTATTTCTTTTTGGTCGTATACTCTTCACTTTATTCGGTACTTATTCATTTCTGGCTTACAATATTCGGCTTTGAGCGTTCCTGATGGAGGTAAATTCAGATAAGCTACTCTGAAGAACAAATTTTATACAATGTTATTTTCATTTTTATTTCAAACTTGTTAATAATCTTTTCATCATCAAAATCTGTCGCGGATACCGGGTATACCGCATAAGGTTCGAATTCCTTTCTTCGATGTACCATTTAATGTTACATGTATATACAATTAATCTAAAATTACATTTAGTGCATTGACCTAAATTGTATGAATATTAGTTACATATACTGCATAGTTGGTGAAATAAACTTTCAAATGTTGCGCATTTTCCTTACTTTACAAAACATGGAAAATGAAATGCCATACCAATTTCACATCCAAATTTAAATAGTCTCATAACGTTGCATAATCAGTGTTTGTTGAAGGGCCAAAAACATCTTTCCATAACGAGAAAAACACATAAATAAAGAAAATCTCATTTACTCTCTGAAATGTATCGTTATCAAGAAAGTTTTAGTCCCTTAAATTACTAAAATGAGTTAAGTTTGACAGTTAACAAATAATTCTCTAGGTTTTGTTTCTATTTCGTTAAAACAAAGTCGTTAAAAACGTTTTACAGAGAAAGGAAAGACGTGATTGCTTCCAGTCATTTGGGGGAATAATAAAACATTAACTGATTGAAATTTTAGCAATAATCTTAAAAACCTTTTCTAGCAATATAAAACGTAAACTGTATTAAATCAGTCCAATGTTTTAAAGACGCCGATTTAAGCATTATTTCCATTTATATTAAAGTGTCGCCAAGCTATCTTTTTTTATACGTACCTTCACCATTTAATCAAAACGTACAGATCTATTGCGTTAAACCATTTACAATTGTATTTTAGTTAGTTTTTATAATGTTCTCTTACACCACTGCCCCAAATTAGAGGAAGGTTTAGGGTTCATAAACATGTTTAACCCAGCCACATTCTGTATGTGCATGTCCCAAGGCAGGAGCCTGTAATTTAGTAGTTGTCGTTGGTTCATGTCTGTCATATTTTTTTCCGTAAAAAGTATTGTTATAGATTAAGCCGTTGGTTTTCTTGTAAAATAGTTTCACATTTTTCATCCCGGGGCCTTTTATAGCTGAGTCTATGGTATTGGTTTTGCTCATTTTTGAAGGATGGATAATAAAAACAAGGAGATGTGATATGACTGTAAATGACACTAACGTTTATATACCAAAGGACTAAGAACTGAACAATTACAGATCACCATACGGCTCTCAACGATGAGCCATTCTCATGTGATATAGTTATTTATACAAAGCTCCAGGAGGAGAAAATCTGAAACGATTCAAGTTAGAAAACAAACGGTCTGATTTATTCTACAACAATAAATGATAAACAAATATCTCAGACAGCAACCGATGACAACCACTAGAACGTTCCAGGCATATACAAAATGTGACAACCACTAGAAGGTTCCTGGCATATACAAAATGTGACAACCACTAGAAGGTTCCTGGCATATACAAAATGTGACAACCACTAGAAGGTTCCTGGCATATACAAAATGTGACAACCACTAGAAGTTTCCTGGCATATACAAAATGTGACAACCACTAGAAGGTTCCTGGCATATACAAAATGTGACAACCAGTAGAAGGTTCCTGGCATATACAAAATGTGACAACCACTAGAAGGTTCCTGGCATATACAAAATGTGACAACCACTAGAAGGTTCCTGGCATATACAAAATGTGACAACCAGTAGAAGGTTCCTGGCATATACAAAATGTGACAACCACTAGAAGGTACCTGGTATATACAAAATGTGACAACCACTAGAAGGTTGTTCCTGGCATATACAAAATGTGACAACCACTAGAAGGTTCCTGGCATATACAAAATGTGACAACCACTAGAAGGTTCCTGGTATATACAAAATGTGACAACTACTAGAAGGTTCCTGGCATATACAAAATGTGACAACCACTATAAGGTTCCTGGCATATACAAAATGCGGCGATTTTAAGATGCTTATTACCGCTCAACACAACTCTCACCTTGGACAGTGGTATAAATGTTTAATTATGGACAAAATAGAGGCAGAAGCTACCAAAATGATCAAACTAATAATTAGAAGACAAAATGGCAAAAAAAAAAAACGAAAAACGACGAGTTGCAATCCTAAATTTACTTTCCATGATATAGTCATGATGGTTTTGATACACACAATCCTTTCTTTACTCTTTGTATTACCACATTTTGTTTTTTTTGCTTTTTTTTTTTTTTGCTTGAGAAAACTTTACCATGAATTCTTATTTATTGAACCATTTATTCATTTATTTACTTCTCGAGTTTAGCTGATAAAAGTTGAATATGAAACACCTATCGTATGTTTTGAAATCAGGGCCAAAGGCAAATATAACATTAACAGAGACATATTTAAATTAATAGTTTTGCCCTGAATAGCTCACGTGATAATCATTCAACAGACTTTGAATTTTCATATTAAATCAGCAAAGTTAAGGTTGGAATTTAAAAATAAATATAATGGTCTAATTATGACAGGTGACACCAGTTGATAAGGGACTGCTTACCCTTCCCGGGTGCCTGAGTTCACAACAAATGGAAGTTTTTAACGACCTTGACTGGCTATACAGCCCTTGCACGGTCGGCTCGGTGCCCGAAGGTGTTTGGTGAGCGTTTAAATAATTTTGTGCAATCGGTCAGGAACAGGTTGAGGACACCATTTTGGTAGGCCGCCATCTTGGTTTTGCGAGTTGTTTTGTTGACTATTTTGATGTTATTTCTTCACAACGGCTGTTTTCAGGGCCAGATTGGTCAGCTTGGCAGCCCGCTAACCTCGATGATGGAGTACTGGTAGATGAGTCTCGGACGTAGTATTAATGATGACAGGAAGCATTATCAGGACCAAAGTCGTGAGACAGTGAAATGGTGGTCCATCATCTAACACCTAGGATACAGCCCTCGGACGTCACTCGGCATACCACTCCCCCATCCATAATGGGTTTTGGAGTGTATGTTGACGCGGCAATTAGCCCTACGCGGATTATAGCCTAACGTAGTCTGTACAGCGTTGGATTGGTTTCTGTCATCGAAAGTAGTAAGTCGTTGATCCATGTAACAATAAACCCTCATCGAAGATAGCGGGTAAAGGAGAGCTGACCCAGCACGTCCGTTCAGTTGTAATGACTGAGACGTGACTGGATTGAATGGATTGTGCCTGAGTTCACCGATCTGTTGTTTCCTTTAAAGTGTTGTGTGTACTGCTGTTTGTCTCTTCGTCTTTTTCCTGTATTTAATGAAGTTATTTGTATTTTTTCTCGATTTATGGTTTCTGACCCCCCGTTGGTATCATCTGCTTTTTTACTGTTCGTTGATATTTAATATCGTAATGCCATATCGTTTATTATCATATATGTAATTGTCTAAATATTCTTCTTGCCCAGGCTTTAATGATAAATGTAATAGCACTCATTTTCATCCTTGGTATGCTTTTACCATTTTATACACTAAATTACCATGCAAAGAAAGGGCTAATCAATTATCCTTGTTTGAAAATATCTATGAGATTAATCCTTAAAACCAAACAGTATTTTGTGGATGTCCTCTGGTTATTAGTTTCGTTGAGTTGCTGTCGCAATGAGGTATAACCAATTATCATTATTCACTCGTATGTACGTAACGGTAAGTATATACTAGTTTATAGAAACGGTTTGGTAGAAGATGAATGTTGAAGGCAGAAATCTTCACAATACAAATGCATGGTAGTGATACATAGTGTTCGACAGGTTTTCTGAAAATGAGAGGCGGATAATACCAAAGGGATATTTAAACTCATTAGTCAATACCAAACTGACAACGCCAGGAAATAATCTAAAAACAACGCAAAGACAAAAACTAAAGACTAAAATAAATGTCATCACGTATGATAATTAAAACATTTAAACTTTATAATTCAATAGCATCCGCTTTAGTTTCTTTGAGCATCAAATCCTAATGTAACAATAAATTCGTTTGAACTCAGCTTTGCCTCAGGAACTTACAACCTTATTTAAAGTACAATAAACCCCTGGAATTATATCATTAAAATGTTTGATTCAAATAAAATAATTACTGACGCACTAGCGCCTGGGTTGATGTAAATGATAAATGAATACGCATCTTTGTCCTTTTCGTAGGATATCAATATCAGTATATCTTGTCTGAAGAATGCCTATCGGCTTTTGCTATTGTCTTTAAGACATACTCACATCCATCAGAAATATCTGAGGATCTATATTTACAATTGAGAATCAATTGTTTTGCTATATTGATAAAGGGACGATCAATTCTTCCAATCTAAACTGACAATAAGTAATTATTATCTTGTTATTACAGTTTGCAAAATGAAAGCTCTTAAAGAGTGCACAACAGTAAGTTGAACTGTCCACTATAGGCCCGTCTCTGTTTCACAAGATTACTTTCGTGCAATGCTCAAAGCGATTTCTTATTTGAAATTGCACAAAATGTATTCCAGAATGATCATTATTGACTACAACCATGCGTTGTCTAGCGTGTTTTGAAGTTAATCGGGCCCCAGATGTATTCTGTATTAACCGCTCATTATTTTCTTCGTTTTGTCTAATTGAATAACATCGACTATTTTTTTTCACTTTTTATACTCTGTTAAAATTAAGTGCCAATCCAATACAACTGTAATCAAGTGCATTAGTAAGAAACTATTCGGTATTTTTTTTTTGTGTTTTGTGTTTGCACTTTCGCCTTTTTCTCTTATCTCTTATATCTGACATGTCTGACTTGTTGGTCCTGTGATGTTGGTTGCTGTCTCATTGACGTATACCTATTATTCAAGTAAACAAGCCTTGATTGTTGTTCTTCATTTGATAGTCGCTAATATGTCATAATAAACTACAAAAATGAAGAATAGTTGTGTAACTGGTTGAAAATCAAAATAATGTGTTATACAATGCACCAAGGAATGGAATTTAAAGTTAAATGCACTGCGGAAGATCTTTTTAATTGTTTAGTATCCACATCTGATCGAAACTGTCTCTAGTTCAATCTAGCTTCTCGTTTACTCTAAAGACCAATTTTGATTGCTGCTAGATTACGTGTTTGTAATTTGGAGAAATGTTTCGAAGATTATTTGGCAAACCCAGCAAAATATCATCATTGTTTGTGTTGGCAGCTGTGTAATGTATGTGTCAAGTAGAGTGAATGAAAAGTCATTTCGTCATTGGATATGTGCAATTATCAAATTATGTACAAGTATATAAGGATATACGATCACATTCAAATTTCTTTTAAACTTACTGAACTCAAACAAATACTTCGTACTCGACAACACTAATGCATTATTGCTCAATAATTCAATTAGTAAACGTCAGACGGCAAATTTGTATTTGTAGTCAGACAGTACATTATCATCTGCCTGAAAGTGATAGGTAGGGATTTGCAAAGTTTTCATAAGAATATATTAATACTTAACGGATTTACTATACGTCAGCAATAACAAAAGTGTTAAAGTAACAATTTATCTTTAAGGTCAAATTCCATTATAGTTGTGAAAGGTTACGGATTGACTTGAGAAAATATCCATAAACGCTTTTAAAAGCGTTCTTAGTTTTCTTACAAGTGGTAAAATCGTGACACATTTAGCTTTCTATAAGCAATCAATATGTAATATCTTGCTGGTAATTTGTTTAATTAGCTGGGTAAGGCATAGAAAATGTTTTAAGATTCTATTTATGATAGTTTAACATGTCACATTTTGAACTGTCCGTGTCAGCATATAGTGCCAACAGAAACAAAACGTGTAAAAAATACACGTGTTATGTGCGTAATGAAATCGGTATCATATTGTTTTTAATACCACCATCGATACAGTCTCTTTTTTTCATTTTTGTCCGTTTCTCTTCTCTATCATAATGTATATAAAAATAAAGAGATGTGGTATGATTGCGAATGAGACAATTAACTACCAAAACCAAACGACGAGGATGTAAACATCTGTAAGGCTCTGTACGGCCTTCAACAATAAGCAAAACCAATACCGTATTGTGAGCGATATAGCTGTATATCCTTTTGTTCTTTTCATTTCTTTTCTTTTCTTTTCTTTTTATTTTACATATAACACCATAGTCAATAAACTACATGATCATTCAGAATTACAAAAAAAAAAAATAAAAACTAACTAGAAATAAGATACAGTAACTAATGCCGTTTGAATAAACTTATAAAAAATGTCAAAAAAAACCTACACTATCAACTCTTCATCTGTTACATGTATATAGTTGTTTCGTACCAGGGCAATTTTAGGCTGATACTGTTATATAGAAATGTATTAGAAAAAGATAATCCAATAAAAAAGGTTAAAGATTCCCTGTGACCATTTTTAGCTATTTTTGACCATAACTAATTTCTAGTCTGTCACACATAAATGATTGATGGTCCGTAGAGGATACATTTCCGGAAATATTAATGTGAAAAGTCGGATCAAGTCTAACGGCTAGTAGTGATAATTTAGATACTGTACAAGTGGTCAGAAACATGACTGTAGCACTGACATTATGATGAATAAGACGGTCTCTTCCTGGTTAAGTATTGGTCATAATGCACCTAAATCATATTCACATGTTTGTCGAAGTAACAAATGATTGAACTAGAGCAGTGTTTCAACTATGAGTTGTACTTTCGACACCGTAACTTGAATTATTATAGCGTAACATGTTCGAATATAATAATAAATATCGAAATAATTCCGGTAGTTTTTTTTCAAACACGCTAATGTAATTTTACAAACAGAATCTTTTGTATATGCATAAACCCTAGTAGATGACACTGATATGCATCCCATCATCTTTTTCTTTGTATTGCTATTAATCGTTACAAACAATTGTTTTATTTCGTAATAAAAAAACTCAAAATAAAGACTTTAGTTCACAAACACCTGATTCATTACAAACTAGAAGTATCCCTCGATGACATTTCAAACATGTATATTTGTGAATCGTTATATTTTCTTAATTTCAGTTTAGATAAAAACATTCTCGTAATTCAAAAAACCATTGTTAGTGTTTGTCAAAGCTTTTGTTAGGTTATGCCATGGAAATTGAATTTTCCAACCCAACAATAATATTTGTAAAACTTTGTAGATGCGGAGAAACACAATACTCCTATCAGCCGGAACTCGTTAATTCCCAACTAACAAAAAATTAATACTAGTATTTATAAGGGAGGATAACAAACTACAGTTTGCATACTACTTTAAAGGCAGAAAGCCACATTGCCCGATGTGATCCTGACAACGAAGAGGAGACACACAAAAATAGGCCTCCTCATATATGTTATCCTGCTTGTGAAAAAAAACAATGAAAACAAAGTAATGAAATATGGCTGGTCAAAAATTCATAATTGTATTATTTCAACTCCTATGTATCAAAGGGACATTCAAACTCATCAGTCGAAAACAAACTGACAACACCATGACAAAAAGTGAGAAGACAAACAAGACAACACCATGACAAAAAGTCCAAAAGACAAACAACAGTATACACAAACCACAACATAGAAAACTTAAGACTGAGCAACACGAACCTTACCAAAAACCTGGGTCGATCTCAGGTGCTCCGGAAATGGTTAGCTGACGACAACACTTTTGAGCACTAATGACAGTAATGCTCCATGTAACTGAGTTCAGATTTACATCAATTTCTATTTTCTTAATGTGCATCTTCATTTTTAGACTGCCAATCGAGTTTAGTTTTGTAAAAATATTTTTTATATTGTAATGAATGATGTAATTTTTATTGGTTATACTATTTCCAGATCTTAAATACAGAATTACAAATACTCTACTAGAATCCTGAATCACAAATACTCTACTAGAGTCCTGAATCATAAATAGATTACAGGATTTAATAACATTTTATGCAGACAGAATATGTTTTGTCCGCCCGCATGATTGAAACTAACAGATTTATGAGTAGTTTGGCTTTAATTTTTCATTAGCTAAATAATTTATTTCCTAATTCATCTTAGGAAGGATATACTTGAACCATTTGAACATCATATATATCATTCACAGTGCTCTCATCAGCCGTGGGATACGACTTTCTGATTGCAACAACAATCATAAATGTCATGCAGTACAATGGACATTTCATACAACTGAAATGAAACAACAACAAAAAACGGAAAGAAATACTTACATGACGAGGCCAATTTGAAATTGTCTGATACATCTATGATACTGATTGATTGGTTAAGTTTATAGCTCACACTTTCTTTAGAGTACTGACTTAAAGCCAAACGGAATGCTGACCTCATCTGAATATCGTCAGAATTAAATATCGTTCCTGTAAATTTACATATAATTAATATTATAGGCGTGAACATGTGGATATGAAATTAACGCACAAAGGGTTGTTGATTAGTACTTCTCTTTTTCAAATATATATCTATAAATTATAATAATAATCGGGAATTCTTCATATTCCATTATGATGTTTTCTGTTTGTTTGATAGTTTTGTTTGAGCTTTTTTTTTTTGCATTCTTGTAATAATATTTTTCGTACATTCTTTATGTATAAAATGGAGAACATAGCTTAAATTGTTGTATAGGAGTTCGTAACTTAGTATACTAGTATACATACATATATATTTTATATATATAGCCCAGCAGTATTTTTAAAGTGTTGTCAAAAGTTAGATTGTGAGTTTTTATTGTTTGCGAAACCTATTAGTAATCCGTCGCAATTTTCGCAATAAAAATAACATTGTAAAATATTCCTCGGATTTTACAGCACATAAATGCGCATCAGTTTGTCATGGTTCGCCTGTAGAAATCTTAGTGTCACCGAAAAGCACATCAGTTTGACAGGGTCTGCTTGAAGAAACAAATACTAGTGTTACAGAAAAGTCCATCGGGTTGAAAGGGTCAACTTTAAAAAAATATATTCCTTTTTAATCTATAATTTGATAAAGAAAAAAAAAAAGAGTTCAATCAATCGAAGAAAAGAAATTAGAAATATAAGTGAACAAACGTTTAAATTAAAACTTATCTGAAAAAAATGAGTTATTCAAGAATATTGACAGATTTTAATGTTATCTGTTACGCAACTGCTAAGAGCTGTTTAAATCAAATAACCTTTAAATAAAGTTGCACATAATTTTACAGCTTTGTTTAAATAATAACGAACTTGTTCGCGATCTGTTTATACTAAATGACAGTAGCAATTCTCTAGTGTCCTAATTTATATTCATGTTATCTCAATTGTCGCATTCAATAAGCCGTTTCTGAACAATAAATCTCTACAGGAATTGTTAGTATGATTTTTAGATGTAACATGGTTACTACTGGTGACCATGATAATTAGAACTTGCAAAACGAGAAATAATTTGCGTTTTTTTCTCGGGATCATAAACATCTCATTAGCTTTTGGAAAAACCTCCGTAATATAATAAATTGTTACTTGAAAATTGAAATTTCATTTAGTAAGGAACGATGAAAAGTATGTTGAATTCATAAAAAGCTTACGTTCTACAATCGTTTTGTGTTTTTGACGTGTGCCTTATAATGATGTTTGTTCTGCTCGTTTCATACATAGCAAATGTTTTAACTAGTAATGATTTAAATATGTCCACATAACTCCATGTATGAAATGTAGGTTTCATTATAAAAATTCATAAGGGGTTTTCCAAGATCGGAAATTATCGTACAATAAAATATATTTTATGATACAGGTTGATATATAGATATGTTGAAACAGCGATCTAGGAAATTCGTCTTCAAAAAGACAGACCTCGAAAAAATCCAATACAAAGTAATCGAGACGAAGAAGAAGAAGAGAAACGACAGAGTTCTAAAAAAGACTAAGTCTACATCACGCCTGTACAGTACTATTGTAGTACACACATGTATAATCAATGACGTTGTAATTGGTATCGACGAAAGATGTTTCACCACTAAAAAGCTGTTATACTCTAGTATGTTGTTGAAGACTGAAATATGTTGACCTCAAAAAGTTTGTTCTGATTGTTTGTGTTCTTTGGCTGACGTAACATTGACTTACACTAAATATATTTGTTTTTTTCTGAATTAAGTTTAAATGTAACATGTAAAATTCTATTTTCATGTTAAATTCTATTTTCATATCATGCATGAAATATTTGCCACTGGACGTTAAGCAACCAACAATCTTTTTTCATAAGTTATACCTTTTGAAGATGTAAAATTCAGACAAAAAGTAATAATTTTACACACGAATCTCTAGACGCTAGCATGCGCACGTTCAATGTAACCGATAACCATAACATACAGTTTGCGTGTCCGAAGGTAGGTACCTCGTCATATCTAAATGTTTTTGTTATTTGGAGGACTTGGTATTGATGGCAGATATCTTTATTTTCTATCTGATTTATTATCATTTTTCAGACCCATCACGATTCAGAGCTAGACATATTGTGTAGACATATTCATTTCTTTGTTGAAGATTGCATGTTGTCATCTAGATGTTTTTTTGCATATTTGTACTGGTAGTTTGCTGTCTCATTGACAAATACCTCACATATACTGTAAGTCAAAAGCTTTACTAGTCAGAAATTTCTTAAAACACAGAAAATAAGAAACAAAATATAGTTTCCATTTGAATCATTTGTAGCTGATACCGACTGATGTTTTGCCTCGGACAGTAGTATTAGTAGTAGCACAAAATAGAATCGTTATTATAAAAAAAATATCAAAATAACAGCGATTTTATTGCTGTTCATCATCATCATAGTGTAATGGTCTAGAACTAAAGATATCACACTTTATAAAAAGAATCATCCCCAAATATATCACCACAAGAAGTAACAAATTGCAAATAAAATAGGTAAAATCTTTCAGAAATGTACTTCCGTACAGCATAGTCTTCAGAAATGTACTTTCCGTACAGCATAGTCTTTCAGAAATGTACTTTCCGTACAGCATAGTAGGCTAAGAAGAAGACGCATCTGTCAATGTGACACAGTTGGTATATTTGATCCTGAATATTTTTTTTTTTGGCATTGACCATTTTTTGTGGTGAAAAGTGAAGTGGAAGACAACTGTTAGTGCTGCTTCCCAGTGACATTTTCTTTGTATGCCCAGGTAGCGATTTCCGATCGGTAACATTTACTCTGCGTGACAGACTTACCAAGTCAGTATTTCATGTCATTGAATAATTCATCAATACATAAAATTGCACACCATTTTCTAGATGTAAATGTAGTATATAAAGAAAAATGATAATTCAAGTGAGTGCGTCAAATATTAGCTTACTATCGGACTTTACATAAAAAGGGGGGTTTATTACCTTTTATTATGAATTTTTGAATTTGCGGATAATTATTCATAAAAAATGTAAAAAACGTAGAAAAAATAAACTATTTATCCTGATTTTACATCAGAAGTTTAATGATTCCATCATCACACATAATGATTCAAATTCACATTAGCCGACAGCATTGTACACAGTCTATCATTCTTTAGTTGAACTTACTCAAAAGTTCGGGTACATAAAAAGTTTTTACTTTGTCCTGTTATTTTGTTATGTTCCCAATGCAAAATAAATTCCTGTTTAGCTAATTATAATTTGTTCATGTAGTTACTAGTATATTAATACATACCTATTGGAATAACCAATGCTCTCCCATTTACTTTATTTGCCCTCTTTACTCTTTTGAATACATTTCTTTTCTGAGAGCATGTCTCTTTCACCAATCCTAATATGAACATAAACAATAATTAAAGATACTACCCAGTTTTCTACGAGGGAGGGAAAAACGTGTTACTAAAGTAGTAAACTATTGGATAAGTAGCAGAATTAGTACCATATTCATATCAACGTTACGGGACCGATCCTATGCATGTATAGTCAAACTGAGGTAGCAATTATAGTTTATTAGGAGTTTGGTTTCGCATTTTGGCCATGGTGAATTTTTTAAATATGAAAGTTATTGTGCAATACAGTTGATTTTTAGATAGCTGAAAAATGATATAGCCCTCAAAGTGGATTTATATGAACATCAAGATTGTTTTTAATTTGCATGTTTTAGAGGCCATTTTCTGTTTGACAGTCCGTATTTGCACATCCGTACCGCCCATAGATCCAGAAATTATTGTTACGGTAGTGCTTTTCAACAAATATTTGACGCTCGAACTTTTCAACTCAATTTTATGGAAAAAATGAGGTGAAATGCATATAATTTGTTTTATACCTCTTGATAGATAAATGTCAATGGTTTCAGAAAAGGTATCACTCTAATGGATTGAAATTCTACTTTGGACCAAATTTTGGAGACTTTAAGACTCTCACCCCCAGTGTTTTAAAATTGTGTTTCAAATAAATGCAGATTGTTGCCATGGTTACATCAAATAGAGATTATATTTCACCATTTTAACTATTGGAGATCAAATTTATGGAATATGCTGTTTCCATACATATGCTCCTACATAACACAAACATTAAGCCTTATTTGTTAGAAAGCAACGGATAGGGAGTGGTTAAAAATTCTGAGTGTCAATTTTAAGTTTTTTTCCTAACTGTGTATTGCTAACTGAGGCAAAATTTCAATTTGAACCCTCTTCGTATAAGTCTATGCATATTTCGTCAATAAAGGGGAGTTAAAAAGATAGTATTTCCAAAAATGGTACCATAGGTAATCTGTAACCCAATCTTAAAATAACATCTCGGTACATACTTTTTCTTTCAAATAAACGAGGGATAACATTTACAGTTTACATGACTTATATCACTTAATTTTTTTTTTATATCTTTTTTACAATTTTTTTAATGAAAACTTTTGTTCTCTTTCATGAGTATATCTATATATTGAAATCATACCCATGATTTTCGTTTTATAAAACCTGGCATGGCGGTATATTGTACTATCACTTTTTTTTTACATTTTGTTTTATTGCATGACAGTCAATATGACAGAATCTCTGGGATTATTATGCCCCAAATAAATCATCTGTCTTCAGTAACTTACTGACAAAATGAATCCCTAAAGGTTTTAATATATATTAGAAAATTTTAGCAAATACCTAACTTTAAAAACACAAAATAAACAGTGTAAGATAGACCTACATGTGGTGCAAATCTAGACTCAAATTTTAAAAAACCAAGTGATTTTGTTCTTAGATTTCTAGTCCAACCCCTATAATCATAAACCGTTTTAGTAGGTTTATAAAATAATGCAAGGTACATCGCAGTGGACTATAATATCATTAAGAACATTTCGTTAGCTATAAAACAAAAACAACATTGTTTAGATAAGGTGCGTTTTGTCGTTTTTGTTTTAATTATTTCTAAACGAAATGGTCTTTTGAGTAACTTTCTGATTAGTTTGAATCAATTGTGATACACAGAGAACAAACGAAAAGAAAAAGTTAAAAGTAAAAAAAAAACACACACACAATTGTAAAGACATGACATAGGCCCAATGACCGTAAATTTGATTTTAATGGGGCTAAGTCAAGTTGACAATTCTGCTGATGAAACAAAATATCACATTGATTTAATAGAAACCAAATTCCTATAAATGTTGGCTGTAACCCATTAAAAGCCAAGATCCTTGAAGTGAAGCTTGAGGCATGTAACACACTTTAATGACTTATGCAATTTATAAATGATGTGAAATTACGAACAGCAATACGTTATTTTCTTACGTTTTGGCATCAAAACCTGCAGAAATAAATGACACATTCCGTACCAAGTACCATTAGTTTGATAATTTAGTAAAATAAAGATAAATTATACCATTTAAGCACAATTCCTCATCATTCGTTGTTGTGAGATAGATTGAATATGCCAAGTTAATGAAAATGAATCTAGTTTTAAAATTGATGACTGTTAATTCAATATTTCACGGAATCTAATATAATATTGAGATGATTCCAGAAGATATTAGTTTACACATAAATGTTTCAATACAGACATAGCTACCAAATTACTGTAATGCTTTTATAAGTATAGCTTTCAAATAGCATTTATACATTTATATGATTACGCACACGCGAAGTGGCCACGTTAGAAAGAAACAGTACATATACTGATAATAGGTAAAATAATAAGATAAGTATACAATAGATTAAACTGAAATTTGGCGCGTGTGACGGGATTTGAGTGTCCAATATTTTCAACTATACAGTAACATGTGATAATTTTGATGTGAATCACACTAATCCGGTAATCGTCAACAACAATTATAATAATTATTAATTTTGCTTTATTTGATTTCTAAATTGAACAAACAGACTATCACTTGTATTGATATTAATATATTTTTAGTTAAAATAGGAAAATATGAATATATATATGGAAACGAAATGCTACCACTTTCAAAAATCCTTTTAATCAGAAAAGTAAACTTTTTAATAAATAAAGGGTTTTAATAACAAAGATGACTTACCGTCACGGATAGTTGAATTGAACACGGAACATGTCTGTTTTTGAAAACTAGATACTGATTCATCCAAACCCTGCACCAAAACCCATAGTAAAACTGCTAAAGCCTTATCAAGCATCTCCGCTGTTTAAAATTGAACAAACTTGTATTTGGTTAATAAGATCAATGAAAACATCACGAGAATGTCCCGATCGAAGAACAGAATGTACAAAAAGATGAGCTCTTTTATTCTCCGGAGAGAGTCTCTGTACAAACAATAATAAACACTGATGTCTGCCGAACATCTATAACTATAATGTGACGAAGTGCTTATACCGCAATCGATACAGGAACAAAATATTAATGTGGAATCATTTTATAGCTATCTATATAGACTAGGAAATCTAAGTAAGAAATGACGAATATTAAACCCTACTGACACGTTATTTACTGGTTAGAAACGGTCAATATTGGATAGTATTGCCTCCTAATGTAATTATGATCCTCTTTTTATATCTATTGGGTTCATTCTATTCTCGGGCTTATCAAATTAGATTTAACAGCCACACAGTAAAACAATTTGTACAAATTAGTGGAAATTAGTTACTGATCTGTTTTTATTCCGTTGTGCTTATACCAACGTTAAGTGGAATGACAAATTTAGCTTGATGGCTATGATAAAAAGTTGCCTAGGATATGTTGCAAACTAAGTAGACATATAAAGCATTACGAACAGACTAGAGTAGGTAACATCGACAACTGTATAAATTGTTTTATTAGCATAATTATATTATAAAAGACTTTTTGTATTTCTTGGCGAAAACAGTATTTTAGTAAGCTAGCTGACATAAGCATAAGTGAGAAAGACAGTTTTATATGCGTTCTATACTCACAAGACTCAAATCTTTTTGTAAATCAATTTATAAAACACTTCAAATTTGTTTTATTCACACGTGATCCTTTTCTATAATCTTACGAAGATCAAGTACTGAAATTTTTTTTTATCAATTTTACTTATGTGACTGTAGGTGGGTTCATGGAAATTAATTGCGCGGGTTTTTGTCTTTATTTGAGACATGTCTAATAGAAAAAAAATGATAAAAGTATTTGAATGTGAAACAGGTTCGGGCATTTACCCCCAGAAATAGATTACCTTAGCTGTATTAGACATACATGTAACCTTACGGAATTTTTGGTCCTCAACGCTCTTCAACTTCGTACTATATTTGACCTTTTAACTTTTGTAATCGAGCGTCACGACGAGTAAACAATTTTAATTCTGGTATCTATGATGAGTTTATTTGCTGTATATCCCAACACCAATGTATATCGTGCTCCTGGACTTTGTTAAACATATATGGTATTATTTTGAAATATTGAAAATACATATTACATGGTATCATAATTATTTTCCTTTTTACATACAAATTAACAAAACTGATGATAAAAATTATTGCACACAGAAACATCTAAAAACAAAAACAAAAAGCGACCTGTTGTGTTCAGTCAGTTGCGTGTTTATGTTCCAGATTCAACAAGGAAGTTCTGTCGGGGATTATGTTTTTGTTGAGTAACGACAACTATGCGTGTCTTTATGCATCACTTAGCTAACAAAAAGTACGTCAGCAGAACACGCACACATATAACGAGGCACTATATTGTGAAAGAATTGAGAAGTGATTTATAACAACCTATTTCTTTACACACCAACACGGTATCCTGAAACCAAAAAGGAGGTGCGCTAAGGGTCTAACTTGGTCTGGAGAATTGAGGTATAATTACATGAGTTTGTTAAAATTATGGTTGATAATTTTAAGAAGATCTTTGAAAAATAATGAATGTTCACGCATATTTTACGTTCAAAAGATAGCATAAGACAATTTCATCTAACTCAAATGATATTTTTTTTGTATTTTCACACACACACTCACACACACACACACACACACACACACACACATGTATTTGTGAATGGGAAATAATCATCACATGCAAGAACCACACAATATTTACCTAAAAGGTGTTGTTTTTATAGCCAAACATTGTGGTATATTTATTTCTTTTCCTGGACTTCACAGCTGCATAGAATGCGTCGTCATGAGTCGAAACTACCTGATTTAATTTTGTAACTTTTAAACAAACATACATAGGAATCTTAAATCAAAAGTCAAAATTTCAGTAAAGAAATATGCCAAATAAGGCTTTTTTCTTTGTCCTATATTAAAAAATCTATATTAGGATAGCTATAACGGGCTATCCAATGATCTAATATATAAACAATCAACCACGAAACCCCACTGTACGATATTCATATTTTCAAACTTTTAAATGAGAGTTTTACTATATCAACTATCTATTGTGGATAAGTTGTGAAGTTAACGGGGTAAAGTGGAAGCATCTGTTTCTCTCATGACCTTATGGAAAATGCTTAGTGCAATGTTCTTAGTGGATATGGCGGGAACAGGGAAATAACAGGATTGTATTAGTGACAGAGTGTGCTAGTGACCTCATACGATATAGATGGGGTCAGTAAATTCCACATTTTTTCTCAATACAGCTTAATTTAAGTGGCACATGTTTCAAATAAAATAAATTTACTAAGATATAGATATATATTCTATTAAAATATGCATACAAGCTTTATATTAAAACACATTAAAATAATTCAGAAGCACTTTAAAGTCATGGCACTATACATGTTAAAAATGAAATATAAAAGTCTTATAAATAATTTGGCACAACAATTTCACAGAGTCGGATTTAAAAATTGTCGAATGTCACCTTGCACATACTATTTAGCCATGGACATGTTGTTAAATTCATCCTCTGCGTCAAAAGTTTTGCTTTGTTATTTTTTAAGGCAATCTTTTTCAGTTTTTCAACCATAACATGTACCTCAGCTAATGTACCAACATCATCATTTTCTATTTCACTTTCACCTTCACTTTCACTTCCACTGTAGCTTGCTAAGTTTTCTGCTTCTTCTGGCACTTTAAAAAAACTTAATTCTAAACCGTTTTGTTCATCTGGCAAGTGAAAACAGAAATACTATATCAAATAAATGCTTCTGTATTTGCAAAATACATATTGTGATATACTATTACTCACAGTAATAATCTTCTTTAGTATTTTTTCCCCAGATTGGTCACTGTGAAATGCGACTACTTATGCCGTTCATAAACATTCATTGAGGTTCTGGATTTCTGTATTCCTTAATTTTCGAGGCCATTTCTCTCTTTTCTTAATTCATTTTGTTTGTCCATTACTAGTATTCTCTATATTTTTATCTCAATCTAGTTAATATTTAGATCTCTGATTTTGCTATGCTCATGAGACGAGTAAGCAAGATATGATATACATGAATTAAAATCAGATTGCATAAAGCATCTTTTGAGCACCCAATTTTTCTCTATTGTTTATCTTCTTTGTCTATTTTATCTATTTTTTCCCTTTAATCTCTATTCTGTAAACCAAACCCAGAGCCTCATGGATGTCAATTTTTTTATGTGAACTTGTGTTGTGGGTTTAATGTTATTTTATAATTGAGTTAGCAATCCCATCTTTTAATCATATGTTTTCCAATGATGATAAACAAATTTGTCTGGAAAAGAAGAAAAGCCAAAGATGTGTTTTAGTAATTAACAAGATTTCCACAAATATTAGACATTACAACAAACCACACCATCAACCAACGAACGACACTTCTGCGAAAAAAGACGAACGAACAAATGCAAACACCACAGAACAACATGTTTAGAACTTTCCAAACCGAGGTTTTCACAAGCACAGTAGTCAGCATTCCCGATGAAACATTTATACAGTCATTTTGTGTAATTTATATGAACAAAATGTTGAATTATTAAATAAATCTAAGGTTTTCTACCCCCAAGCATAGATAGCATTTTCATTTTTTAATACCTATCAGCTTCTTTGATCTGTTTTGGATTTGTTTTTCTTCGAGCGTATCTGATGAGTCTTATGCAGTGGAAACGCGCATTTGGCGTACCGAATTATAAGCCTGGTATTTTTAATGAGATTTTACAATCACTGGGTCGAAGCCACTGCTGATGCATTTTCGTCACCGATAGTATCACAAGCCCAGTAATCAGTAGTCCAGTGTTGACATGAAATATTGATACGGTTATTGTCTGTAATTTTACTGTTTACAAAAACGTTGAAGTATTCGAAACACAAGTTTTATTTTCCCAGGCATTGATGGCCTAAGCCAAATTTGGTAGAACTTTTTGGGGAATTTTGTTTAACATTGATAATTCTTCATATTATAATTAATTCACGTGAGAACATCCAATGAACTAATTTTGAACACTTTTTATAAAGGCTACAACAAATGCCTAGTGAATAGTTTGGAAAAAGCTAGAGATTGGAAAACCATAAATAACTTACGCTGATGGATGTGTTAGCACGATGTCAATTTCTGATTGATTAAGCCAGCAGTCGTCAGTCTAGGCACACTGTTTATAAAGGTCAAACATAGGCAATTATCTATAATGTACTCTGTATACCACAACTTCTTTCATTAAAATTGCTACTTTTTTAAATCTCTTGATTTAAAATTAGTTTCTTAATATCAATATAGCTATTTTTGTAATCATTAATGATCAATACTTATTTTTACTTTTTACAAACTGTTTTGATTAGTTTCATGTTTCTAGAGAAGCTATAGATACTTAAAAGGGGGTTTGGGATATACGTTATGAGAACGCAGAGAAACAACACAAATAGCTTAACCATAAGACATCAAAAAGTCCTGATCAATACGCAGTCTTTAACAGTGGACATGTTCAATAAAGACAACAGTAGTTTACCGCTATTCAAAATTCATAAATCGATTCAGAAAAAAACAAATCCGGGTTACAAACTAAAACTGAGGGAAACACATCAAATATAAGAGGAGACAACGACACAACAGAAACACAACACTTAAATGCAACACACACAGAAACGAACTATAATATAACAATGGCAATTTTTCTGACTTGGTACAGGACATTTTAAGAAAAAATGGTGGGATGAACCTGGTTTTGTAGCTAGCCAAACCTCCCGCTTTTATGGCAATGTTAAATATAACATTAAAATGACAAGACTACATGACAGGACTACAATACAAATAAATGGGAAAACATACAGGACAGAGACACACACAAATAATAGCTATCAAAAGGTACCAGGTTTATAATTTAATAAGCCAGACGCGCGTTTCGTCTACATAAGACCCATCAGTGACGCTCAGATCAAAAAAGTTCGAAAGCCAAAACAAGTACAAAGTTGAAGACCAAAAGTTCCAAAAAGTTGTGCCAAATACGGCTAAGGTTATATGCTTGGGATAAGAAAATCCTTAGTATTTAGAATAATTCATACTTTTGCAAAGAGTAAATTTATAAAAATGACTATATAATAGATATACATGTTAACACCGAAGTGGTGACTAACTACAGAATAAAAACGAATACGTAAAACAACCTAAATCAGCACATAAAAAAGACACAGCCGAACAACGTATTAAATGTTAGCCGAAGAGATCGACGCACAAATATACTATGTATGTCCAGCTGTAAATAGCCCTGAGTCATAGTCTGTACAAAAGATAGAAGTGTTATAATTGTCCAATACAAAATGACATTCACTGCAATGGAACCATCTGTTGCTAGACAAAGGCACTGATAAAAAGTCTTCTTAAGAAGTGAGAATGTCCTTTAATTTTAAATGTATATACATGCCCACAGTTTCTTTTTAGATTAATTTGTAGTCAATAGGTTTAACAAATATACCAAAAACTCATTACTGAATAATTTATATAGATTTTATTTATTTGTTTGTTTTTCTTGTAGTTTACACATATTTTTGTCTGGGCTCTGATGTCAAATGTATCGATATAAAAGGTATCGCTTTTATAAGAATTCTTTTACTATCAATAAATACACTGGTCTTGATGTTTTTCTATATTGATTAACTGTACAGTAGCAATTCTTTATGCTGCTTGCTACTTCACGTATCAAGATTAAAAATTGAATGAAATTTACAAACAAAAAGATATAGGAAAGAAAATAAATAGCTTAAACCTTATGTATGTTCATGTTCCTCTACAAAGTAAGGTTGTCTTAAGTTGTTTCGTATTGTTTCCTGTCATTAGGGGAAATTGATATTGATGACAGATCGTTGATAGTACCTGTAAAATTAAGTCACAATATTTCTACACTCAGGGGTATCCCTTGCCTGTCAACACTAATGCTGTGAGTTCGAACCCCGCACGTGCGTTCGACTCTAATCTAAATTGACAAGGTTTGTCAGTTTTCCTTCCGAAGGTTGGTGGTTCTATCCGGGCACTCCGGATTCCTCCACTAATAAAAACTGACGCCCCCATCGAGCCACGACAAAGTGGCGTTATACACCAACAATCAATCAATCAATATACACTCGGGGTTATTTGGAGGATGACACACTATGAAATTATACGGAGAGTGTATTGCTGAAGTACGTTTGAAGACGGCGAAATGTCTTTCAGCTTTTATGTTGGATGGAGTTGCCGTATCACGGATTTATATCCAAAACTTACCTTAATACATGTGTCTTAGTGCTATTGTTACATAAGATTGTCACAGAAAGCATGTAAACACGAATTAAACAATATTTTTTAATAAATAGAAATCATTTTGAGGGTTACTCTACCAGATATCTTTAGTTTAAGTGTATCAATGTTCATTATATAATAGTTATATTTTTCAGCAGATAAACATATACAAATTGTTTTACCTCCCATGTACCTTATAAGCTTTTAAGATTAAAAAGTTATAAAATTGGATGAAATCAATATTGTTCATTTAATTTTATTTCATATATATTTTTAATCTCCTTTTATATCTTTATCCTTATAGTTATGTTCCTTTTTAATCTATAGCATGGATGGCAAATAATTCATTGACATTTCAGTATTGGAATATAGAAGAAATTATAAATAACCGGTACAATCACAACCTGGAGTTACTGACAACTTCAGATTTGAATCTTAACAAACAAGAAACACACTGTTTTTGAATTATCATTCACAAATCAATAGAATTGTCCTATGGGATAATTGAAACTCTGAAGTTGACAGTTTTTTATATAGATTTAGTCACGAAGTCGTCTAATATAATGCAAATGTCTATTTCTTGGTCAGATAAACATAATTTGGTAGCGTTTTGTCATTATCTTGCAGCATTATCTTGTCATTCTAGTAGTTTCCTTAATTACTGGACCTTAACATAAAGGTATATAAGGCACGCGTGTGTTATGTCTCATAATTTTCTAAGGATTAGCAGAATGAAGCTTTAATAAGATCACTTGTGGCATACCATCTATTGATATGTCGCCGAAATAGTTGATTTTGAAAATTCTGAAAATACAAAAACAAATATTTTTTGGAGTAGAAAAAGTCTGTGGCTAGTTGTATGGTTTTGTAGTCAAATTTGCATCAACGAAAAGTATTAGATAATTGTAAAGAGATCATCATATTTACATCATTTTATCAAATGAAAACATCATTGATCTTTTGTTACTGCTTTTTATTTCATGTCATTTTTTGTTTATAATCCATCACAGCAAGAACAAAACAATTCGAGTCAATTATTTTGTTTCTACAAACTTTACAAATAAACGTTACCGCCTCAAACTTATATTGTAATTGCTTTCCGGAAATTATCGTTTTGTAAGTTTAAAAGTCAAATTAGGGTTATTTGTTAAAAAATGCAAAGTGGCGTCTCTAATAAAGGGCAGATGCAAATATACTATGTTTAGCTGTAAATCGCCCCTAGTCATACATGTAGTCTGCAGAAAGGAAAACGAGTTATAATTGTCCAATGTAAAATGACAATCACTGAGATTGAACCATCTGTTTCTAGAAAAAGACAATAAAAACATTTTTTTAGATGTAAGAATCTCAATCAATTTTAAATGTATGAACTTGCTCACAGTTTTCCATTATATTAATGTGCAGTTAATAATAGTTTTTATAGCAAATATATCAAAAAGCCATCGCTGCAGTTTTTTAATATGCCCGCTTTTGATTTAGTTTACATACATTTTTGTCTGAAGCTCTGATTAAAACGGTATCAATATACAAGATATCCCTTTTGCTATCAATAAAAGAAGATGATTGCGTCTAATAAACTGATATAAAAGATTTTTCAACATTTTTTTTCTACTTTGATAGACTGTACAGCAGCTCTTTATTGTGCTGCTTGTTAAGTCACGTATCAACATAAAATTTGGGAATGAGATTCACAAACAAAAAGAAACAGAAAAGAAAATAAATCACTCAAACATTATGTATGTTCCATGTGCCAGTACACATCCCAAAAGTTTTCTTAAGTTGTAATGTTTTATTCCAACGTCACTGATGAGTCATTTTTATATCTGATTTGGTTTTTTTTTGTCATTAGTGGAAGTTGTTGTTCATTATAGATCTTTGATATTCTCTGTAAAATTTAGTCACAGCTTTTCTACATTTGGGGTGATTTGCAGGTTGGCACATTATCGATTGTTGAAGAACAGGTGAAGACGTTTAGATGTCTTTTGGTGTTTTGGTTTGTTAGAGTTGCTATATCACGCATGTATATCTAAAATGTCTATTAATTCGTGTTTCGTTATGCCCTCGTATAAATAGTTTACTCTATGAGAGATTATTAATTTAATTCTACCAAGTTACATTGTATTATACTTATATATTTCAGCGGATATACAGATGCATATTGTTTTACCTTTCATGTATTATTAACGTTTAAGATTAAAAAGTCATAAAACACTTTTTTTAATTACATTTTTATATTTCTTATTCTCTTTCCTAATTAAATTTATGTAATCCATAGCATGAACGGAAAGTAATAGACCGACTTTTCAGTATTGACATAAAGCATTCAAATTTTGTACCCCAGACGCGCATTTCGTCTACAAAATACTCAAGAGCGACACTGTATCAAAAAGTTAAAACACTCTAAATAAAAAATAAAATTTGTATGAACGTAAAAGATTGAATAATTGCAAGGACAGGATATTGCTCAAAACCATGTTATTTAGCCATAACACCATCATTGAGGTAAATTGTATCATTATTTGTTACTGTTTTGTCTTTCTTGTCATTTTAGTTCATAATTCATTCCAACTATTGCATTAAGAACGAAATAATTCGCCTCAATTATTTTTTTTACGAACGTATACCATAAAACATCTACCCCCAACTTTTTCAAAGTACTTTTCCAATCTTTAAACATTCACTAATATTTTCTATGCCAGTATATTGTGAAATCACAACGAACAATCAGACGTCAATTAAACTACCGAATAACCCAACAAACGATGTTTTATTTTCTTCCATCTATCCCCTTATCAGTTGTAAATCAATATTTATTGTCCTTTTGTTCACTCAATGACGTGGAGATGACAAGATTTCTGTAAACCATTTTTTGTTTTGGAAAAGAGAGGCGAATGATACCAGAGGGACATTCAAACTCATAAGTCGAAAATAAACTGACAACACCATGGCTAAAAAAGAAAAAGACAAACAAACAAAAGTACACAGAACACAACATAGAAAACTAAAGATTGAGCAGCACAAACCCCACTAAAAACTGGGGTTTATCTCAGGTGCTCCGGATGGTTAAGCAGATCCTGCTCCACATGTGGCACCCGTCGTGTTGCTCATGTTAGTACAAACCAGGTAATAAGTCTAATTTGGTAGGTGACATTCGGGAAAAGGGGACGGGATTGTAGTTACGACATCAGGAACATATTCGCTATCATCTGTGAAACGGATATTCAATAACGGTCAACTAACTCGTGATGGAGTCCATAAAACTTACGAAGGATTGATTTCAACTTCACCACTTGGAACTCTTGGTTTAATAGCTTCCTTGTGAACACGCATTTTGTAGTCATTGATATAGTTGCATTCCAGATGTTACTGTGTTATAAGATTAAAAGTAAAACTTGGTTTATCAGTTAAAAACGCAAAAGGTTAGTGTGCTCAATAAATATACCTTTTGAATTGATATCATGCAATTACAGCCTTTTGATGAAGTCCATGCATACATTTGATGACCCATTTAAGTATATTGATCGAGTTTCTATAAAACTGACCAGAGTGAACATAGTACAGTTGGTGGATTAAAACATCAAAATATGATGAAAATACATTTAGGTACCGTTAATTTTTTGTGTTAATTTTTAAGTTTTAAATTTTCTATTTTTTCCTTATACTTTTGTTTCGTTTTCATTCTGCGACATTGCAAGGTAATTGACCTACCTTTTACTTAAAACTTCAATCAATTTATGTTCTATAGAAATACGATTTTATAATGATATTGTTAATAGCCTTTGAAATGAAAACCTGGAGTATGTAGATGACAAGTTCTGATTTACATCTTAATAAACAAGAATCACGCAGTATTTTCTTAGATTATTTGAAAACAAAACAATTGTCCTATGGGATAATCTAAACTCTGAAATTGTCAGTTTCAGATTAGTATAGATTTTTCATACAAACTTCATATATAATGCATAATGTCTATTTCTTTGTCGCATGGTGAAAAACGATTTCCCATCAGATCACATAGCTGTGTTTATGAAAAACGGTTACCGTTACGCTAGTATTTTGCTACTATCGGAGATAATACTCAAATTTACTATACATTTGATACGTGTAATGGGAAAAATCTTGACAAGAACGTTACTCATGTGTAGAAATTGAATACAAAAGACGGCATGGCCATCTTTTTAGCTTGTGTCTATTACTACAAATAATCAGCTCAAAAGTATTTCGAACGATAGAGCTACACAAAAAAAATATTATTTTTTTCTTTCAGTCATCTTATCCGTTTTACATTTCATAGTGTATTATCCTTTTTTCTCTCGATAACTTAGAGATTACACATGGTTCTTAGGAAAATTCTTTGTTTTTTTTTGTTTGTTTTTGAACACATAATATGTCGTTTTTGCTGTTAATGTTTTTAGGAAGGAAACAAAATTCAATTTGGGACATTAATTTAAAAATAAAAAAAGAAAATGTGACGAAATATACATCGTATTTGAAATATTATAGTTTAAAATAATATTTTATAACACAGGAAATATTTGCATATGTATGAATCTAATGTATGTTTGAAAGCCAGTAGGTTAAAATTGGGGTTTGTTAATTGACGCGTTCACATGGCTTTCCCGCATCCTAAGTTGTTCAAATCAAGAAAATTCCTGTTTGGTGTATCAAGGAAAGTACATTTTTAATGTCCTTTTTTGTTTTATCAGCTCTTTATATTTGTTATTACAAATTTGGATTTAATGGGGGTTTTTTTTGCCACAAGCATGACTGAAAGACAACAACTACCGAATTGCGCATCTGTTGCAATAAAATATATACAGTAATGTTATACATGTACTACCAATTGGGTCTCTGCTTGAGGACTATTAAGCGCCGATGAGACGGTTACCTTGTCGACGCAGCCGATCTTGCTCATTTTAGAGTTCATGTGATTCCCTCAGTTTTTGTTTGTTACCTTGGTTTATCTCTTTTTAATCAAGTAACGAGATTTGAACATCGATAAACTACTACCGTCTCAATGTATTACCCTTCAGTAGCCATTACTTCATTCTGACATGATATATGGATATTGTTTTTACTGAAATTGACTTCTATAAAATATTAGAAATCATTTGATTTAAAGAATACATCCCCCCTTATAACTCTGGTTCCTTGTTCGGTTTTGGCCTGATTTTTTTTTTTATTGATTTCTAAATATTTTGGTATCAAACATTAATGTTCTGGTGCTGTAAATTTGATACTGCTTAAATCAATGTGATTTAAAGAGAGGCGAAAGATACCAAAGTGACATTAAGATATTATTGAAAGTAAAGGTACGATATTATAAAGAAAGATAAAGCTGACAATTTATGATTTGAATCTTAACAAAAAAATTCCGCTGTTTTTATTTTTCCTTTTGAGCGTTCCAGATGAAAGCAAATCCCAAAAAGCGCTTCGGACGAACCAAATATATACACGGCATCAAGTGTGATACGACATAACATTTTCAAATTTAGAACGTGAGGATTATTGAGACAGAAGTTTAGATAATTGATTGCTTACAATCTGGTTTTATGTCAGCGTAAATGTATATAAAAATGTGTATTTTTTTATATGTAGAATAATTGTCAAATTGTTTTTGTTGTTGAAATTCTATTGACATATAATTATCCCTGCTAAATTTAATCATACCTTTTAAAATCAATGATCTATTTTCTAGTTAATTTGTTGTCAATATATTTAAAAAAAGAATGATATTGGAACCATTCAATAAAATTCATTAAACATACCAGACTCTTAATTTGGTATACCAGACGTGCGTTTTGTCTACATATTAATTATCAGTGGCGCTCGAATAAAACATTTGCTGTTTCTTAGCCAAATGATATGTATCACATTATGAATGAGGTATATATACATTATGTTATACATATGGTTCATTGAAAACAAGGCCAAAAATCACAGGCTTCCCTTAATATTTTCTGGTTTGGTTACCGCTTCCAAATATAGGCTTTTCTATATATTTCCCAAACACTATACACTGTAAATTAACTATTGCAGTACCTGCGAAACATTTCCTCTCAAATATTTTGTTCTAATACAAATTTAACGCATAATAAAAAAAACATTTTCCGACAGAACATAACATATCATTTGTTTAACACCTTCCTACAACGTCTGATGCTTTAAGCATTTTGCCATCGACATTTAAATCAGTACCAATACTAGTTCACACGTCTAAAAAAAAAAACAGAAATACACAAGGCAATTGTATTTTATTTCCTTCACTCCGTACTCTGATTTGTTCTTAATCAATATTTAGTATCCTTTTGTTCAGTCAATGTAAAGCTAGATTACGCAAGTTTTCGGAGAATTATTTGTTCGTAAACACAAATTGTGCAGACTGCTTTAATTGCCTTTCTTGTATTATATTTGTGTAAATTTACTGAAACAATTTGGTTATCTACTTACAAAAATGTTGAGTAAATTCAGATCAGTTTGTTTAAGGTCAAGTTACAGTAAATGGGTTATGTCACAGATTTTGTTAAAATTTTGTATACAACTTTGGCTCGTTGAACTATAACTGAAAATCGAAAAAAAAAATGCATTGATATCTTTTATCATCTGAAATATTACTGATTGAATTCTTTCAAAATAGGTGAACATTTATATAGAAAGCACATTCAATCGACGAAAACACTTCTTAAATTTGTCTTAAAATAATGAAATCTCTAGTTTCTAAAACATTTATATTTCTTTAAAAAGTATTTGTTGTTGACACATAATTTTCCGTTTTCATGATGTAAAATAATAATAGAGTCACTGACTTCGTTTTCACGGTATTCATCAATTAAAGTGGTGTTCTATGTGAAAAAATACCACAATACGTCGAACTAATCGTAACGTCATTGCGTTGCAGGACGTAAAACGTTAATTGTTGACCAACTAGGTAACAGATTGATTAATAGACAAAAAACGAAGTCGGTGACCATATGACTATTTTATATCATTATAAACGGAAATATATGTATCAAAAACATATATTTTTTGGCAGAAAAAATCTCTGTATTAGAAATTAGAGGAAAAATGATTTTAAGACAAATTTAAGAAGGTTTTCGCCGATTTTATGTGCTTTCTAAACAAATGTTCACATATTTTGAAAGAATCCAATCAGTAAAATTTCAGTTAATAAAAGAGATAAATGCATTATTTTTTCGATTTTCGGTTTTAGTTCTACGAGCCAAGGATGTATGCAAAATTGTAGCAAAATCTGTTACATAGCCCATTTACCGTTCCTTGGCCTTAATGTAACAGTGTTTCGTCCAAAATTCTAAATACTTGTATAATATCATATAGAAAACTTCAATACAAAAGGAATTTGAGTTAAACAATAACTTGACTGAAAACAGTTAATGCGGATCATCTATATTGTGCTTGATAAATTGATGACAAAGAATTTAACAGAATTAACCAAGAACTTTCAGTATAAATATGGACCAGTACTGAACTGGTTGGTAGTTTTTGCTCTGAACACACCCAGTACTCATAATTGGCGTAAGCTCCTTACGGCCATCATCTTTTTTCGAATTCAGGAAACAAATATTTATATTTGTTCATATTGCTGCAACACAAATATTTCCTTTACAAGCCAATTGTTTGTCCAGATATATTATCTAATTAAAGGAGAGTTAAGTTTGAACAATTTACCTTTCTCAGACGTCGAATTCTTTATTATCCTCAAATGATAATTGTCTAAATTGGTGTTCAACAATACAAAAAAAAAAAAAAAAAATAACAAAAATACCGAACTCCAAAGAAAATTCAAATCGGAAAGTCCCTTAATGGCAAAATTAAAAGCTCAAACACATCAAACGAATGGAGAACAACTGTAATATTCCTGACTTGGTACAGGCATTTCCTTCTGTAGAAAATGGTGGATTAAGGTTTTATAGCTAGCTAAACCTCTCATTTGTATGACAGTCACATAAAATTCCATTATATTGACAACAATGTGTGAACAAAACAAACAGACATAATAGGTAAAAATGTCAAAAATATGGGTTCAGCAGTCAACATTGTGTTATAATCTTAATCACTATAAAAACAAACAAATGGCATATAGACATAGCACATAAGCAAAACTGAAAGACAAGAATACAAAAAAATGACTACAGCACAACAACACATTGGCGAAATGCATACGTACCGAGCCACTCCAAAAGGATATTACCACCTAAGCACCTAAGTTTTTGTGTTGTTCCGTTGTTTTCCTCCTATAGTTGATGTGTTTCCCTCGGTTTTGGTTTGTGACCCGGATTTGTTTCAGTTAAATCGATTTATGACTATTGAACAGCGGTATAGTACTATTGCCTTTATTCATTAACTTTCTGCTCACACACTGGTGACGTTTAAACCTAATTAACGAGCGGTCTAGGCACTGGACCATTTGCAGAAAGTGTATCCGTTAATATCCCAACAGCTTACGTAGCTGGAGCGATATAAATTTTGCAAGTTACAATTTGAAAATAAATGTAAATATATGATGTAGCTTGATAGGGCAATTTGCCAGTCAAATAAGGCAACAGAACTAAGAAAAACACTGACATCGTCATGGCCAAAAACGGAAAACGACGAAAAGACGATCAAACCCACAAAAAAACCTACACAGAAAACTAAAGATTGCCCAACACGAACCGCATAAAAAACCTGGAACGAAATCAGGTGCATCGGAATAATAAGCTACACATGTTCCCTCATTTAAAAGTTAATTCAATAATTAATTTTTCAATATATTTCAAGCAATAGGGGATCAAAGTGAATCTTCTCAAAATTTAAATGTATTCCATGCCATAGACTGTCTTCCTATTGATTTATCACAGTTATTCCTTACCCAAGCAGTAATGCAACAACTTTTGTATAGTACAATACATTGATAAATACGCCTCACAATACATACAATTATGTAGGAACATAGTACTTTTCCTGGATGATTTTTAAATCATCAAAGATACCAGGCTTTAAGCTTTTTGTAAGCAAGCCTCGCGTTTCGTCTACAAATAAAGGCCAAATAAAGTACAAAGTAAAAGATTATTGAGGACGCAGAAAATCGAAAGGTTTTGTTGAAACAGCTTAGGGAATCAATTCTTTTGGTAAAAAATCCTTAGTATCTCTATCAATTCGATGTTTTGTTGACAGTTAATTTATAAATTTTACCAGACCAATGATATTTCAATGACTTTGACTTAATAGTTATTGAATATCCTTATTAAAAAAGATAAAAAAAGATTTATTTTGTAGCATTTATTTCTCGCCTTTACACAAAAAGGTGTTAGAAAATTTAGTTTTTTTGTACTGTTTCTGATTTTTTTAGTATATCAGACATAATGGTTATGTTGTACATCTCAACATCATATTTAAATCAGATGATTGCTTTTTGTTACTGTTAATTCTTATTGTAGTCGAAGTAAATTTGTCCTTTTTGTCTTGCAAATACACTGGACAATGATCGATATGGATTTTCATAATACTAGCAACATTTAAAATATAAAAAAGTTATTTGCATAGATTATACTCAATAAAAAGACACCAATAATATTTTGCTTCACTGAAATGAACTGGCATTGAGCATGCACAAGATTTTATTTTTCCATGCATCGACTAGGCAAAAAAAAGTGAGCCATTATATGAATCTAAATTTGATAAGACTGATTTTTCTCAAAAACGGAATTAACAGATATTTCTTTTTACTGTGTATTTGTATGGTGAATGATGCTGACAGAGAAGATAAAGCTTACCGTTTCGACGAACCCAGTATGGCTCCTTTTGACTCTGTATTTGTATGGTGAATGATGCTGACAGAGAAGATAAAGCTTACCGTTTCGACGCGCCCAGTATCGCTCCTTTTTACTGTGTATTTGTATGGTGAATGATGCTGACAGAGAAGATAAAGCTTACCGTTTCGACGCACCCAGTATCGCTCCTTTTTACTGTGTATTTGTATGGTGAATGATGCTGACAGAGAAGATAAAGCTTACCGTTTCGACGCGCCCAGTATCGCTCCCTTTTACTGTGGATTTGTATGGTGAATGATGCTGACAGAGAAGGTAAAGCTTACCGTTTCGACGCGCGCAGTATCGCTCCTTTTTACTGTGTATTTGTATGGTGAATGGTGCTGACAGAGAAGGTAAAGCTTACCGTTTCGACGCACCCAGTATCGCTCCTTTTTACTGTGTATTTGTATGGTGAATGGTGCTGACAGAGAAGGTAAAGCTTACCGTTTCGACGCGCCCAGTATCGCTCCTTTTTACTGTGTATTTGTATGGTGAATGGTGCTGACAGAGAAGGTAAAGCTTACCGTTTCGACGAACCCAGTATGGCTCCTTTTTACTGTGGATTTGTATAGTGAATGATGCTGACTGAGAAGGTAAAGCTTACCGTTTCGACGAACCCAGTATGGCTCCTTTTGACTGTGGATTTGTATGGTGAATGATGCTGACAGAGAAGGTAAAGCTTACCGTTTCGACGAACCAAGTATGGCTCCTTTTTACTGTGGATTTGTATAGTGAATGATGCTGATAGAGAAGGTAAAGCTTACCGTTGTCGCTCCTTTGGAGTTCATGTGATTTCCTTAGTTTCTGTTTGTTACCTTGGTTTGTGTCTTCTTGGTTGATTTACGGGATTTGAAAATCGGCAAATTACTGGCGCCTTTATTCATGTAATAACACTGGTTATAACTATTTCTTATGTAATACTCTTTCCCTATGTTTCTTGTGTAATAATCTTTGCCTTTCCCTATGTTTTGCATGGATGAAAATATAATAAACAAGATAAAACTGATGAGTCAGCAACCGAAGAATATTGACAAATCATTGACAATTAGTGTTATTTAGGCCTATGCGTTACAGTTGATACAATTTGGACATGTAACTTATACTGTTTATGCAAAATTTCTTCAAAAGATAAAATGACATAATATAAAAATAAGGAGATATGGTATGATTGCCAATGAGACAACTATCCACCAAAGCTCAAATGAGTGGATGTAAGCAATTATAGGCAACCGTACGGCCTTAAACAATGAGAAAAACCAATACCGTAAGGTCGGATTTAAAAGGCACCAACATGAAAAATATGAACCAATTCAATTGAGAACACTAACGGCCTAATTTAAAACAAAACAATTTACGAAAAACAAATATGACAGACATGAACCAACGACAACCAATGAACTACAGGCTTCTGACCCGGGACAGACACACACAGAATGTGGCGGGGTTAAACATGTTTGTGAGCGCTTAACCATAAAAATCAGTTGAAAAAGGTTTAACTCATCAGATGGAAACAAATAGAAATACATCTAACAAAAACACAGAGTGGAAGTAGACGGGTACTTATACATCCCCAAAACAAAAAGACATCAAGTACAGACCTGAGAGTACTCGCAGTTACTGACAGCTAGTTCAAAGCCAATAAAAACTAATAAAAAAATCATGTATCTAAGATTAAAATATCAATCAGTACACATCCAACATCCAATGGATTCAGTGTAAAGACGTCATTAACAGTATGGGAAAAAACATGACCTTGTGCAATGCCAAACTATAGGTATTGACAGATTGTAGTACCGTGAAAGTAAATATGTGTTTTATATTTAGTATGGTTAATTTACTGATAACGAAATAAATACCAATAAAAACAATATCCAAAGATGTAATTACAGTGTTGAATAGGTAACCTTTCAGAATAAGTGTATTTAAAGGATTAATAAGTTTCCCGGGTCGTATCTAAATTTCCTGGCTCGGTGTACAAAATCACCGTAAAATTTAGGATGTGCTTCTCCGTTTGAAATAAACAGCCAAACTTGCAGACCAAATCTATGTATCTATGGAAGAATTTAGTAAAGGTTTTGAGTAATTTGTGGTAACGAAATCCCTGACTCAATAATTTACTAGTAATACATAGATTACGCTCATTGAAATCCAAAACGGCACTACAGACAAGAGCATAGCGAACGAGTTGGGATATATAAACACCGTAAGACGGTGCCAAAGGAACATCACCGTCCAAACAGGAAAAATTAACAATAGGGAAAGAAAAATCATCCCTTTTGTCGTAAATTTTTGTGTAGAGTTTCTGGTGAAATACTGAAATATCTAAATCTAGGAAAGGACAGTTATTGCTGTTAACATTTGATTTATTTACAGTAAGTTCCTTTGGGTAAATTTCTGCAGTATATTTAGTAAATTCTTGATTATTTAATGAAAAAATATCATCGAGATAACGGTTAGTGTTGTAGAATTTATCAATTAAATGGAATTTAGACGTTTCTTTACCGAGTTTGGCCATAAACTGTGATTCATAATAGTAAAGGAACAAGTCTGCTATTAAAGGGGCACAATTGGTGCCCATAGGAATACCTACAACCTGTCGATAAACTGTATTGCCGAAACGTACATAAATGTTCTCAAGGAGAAAATTTAGTGCTTTAATCATTCCATCACACCTCTAGTTAGTATATCTAGCATATTTACCTTTCTCATTATAGAAAAGGCTTTATATAAGTTGCAGCAACTACATTTGCAACCAGATTTATCAAACGACCATTTAATCAGATAGGAAAACTATTGTTTGATAAGATTGAGTGGAAGTGCAGTATAAAGAGTGGAAAAGTCAGAACTGTCAACCGAATCAAAAGGACCATCAAAAGCATGAAATTTATCTAAAACATCAAAAGAATTTTTCCACTCCAAAAATGGTTAATTTCACTGTTTTCCTATGTTTTATTACAAAAATTAACGACAAGTTCTTTGATAGTAGTTAATGAACTCGTTAAAAGCACCTTAAGATTAGCAATAGTTCATTTTCTAGAGCCCGAGATGAAACAATATTTTACTGGTTTTTTGTGAAGTTAAGGTAACCAATACAAAGTGGGGACCTTCAAATGTTCAAAAGGAGGCCTTAAGCTTAGATGTGGTAGTGACATGATTATTTACTATATGACTCTCTGTAGAGCGTACGGCCTTGAATGTAGTTGAATGTATAATTTCATTCTTAAGGACTTCTGTGTAGTAATTACGTCATACCACCACATTGTTGGCGTATTACTTACTCTTTTATTTATTTCTAAATTATTTTCGAAATGTGATATGCGAATATCAACAATAATCAGACATTTATTTAAATAGGAATCAAGTGACTTTATGTATACATAGAAAGTACATACTAAGAAAAACTTAATAAAAAACAATATTATTAACAAAATAGTGAATTTTCCGTTTCGGAGAAACTATATACCTGCGTCACATTTGGACGGAGTTCAAACTTAATGTCGGATTTGACCACGTTTTAACAATAACGTGTGTTGGGTTTTAAATAAGATATGTTTACCATTCCCTCGAAAAAGTTAGTTTGTATACGTGTGCTACATATCTCCCAGTGCTTTAATTTGATTAGCTCTCCGGCTTTCAATTTGTTTCCCATGAAACATAGTTTGTTTGCTATCTTATAAATCTTGATAATTTAGGCATTTATGAGTTTGTATCTATTGTTTACTCTCTTAAAAATATATTGTAAAACACCTAACACTTACTACAGTACTATTGATGATTTGAAATTGACTAGATTGGCACCTATCGTTAAACTGTTCAGTTTCAAAGCTGATTGTAAGTGCACGCCAGATATTCAGTGTTGCCGTAAGCGTTGAAAAAACAATATTCCCTATCATGGAGTATTTGTTGCTTCTTACTGCGTCATACAAACATACTTTGTCAATTTAGAACACTCACATGTGGCGTTCTGCACGGTGATTACATTACAAAAAAAAAACAAAGCTGCAAACAAAAAAGAATAAGAATTAATCAACTATATATAGTCACAGCTCATATCAGAATATTAAACCGGTTGAGATACATATATTCCAAATGCAGATGTTAATGTATGATTACTGTTGATATTGGATAATCGATTACTTTGAAATGAAATTGTCGCTTTTTCTTTTTCTTTAAAAAAAATGAGACGACAGAAGCATAATTGTAGTGTCTTAATCAATTCTATAATTGTGTGAAATCCAATCAGGAAAACGCATGTAATAATTATCAATTTAACGTCAACTTATTGATCACACTTCATTAAATGCAATTTTGGTGACATGTCAATCAATTAAAACATTTCACTCCTTGCCTGTCAGGAAAGTTCTTTTGCTTTAATCATGCACATGGTACAAACAATACAGATGCTAATCTTCATGTTCTTATCTATTTTGGTAAAGATACGCAATTCATTTCGGGTAGGCGGTAATAGTAAAATTTTCTTTAATTTCTCTGTATTGTACACTTGGATATGCATGATTAAAATTGAGAATGGAAATGGGGAATGTGTCAAAGAGACAACAACCCGACCACAGAACAGACAACAGCAGAAGGCCACCAACAGGTCTTCAATGCAGCGAGAAATTCCCGCACCCGGAGGCGTCCTTCAGCTGGCCCCTAAACAAATATATATACTAGTTCAGTGATAATGAACGCCATACTAAACTCCAAATTGTACACAAGAAACTAAAATTAAAAATAATACAAGACTAACAAAGGCTAGAGGCTCCTGACTTGGGACAGGCGCAAAAATGCGGCGGGGTTAAACATGTTTATGAGATCTAAACCCTCCCCCTATACCTCTAGCCAATGTAGAAAAGTAAACGCATAACAATACGCACATTAAAATTCAGTTTTATGATTGTTCGTAACAAGATCACCCACAGTTTTTGGTGGAGTCATGTTGCTAAATGAAGTGCTTTATAGACTTTGCGTCGTTTTTGTCTTTTCCATGGTATTGTTTGTTTTTCTATTACTTATGTTTTAGAATGCCCCCATGATTTTTTTAAGATAGTACCATGTGTTATTCCTCGATATCAAGCAAACCTCCAATTTTGAGACAGCTTCTCCAAATGGAAAAATTCTCTTTTTAATGCAATGAAATTCTTTAGAAATTCAGTGTGTTGCAAACATTAAAAACTTCCATAGATTGTTCTTCTTTATTCTATGATCTCTGCTCTTCAAAGTACAAATTATTTATCTCAGTCAACTATTAGAAATAGCATAATGTCCAATATCATTGCACACATAATTTTCGTCTACAAATAGAAATTGTGTTCCACACTCAAATCCGCATTTTGGAAATTAACCCATTCAAAAGACAGGTAAAATTTAACAAATTAAAGTTAGATTGATGCCATGTGTCTTACAATTAATACCAATGTCTCTTCTTAAAAAATAAAACAGTTTATCTTCTCAACTCAATGGTACATTCGAGAATTGTATCGTCTTATAATTAACGTCAAAATGAATGCCAGTGCAAGCAAATTAAAAATCGTTAGTTTATCCCATTTTCAATCAATCATAGACTAATTCTAAATTTTCTAAATGCACCATCTTCAATTTACTAGGCAGATGTTCAAAGGTATAATTTGATTTCTACTCTTAATGTAGTATTAGTGGCGACATAAACATTTTACAGTTTGAAATACAATACCTCACACTGAAAAGTTGTCGATGTATATATATTTCTAAAAGTTAACACCTAAGGAGCCTGTTTAGTACGAACGTCATAAATTATGCTGTTTGCATTCTATTAGTAATGTTTTTAGAAAAACGAAGCTGTCGAAGAAATTCATAAATTATATGCAACTTTAGACCCAATAATGCAACTTTGATCAACTTAGGTTCTGTAATTGTGTGAACATATACACACCAAACATCAGCTCAATAACAGCCAGGAAGACATAATGAGATGTCAAATTATTGACACTTTAATATGTAGATAAACTATCAACCTAAGAGGAACTGAAATGATGTCAGTAGCTTCTTATTTTACAACTTTACATTAATCGAAGGTAACGACTGCGGAGAAATCCGTTCCTCTTTTGAAATTGTGCTCATAAAAATAGCTTTCTATTACCATAATGAATTATGTCACAAGTAGCTAAGGCATTACTGACTCATACACGATCTGCAGTTACCTAACATACAACGTACTGTATACTAAATGCGAGTACATGTAAATATTTCAAGACGAAAATAAAAACAAAAAACTCACGAAATTTAGTACGTCAAATTGACCTTGCTTGGTCAAAAGTTCCATTATAGAGACTTTTATGTGATTGCAACATCATATTATATATGTAGACTTTAAATAGATGAGAACTGCCTTATGCTTGAAAACATTAATATAAATTAACAAATCACGTGAATATATTGCTTTGAAAAAAACTGATCAAAGATAACAGGTTTGTTATTTTTTCTTCTCCGATAACATTCTACATTGTCTGTTGATTTAAAATGGCATGATGGAGCCACACACATCTTATTTCATCCATATAAACAGAAAACAAATGTGGTAGTCATTCGTTAATTTCTACTTGTTCAGTGACTGTAAGGCGTATGGTTCCTTGAAAGGAAGCATACACAATTGTAAGAGATATGTTTGTTCACATTATCCCTTATTACATTCTCTGAGGTCACATTTGCTTTCCTAGTGTCGATTTCCGTTAATATTTTTACCAGGGAAAAACAAACTCGATGTCAACAAATAAAGATTACACAATACATTGTATGGTCATACTAATTAGAATATCTGAATGAGGTACAAAAAAGAATCCAATCTTTAGATTGAAATACTGCCTATACTTTTCGGAAGCCCGAATTTATTGTATGTTTATTTCATTTCATGGTTGGTTTCCGTTTTTTGGTACAATCGATGACTTCTAAATAATACAGTGTAAGTCTTGACTGTTATTATCATATCGTGCTGAATTAAGAAACTCTATGTGATATGCCAATTCGATATAATTTTCAATTTCACAGAATACGCAACAGAATCCTAATAAAAAGAGATTTAATTAGGGCAAGAAATAAGTGGAGTTCCATATTAGTACTACTTAATCAAGGATTGTACAAGCCATTAGAAGGAGAAAGATGGAAAGCATACAATTAATGTCACTTTCAGTGAACAAATGCTGTGATATTTTGGCTGAAATTCAATCTTCTAGTTTTATTTAACGCATAATCTAATCAAACTTCTAAATGCATTCTTCGCTCGTTGCATGACTTCAATCGAAATACAACTTTAGTTGTGCAATATTGCATTAAATCAATTAAGATATGCCTCCTGGTTTTCCATCAGTCATTAAAATTAACATGACTCCAAGAATTTGAATGCTTGATTTCACTTGATTTTGTCGTGGTGTCTATCTGTAAGGGTATTAAGACCAACTATAACGTTGTATATTTATAATAGAAAGATACAAAAGAAAATTGTTTGTACAGAAACATGAATGTCGACTTTTCTTGGTTTATAAAATGGTTTATAACCAGGCCGTCAAGATGTTCGAAAATACATCGTCCAAAGTTCTTACTACCATTATTTTTAGAATGAAAGATGGCCGACATAAAGAGTGTGATGTGGATATTCATCCAACGGTTTCAATTACATGTGTATTCTTTAAAATAAACAATTGCAGTAACATTTTAAATTTGTTTTATTTTTCTACGCTTTACGCTACTATTCCCCACGATCCATTGACAGATCGAATACATCGTTTTACTAACCAGAACTTGTTTTTACAATCACGAGACTAAATATACGAATTCTTCCTTGTTTTAAGTCACGAAACATCTTATTTTGTGAAGAACAAAAACGATTCCCTTAACAAATCCACAGTAGATGATATCATCAAAATGAAGCACAGTTTGATTGACATCATATTTCTTGAGTTTGGTGGATTGATATTTCAACAGACAGTTGGCATCCAATGGATATATTGTGCGCCCCTCATATAATGCATAATTGATACATAACCTTCTAAAGTATTTTATAATAGTACATAACAAGTGTATGTAGTCGACCAGGAACTACTTACCCTCCCGGAGCACCTGAGACTTGTTGCAATCTGTGTTTATTTCAATTTTTGGCAGTATATATTACAAGTCCCGTTTGATGATTTTTTGTTTCACCTTGCGTTGTTATGATTAATATAAAAACTAATTGAAGTACATTTTGTTTTCAGTTTTCATTTTTAATGGACCTTCTTTATGACAACATTTATAAAAGAGAAAACCACCGGAATTATTACAATATATACTTATTAAACCATGAAAAGATACGTTTTGTTCATGATCAAGTCTAATCTTTAATTGCTTGTGTATTACGTGTTGGTGTTTTAACGTTGATATTCAGACTATTTCTTTTGTGTTAGATTGGATATTGGTGTTTTCCAACCCAGTAGCTCAAGCATGCTATATCGACATGTGCAATAGACAATATCAATCGACTAATGTTCAGAATTGGATTCAAAGGGGAACATCTTAAGACTGTCACAGAAACACATAAAGAGTTGAATAGAGTGAGGAGGCTGAATCCATCTTAGAATCCATTTATGCCCTATGGGCTTAACAATTCAATTACAAAATGTGCTTGCAAGGATGGTTATAAACTTAACTTGTCTATATTTTTTTCATTGTACCTTCTTTTGTGTGCCTCTAAGTTCTTTTATGTTTATACTAAGGATTTTCTACTCATGGAAAAGATTATCTTATTAAAGCAAGAGTTCAAAGTGGTGAAGTTGAAATCGTCCCTTCGTAAAGTTTACGGACCCATCACGAGTTGGTTGAACGTTATGGAATGTCCGTCTAACAGATGACAACCGATATGTTCCAATTGTCGTAGCTACAATGCCGTCCCCTTTTGCCCGAATGTGACCTACCGAATCAGACTTATCACCGGGTTTGTACTAGCATGAGCAACACGACGGTTGTCATATGCGGAGCAGGATCTGCTCACCCTTCCGGAGCACCTGAAATTACTCCCAATTTTTGGTAGGGTTTGTTATGCTCAGTCTTTAGTTTTCCATGTTGTGTTTCGAGTTCTATTGTTTGTCTGTTTGTCGTTTATTTTCGACTTATGAGTTTGAATGTCCCTTTGGTATCGTTCGCCTCTCTTTTAGATGTATTTGGCAACCCTGTTCAGAATTGTCGGTCCTCAATGCATTTCAGCTTCATACCATATTTGGCTTTTTTAACTCTTTTTTTTTTCTAGCGTTACTGGTGAGTTATTTTGTAGAAGAAACACCCGTCTGGCATACCAAATTTTAATCCTGGTATCTATGATGAGTTTAATGTCATTTCAATAATAGGAATTAAAAAGGGTGTTTGAGATCTAGAATAAATCTAACCAATTATCATTAGCAGGTGCCTGGTACATTTCAAGGTCAGTTGTTGTCTTTAATAAATTTTGATGTTGATGTAATGTATGGAATATGGGGTAGACAAGATATCTTTGATAGTATCTGTTGAACTTACTCACAACTTTTCTTGATTCGGACGAGCCAGGGCTAGACATTTATATAGACATTTGTCTATTGATAACGGTCGTATGATAAACTAAAGATGTCTTTTGGATATTATTGTCGTTGAGTTCTGTCACAAAAATATTCCGAATACCCCGTTTTTGCTCAATTCTAGTGTTAATTGATTTAATAATGTAGACTTGAAATTACAACTTCTTGTTAAATTTACTCAAACTTTGTCTTTAAATTACGTTCCATGACAATATCATGTTTATGGTTTTCTGGCATTTTAGTCACTACATATTAAGATAAAATTCATCGATGGTATCAACAGTTTTTATCATAGCCTAGCAGAAACCTTCCAGGTCTCTTTTCAAGTCATGTTATCAAAATGATTATCGAACCACCAATTTACGTGTCTCTTGTATTGTGTATATAATTGTATGACTTCGACACGAATAGAAGTCGTTAATATCTATATATGGTAGAGAGCCTCCTTTGTTGTTGTTAATGGAAAAGAATGAGTTGTCACAATAAATGATGCGTACGTAAATTAGCAAAAAAATATCACATCTGATATCTATGTTTTGTTAAAAATAACATTCCAGATGTTAATGACTCTTAGTTTTTATTATTTTGTCTTGTTTAACTCTTTCAGATGTAAACATATTAAGAATATACACAATATTCCCGGTACTCATTAAGAGACCTTGGAGGAAGAAATGTATATTTTGTTGGCTTATTAAGCTTAAAGGTATATGAACTTTTCACCCTACTTTACTTTTCTGGTATGGGTTTTATACTTTACATTACTTTGTGTCATGCAAAGAGGCAAACAAAAAGGATAAATGAATCCATATTGCATGATTACTCAGAATATTTATTTTTGTGATAACTGTTTACTTTGGGCTATTTTGCGTAATCGATTATTAATCAATTGCTTACCTTAAACTTTGGTTCAATCTGTAATTGATTGCAATCGATCATTTTGGTCAAAAGATATAATGGATTTTTTGATAATCAAGTTAGAGTCAAACCATGATTTTGAGGTTTAGAGTGAAACAAACAAATGCAAATAATGGGCAAATTAAAAGAAGAGAAAATTGGCCTTAAAATGAAAAAAATACAGAAATGAAAATCCCCATTCAGTCCATCATAATGTGTGTATCGATTATCAGGTTGTCTGCATATTGATATTGTAAAATATCAGCTGCGAGTCACAATATGAAATTTTTTGTCGGTGAACGCAGCAAAAAATTTCAAAATTGTGTCATATTCTGTCGAGAAGCTGATATTTTCCAATATCAATATTCAGATAATCGATTTATCGGATTGTATTTGTGTATTTGCATGATAGAAACAAGTGTTTTTCTTTTTTGCAGCAGTAAACCGGAAGATGACGTGATAAGTTCTGATCAAAATTATTAACGTCGGTTTATTCATTATGACGTCGGTGACATGTCCGTGTTAAAGTTATTAAGGCCAGGTCAACGTATTTGACTTAACAAAGCCGCGATATGCAATTTTATGAAGAGCTGAGCAGAGTGACACAGACAGTGGGAGCACTGATAATAATCTGTACTGATTTGCACAATATAAATCCATTAACCATTGATATTCGTGTTTGATAATCCTTAGTGTTTGAAATGCCAACACTAAACCCACACTTAAATGTAAATTATTGGTAATGAATGTCATGCTGCTAAAGAGAGTTTTTTTTTTGTATTTTGTACACATGCAGTCAAGTGAGTATTTGAATCCTATATAAAAGCTAAATGCAAAAACACAAAATGCTTCTTTCACTATATGTTTGTTATACTAAATTGCGAACATGTTAGAAGTGATGTTTAACTTTTTAAGGTGTACATTTAAGTTACGCAGGCTGGGGTTTTGTATCAATTATTCATACTGCACAACTAACTCTTATGTATTTGCTTGAATCAAATGAAGGAAACAACCGTTCAACGCAGTTGTCACACAGCTCATAGAAGGTGATTTTTGATCATTCATTTTATTTCTTTACTTCTTCCTACTCCAAGAAAAGCGCTTCGGACGCTCGAAATTAATAAAGTGTTTTTTTTTTCATTATCTTCAAAGAAATAGGCTGTTAGTTGTTTCATTTACTATATAAGCTTGTTGTCAGTTACTCCAGTGCAATACTTATTTGCCATATCCACGTTTTTCTTTTCTGTGCTTGTGTTCATTTGAATTATGGGGAAAAGCCTAGATTAAGGGAGAAACTTTTCTACATCAGTAATGTGTTTGGAATAGTCAATTTCGTCAATATTCATATGAAACAGAATGATATTGATCGGTGTTACATAGAAGTGAAAAATATATTTTTTAATTGTTTTGATTTCAGTGTTGTTTGATAACATATTGTTCTAACGGTGAGAGTCTTGTATGTCATTTTCTCACAAAACAGGGGTTTTAATTTAAACCTTCATAGTCAGTCAAATTTACAATTATATAATTGTACCGCTTGTTTATGACTTTGACTATGTTTGTCAAAAAGTGTTCACCGATCTGCTATTATGTGTCGCAAAGTCAACATTATACTCATGGCAAAGTCAACATTATACGCAAACAGTTTATTAGAATATAACGTAAACGTAAAGGAATGAAAGTTGTCTCTCTTCTCACATCAGGTAAATCTAATACAGTCGTGAATAAGTTTTTTAATTTATACATTAGGTATATGCATTACGGACGTCTGAATTCTCTTATATAAGTCTTCAACATATATTGATAAGAGTTACAATGTTGGTATCATTAGTGGAACAGAAACTGCCTGCACATCCGGAGCTCCATCTTTTAACCTTGTTTTTGATGTTTATCAATCTAGTTTTTTGAAGGACTATTGTTTGTCTTATCATCATTTTGTCATGTTGTGGACTGTTTCTAGTTTTTTTTTATCGTTCCTTGATATCTTCTACTTTTCTTATTTCTATTTTATTATTCAAAAGGAATAGTTGTAATGATTCATGTCGGTTGAAATGTTTTGTCACTTTAAACAAGGATATCTATGATCATCTATTGAAAATGTAATTCGTTTGTTAATTCCGTAGTGGCAAAAATAATATTTATTCAATTTAATATGAACAGTGAAGTGATATGATCATTTTTATTAGTATGTGCGTTTGTGTGGTTTTGTAATGGTGTTTTACAGCTGTCATAAAAACACTGGAGTTTCCTTAACCATATATTAAAAAAAATCCAAATCAAGAATAAATAGTTCTGTTGCATTGTTTCACGTCAGTAATAAATTGTCAAACAACTCCCCAAATATTTTGATGAAATAAAATGTTCGTGCAAATATTTAAGCATAATTGTTGTGAAGACACAATATGAATCGTTATCTGTGTAACATAAAAACCACTCTTTATATCAAACTATCAATAACCAATCCAAGTTTTAAGTCGATCTACAGATCCAGTCGTCAAACGGATGAAAATATTTGACCCTTTTTATTTCCTTCGTGTGTTCGAATGTTCCTCGTCAAAGCATTGTAGATCCATTTTCTGTGATCGAGTCGAACATAATAAGGTTTGCAGGTGATGTTGTTGTTGTTTGACACTGAAAAATATTGATAACATTTGTCATGAATGAAAAAAAACTGTTATTTTAATCTGAAGTTTCATGTTCAAGCAAAAATTATAATTATCAGAATTAACTTTGAAATTAATTTTATATATTACACATGCCGTCAATGACTTAATATGGAATATAACCGATCAGTAAATTTTATATTGGGTGAGAGCATAGCTCGAATCTCCATCTAAAAATTCCTGACCATGTATATACATTTACATTATTAGGTCACTGGTAGACTATGTAATATTTACATCCTTCCGAGTATCTGATACTTGGAACACAGATATATTATTAACAGATACCGTTTTATATCTGTCAAAATCGATAACTCTTGTACACACCCTGTAATAAAGAATGCCAATCAAATATTATTCAAACCAAAATCGTGATTAGGGTGAAATAAAGTATATTCTGAACACGTAGAATATTTCTAAAAGAAGTTCTCAATTTGTTAAAATATATTTTGGTTTTTATTTTATATCATGGATGTCACTGTTATGTTTTGATTTTTTGTTGTTGCAATTTTCAATCAAATTTACTGTAAATATCTATTCTTATAATTTTGAGTTATATTATTATCCATTCTTTTATGGTTTACATTAATATTGTTTCCTCGAAATAATTCATAAGCATACATGTAATATACAACAAAACATTTGTTTCTGTTTGGAAAAAAAGAGTCGATTTGTTAGTTCATGAAATTTTCAATTAGGAAAAAAACCATAATTGATATTATTACAATACAAACACTTCAATTGATTTTCAAATGTACGTCAATGCTCTATTCTATACAAACATTAATAATAAACAATTTTAAGCTTTTTAATCTACAGAGCAATAAATGCCAATTTGGATATACCTGTATATCTAAAGCCTAACTATAACCTCCATTTATTTGTTCATTGCATGCATTTCAAGGTTATAAATATAAGAGCTAGAAAATATTACGGCCGTATGACAACAAAGAATTCACGGCATTAACTAATGACATTTTGGATATGGGTGTCATGCATAAGCTCCCACAAATCTATGTGTAACAAGAAGGAATTGGTAGCACTAGGACAATCAAACCAAAGGGTAATTACAACAAACCGAATTATTCTGTTCTTTAAATACAGTTAGCATACCCTAAAAAGTAAAATGTATTTGCGGTTAGAAACATAAAAAAACAAACTTTCTGAAAACTGGAGAACAATAAGGACGTTTTGTGTACCCCCCTTTGTCAAATGACTCCAGTCGACTTCATAGAATATTATCGCATAACGGCTTAAATTGTAAAAGATATTATTGAGTTAAAACATAACTAAATATACATCATGTACATTGCTATACAGTTGTGAGCCTCTCGTCAATACTTATATGCTGAGCTTGCACAATGTCATACACTGCTTATACTTTTTATGACGCCTTTAAATTAAATTCTTCTGACATGTGCTGATTAATATTTTAGTCTGGGGAAACATGATTTATTCAATTGCTGAAATTGACTTTGACAACGCTTTCAGGAACTGCGAGTACTCTTAAATCGGTAGTTTGTGCCTTTTGTCTTTTTGTAAGTTGTTTTAACAATAAGAAACGTTTTGCTTTCCTTTTGATATCTGTTTTGAATTGAAAAAAAAAATGATAATTTTAAATTTTAGTGTTGTCATTTCTAGAAATCCTTATTAGCCCATTTTACCCAAAAGGGCTAGTGTGAGCTCGTGCCATCACTTGGCATCCGTTTGCCGTCTTCAGTCTTTTATTGGCCATTGTCCGTTAACTTTTATCGAAATATTATCTGTAAATACCAGGTCAATAACAACTGAACTAGGTGACAATTATTGTCTAGTAAAAATTGTAGTTTAAATAACTGTGTCTGAAGGCTTACCAAAAGGCTTACCAACATGGCAGCGATGGTTAAAAATATAATCTAGTGATAGAATTCAAGTTTTGATTATTATTTCAAAAACTGTTATAAAATAACAAAAAATCTAATGGTTATTTTGACTAAAGTTAAATGTAAAAATTACACGATCTACAAAATAAATCGAACCGCCTCATGTGCGTTTTTTTACACAAATAAATTATTACCTAAAAATTATTACAGTCAAAATGTACATGTCAATCAATATGACAAAAATCGTTCATTAACTCCGTAAAGGCCCTGATGACCACCCCCCCCCCCCCCCCCCTTTATTTTTTAGTTTTGGAGGATACTGTAGTCGATAGAGCGAATTGTACACAACAAGAATTATCAGCAAAATAAGATAGACAAATAAGTGAAGATAGTAAAAATTTTCAGACTACTCCATATATTAGTTATTGTCATTGAATAATGAGTTTTGACAAATTGCAGTGTTTTTACCTAATATCTGGAACAATAATAGATCCATCAAAATTTTCAACAGCAAATATTATCAGGAACAAAAGATTTATAAAAGAACAGAGTTTAAATGTCCCCCGCGTTTACACATATTTTATCTATCCAAGGTGCAAAGACAATAACTGAAAAAAAACACTTTGTTTGTTCTCTAAATCTTTTTATAAATAGCCATAGGCTTCAGAGCAAATGCAATATGCAATTTTCGTTATATTTATTGTTTGCAAGGGGCATAACTCATTAAACATATTTGATCAGCACTTATTTTCGAAAGTGTCAAAGACATTGCTGATATATAAACCTATGATTTAAGTTTTTTAAAATTCTGGCAAGATTTGTATACATGAGAGCGCTATCAATGCAATTTTTTATGTAATCAATATTTACAAGGGACATAACTCTTTTAAAAATAATTGATCGTCACTGATTTTTGAACTTGTCAAAGACATTGCTGATATAAACCTATGATATAAGTTTTTCAAATTCTGGCAATGAACTATACACATGAGAGCGCTAGCAAGGCAATTTTCAGTATAATTTATGTTTCCAATGGCATAACTCATTTTAAAAATAATTGATCGGCACTGATTTCATAAAAATCTGACAAGAATTGTACACATGACAGCGCTAACAAGATCGGATGGACGCCCGGTATTTCTATTCCCCTTTTTAAATTTACTTTTGCCAATTAACATGTATAATTTATGGGATAGTCAAAAAATAATGAAAGATGAGCAATACACATGCTATTTGAGCCTCTAGATTTACTTCCTGAGAGATTGGTATGTCTGGACTATGTCAACTCGTCAGACTATTAACGAATCGATCTCGATGTAACCAAATTGCATGAAAACATCATCACTAAAATAATAATTGTGTTTTTTTTCTGTCTGTTGTGTGCACTCACAAACTTCTGCGCAATACTAAACGTTAGATCTCTGTGACTATAGAGTCCTCATTTTACATTTGTTTATGGCTGCACGAAAATATGACTTTCATTGAAAAAAACCCATTTCCCTCGTTAATTAGATATGAAAGATATTTTTATATCATCAAACATAAAACTTTTAAAAAGCCTTTGACTTCATTATAAAAAGGATGGTAGCTGCTAGTGTATGAATGTATATTAAAATAAAAAGTATCTAAATTTTGAACATGTTTAGAGGCTAGTGACCAAAACTGGCATAGACAGTCTAGTAGCAGTTGGCGTTCTATATATATGTTTGAATAGATATTTTCTATGTCGCAGTAAAACTAAAACTATGTCGATTTATCAAAATATAGATAAATGCGGTCAATCTTATGGTACATGTAAATACATTCCAAGAGTAAAGATCAATTAAAAGATTACAAACTTATTAAAATATAGATACAGGAGTACATTTCCTTTAGACGTTAACATACACAATAAATTGGAGGCAAAAATGGTTATTCAAAAATATCCAGAGCCACTCATTGTTCTTAATATCTTGATTACAAGACAACGAAACATCGCCCTTTTGGCCATCCATGCATAGTTACTAAGACATATTTACCACGAAACTTAGAAGGGAAACTCAACAATTTGGTTAGTCGAGCAGTTGAAAATATGTGCTAACGCTTATACATTGTATCTTAAACACAGAATACATCTTTCGGAAGAAATGCGTCGTAATTTGTTGACTCAATCGGACAAATCGAGGTACTACATGTTTTTTTTCTGATTTACTTGTATAGCATGCATACAAATGAGTTAAATGTTTGATTAATGAAATAAGTTTAAATGGTAAAAACTGAAAGAAGAGGGATAACTCAAATTTTATATCTGTGTGTGTGAATACATCTGTCTTTCGATTCCTCGGTGTCAATGTACAGACATTTTGATAATAGGTTACATATAAAAATAAGATGTAGCATGATTGCCAATGAGAAAACTCTCCACAAGAGACCAAATGACATAGAAATTAACAGCATTAGGTCGCCGTACGGCCTCCAACAATGAGCAAAACTCATACAGCATAGTCAGCTATAAAATGCCCAGAAATGACAAATGTAAAATAATTCAAACGCGAAAAAATAACGGCCTGATTTATGTTCAAAAAAGTGAATGAAAAACAGATATGATATACAGCAACAAACGACAACCACTGAATTACAGGCACCTGACTTGGGACAGGCACATAAAGAATGTGACAGGGTTAAACTTGTTTGAAGGCGGCAACCATCCCCCTAGCCTGGTACAGTGGTGTAACAATACAACATAAGAACAAACTATAAAAATTAGTTGAAAAGGGCTTAACTCATCAGATAGATACAAAGCAGAAATACATCTGACAAATTTTACATTATACATGTATAACATAAAGTACGTTTATCTACTCTACATATATAGTGTAATTACTTACCCGACAAAGGCATGGGTGCTATTGAATAACATACATTTTATAATTTTGACGTTTGTATGACACCCTTTAAACAATTAAATGTTTGTACTAAGTAAAACATAATGAACGGATACACGTTCGGCACTTAAAATAAAAATGAAGAAAGTTATTTTGAATCTATAACAAAGGTACAAATTAAAACCAATTGATGTATGCATGTTTACGTCAAGAATGATTTGTAGACGTGGAGTTGGATGTTGATGGGGGTCTGTTGTGGTATCCAATATATTTAGTGACATTCAATTGATGCGTCGTACAGCGTATACATTTAACAACTGGTCTATTTAGTTTAGGTTTCATTATTTATCACATGACACCAACATTTTTTCGGAACAATTAATATGTCTACTTTGTAATTCAAGATTAAATTTGTACAGTGAATTCGTTACCCAATATACCGAATTTTGAAGCAATATTCATTATCATGTTATTGCAACTATTATATTTCCCATTTCCATTCTCAATTTTAATTTCCTTCAAATAAGTTAATGTAATGTCGATTTAAGCGCACCATATTATATTATGTTATAAAAATGTTATAAAAGCAACATGAAACAATTACTCAATATTATTTAATTTTTTCTTTGAAAATTTGCATCTTAGGGAAATATCCATTTGCTGGTCATTACTTCCGTCCTGTTGACGACGAGTTTGCAGTGTATTTAGAAAAGTATATAATAATCTATAGCTAAAGAATATGTCTCGGATTTCTTAGTCAATACTCTTAGTTATATTTTAACCTCTTCGGTTTGCCTTTTTTTTCTAAATTAAAATTAATGAAATATGTGTGCAATGGTCTTATTTATGTCTACATTCATAACGTTAATATTTGTATATTTTGTCTTATGACATATTGTCCTGAATTGTTGTTAAACACCAACTAGCTATGAAACTGGATTTTTAAAAGCTACTCCCCCCTTTTGTGCAGTACACAAACAAAGATACAATATCAATGATTAAAACTTATGCATTAAGCATGTGACTTACTCCTTTATTATCTTGGGCACCATTTATGTTAGATGGTTTTAATGGTTTCGTTTCATCGTTTTTGCGTTCCATGTCGAAATGTTCAATGTCCGTCATGTCTGTTATCATTGTTGTTTTAATAACCTGAAAGACAATTTGTTTTCAAATTTAAAAATATTTTATAGAGACCCATCTATGTCCGCACTATTTAAGCGATGAAATCATTTTTCTACATAGATAAACACCATTTATCCAGATCAGTAGGTCGCCGTAATAAAATAAAGCAAATTTTGCAATATGTATGTGAGTGCAAGCTGATAAGATTATTGAGATGATAAAGCCTCACAACAGTTTTGACATGTGCCATAAACACTCACGTAATATGGCGTAGAAAATAAAAATTGCATAACGATTGTAACAGAAGGTTAACATGCAACATTCACAAACAATATTTATCCTTAATACAATCACAGGACTATTGCACGAATATTAGTGTTAAACACTATGATAGAAGAAAGGTCATGTGGTCTGATGTATGATTATATACCACACTAATGCCTTATCACTATACAAATTATCAATACATGCAATTGGTGTTGTGAATGAATATAGAAAATACATAAATGATATAAAGAGATTTCACCAGATGAAGGACTTTTGATATTCAATAATAGTTTTAGTTCAAGATGATATCAACTACTGCAAACGATGTCTTAGTTTTGTTTTTTCTTTCTTTTCTTCACATCTGTTCTACATGTATTTATTAATTTTGTTTTTGATAGAAAAAAGACCAATAATTTCTCTTCATGCACATATTTAGTCTCATCGTATTTGTACATACATACTTAGTTGTGTTTACGTTATAATACAGCCATCCAAAAGAAATGAAACCATTATAAAACTGTTCATTAACACAATAACATAATACAAAAGTAACAATTTATCGTTTACCTTGCTCTGTTTGCGTTGATTCTTCTTATGATGAAAGAGAAATTCCAAAGCTGAGAAAATCATTGCTATAACCAGACCTCCAATGACTATGTGAAATGTTCCAGCAACATTACTAAGCGATAAAGATTTCTTTCCCACTGACTGCAAAAAAGAAATTAATGTACATATTTCATAAAACACGTTTGATGCTGATTGCCATACTCATGTGGTTTGAAAAAATAATCAACAGATGTTATTTGCAGTTGAATCTTCAACGTACCCACACATTAGGGAGCACTACTTGTAATTCTCAAAACGTTATTATACAAACGTATAAGTTTGAACTTGTATGACGAAAACAAGTTCCGTTAAATTCAAATTGTAAAAAAATGACAAGTCTAATGTACAAGCTTCCATTGATATTTGACTAACGATTCGACATCATGAATATTGTTTACCTGCACATTGGGGGTTTTTAAAGAACCAGTATTTCAGTTAATAAACTGTAGACACAGAGATATATCTCGCCTTTGTCTAATTAGGAAAGCATGATGCAAATGTTGAAATTAAAATGGCAATATAATAACATGTAAACAATATAAAACATTAAAAGTCAATAAATCATGACAGAAGGTGCAGGACAAACTTACCTTCGTGGAAATGAGAAATACCAATGATAATAGACCGCATACCAAAGACCACTGTCAAATCATAAGTGGGTCCCTTTAAACTGCCATAAATTCACTTTAACATGTAAACAATGCAACATTTTTAAAGTCAGTAAACCATGATGAGAAGGCAATGCCATATAATATCCATGGAAATGAGATTTATCAATGCTAAAACAACAGCATAATTAATATTGATGACCTACCAGTGTCTCCCCTTGAACGGACTTCATCACAAACGAAACATTGTTGACGCCAACGTCGCCGCCGGAAACAATACGCTTAAGTCTCGCTATTTCGACTTACCTAGTATACGCCGACCTTTAAATATATGTTTTACGTTTGATATTGAATGGTTATAAAAATAACTTACTGCTGCTGATTGACCACACTGTCCTTTGTCGTACCACCATCTCTGTTTTAAATTAATAAGTTCTCCTTTTTCTATTATTTCCAGTAAAGCTAGGTTTAACTTTCGACTGCAATATAAACACTGTTACTATTAATACAAATATAAATTTGAGTATTCATCTTTATTCAAAAGATTTGTCAGGTTGCAAAACAGTCCGTTTTTTGCAGGAAATCTTAAAACAAAAAAACATTTGAAAGTCATTCTTTTTTATATAATATATGATATGCAACGTTTTTCGGATGTATATGCTGGAAATATTTTCTGTTTACCGTCTATGGAAAAGATAAATCCAAGGACGCAGTACAGACGACAACAACAACATCAACACGGATAGTATGCTGACATTGCAACAACTGCCTTGCAGTCAATGTTATCATAGCCGATCGTGATTTAAATTCAGAAAGAGACAGCACTAGTAAAACTACTTTAGCACTACATGTAAGCAACTATCTTAACATGTGGCATTTAGACTAGTGGGCTATTAAAGTTATCAAATCTTCAATAAAAAGAGCTTACTTCTATTGCAAAAACAAATGCCAACAATCACTTTAACCAATGATATTCCTAGAAATGTATAGGGGTAAGATAAATAATGATACTTAGTGTCGATCTAACTTTAACCTAAATATATCCATGTTTGAGCCTTTATATGACAATGAAATTAATTATTATCTGTCAAGTATGTTACTGTTGTAGACCATGCTCATACAAAACAAACAACTTTGATATATATATATATATATATACAAACAGCATTTTTACTTGAAAATTTTCTCAATTGAAAGGAACAAAAAAAAAACCAAACAACCAGAATAACGAGAAATGTCATGTTGCATTTATCCAATATAGTTGAATATAGATATAACAGGGTAAAATAACTTGCAAAAATTTCATTTGTGATGTACAATTCAACAGAAGGTGATGACTGAAAATGGAACGTGTTTTCCACAAAAAATACACATACACTTTACCTTTGACGTCGCTACAATATTTCAAAAGCCACAAGGAACTGTATGACATTTCAATAACAACAATCGTTTATCCTTAATGTAGAAATAACTGAGATACATAACTAACTTCATTCGTTAAGCAGTCTGTAGTTATACTAAAAATAGACGCGTTACCTTGTCAATGAATGGAAATAATTTTAAAGGTGATTGACATATTTTAATTTAAAATATGCAATTAACAAAAAAATCAAACACCAAATAATTAAAGACTTTTGTTGAATTCTTGTATCAACTTTATTCGTTGTTAAAAAATGAAAATTTTATAGTTGGCACGTGCATGTTTTAGTTTTACGAGTTCTTATCAACTACAACAAAGTTATCAAAAATCTTACATGAAACATACAAGCTGGATTATTTATCCATTCTATCAGAACAAAATTCTGTAAATATTGTCCTCTCATAACAATAATGATTTACATATGAGACGCTCATGCTGTCGCGTACACAGTCTCACCCTTTTCGATGTCATGTAATACGCTGTTTATGTTAATTTTACCTCGATTTGTATATTCTTAATGAATATATGTGATTTGAATATCAGTAAACTGCCGTTGCCTCTAGCTGAGATGGGAGTGAGAATTTCAATGATCAAGGGGGAGGGTTTTAAATTAAAATAAGACGTTTCTGTAAGGGTTCAACAGAGAGTTGTTGTCAAGAAATTAATGGATAGAGCATGAAATTCAAAGTTATAATCTATTCATTTCAATTCCTTAATACAGCTACATGTACTATGTTAAAATGTTCTTGTGAATTTCTCTTTCATACAAGAATTTCATACTCGCATTAGGAAATAAAAAAAATAATTTCCAATTGGAATATAAATGGATTACAAATTTCTACAGAAAACAAGATCATATTCAGAAGCAGATAGTATTTTTTGTATCTTGACTAAACAAAAACAATTTGACATATTAGTATCAACTGGAAATGTTCAGTTACAATCTTTCATATAACATCATATCTATAGCTTTTTTAAAGTTCTACATTACAGTTCCCCATGTTTAATAGAAAGATGGGCTAAAACGTCTCATTAAACAGAGCTATATGTAAATTGTAAGTTAAAATTTCTTGAACATAGATCTTACTTTTTGAACAAACAACACAAACACCGAAGATGATATCATATACGTGCTGGACATTTGGATCGACGACATATTTGTTATGATTGGTATATTGATATTTCAATAGACAGTCGGTATTCCAATGGGTACTAACTGTGCAACCCAAATGAGATGCGATGATCTCTTGAGTAACTCCTTTTCAAATACTGGTACACCACTATCCCATATTAAGGGGAGGTTTGAGAGCTCTCAAACATATTTAACCCCGCCACATTATTTATGTGCCTGAACCTGTAAATCAGTGGTGGCCGTTGGTTAAAATATCATATCCTTTTTTTTTTTGTTTATTGTAATTGTCACAAATTAGAACGCTATATCTATAATATCTATATTTTGCGTATTAAATATTCAACAATAACTGATTAAATATAGTGTTTTACCTTAATTCGCTTCCTTGTTTTGTTGCAATGCCAATACCATATTGATTGAGGTTATGACCAACCTTCATCGTTTTACATGGTTTTTGCTGATTTCGATAATCGTTGCTAGTTGATTCAAGCAAAAATGCATATTCCCCTTTTCCTTCTAATACTTTTTTCCAACCGTCCAGGTTGCCATTAACGAATGCAGATTGTGGTGTAGCCTCCATAAATTCCCACATCTGTTTATATACTGAGACATTTGAAGTCTGAAATAAATTCGATTTATCGTCAAAACGGTCAATGATTGTCAGAATCGATATATCCAAAAAAAAAAAAGGTGCAACATTTGTGAATGGTCAGATGTTCATAATTAATACAATAACCTTGAACTCATTTTAAGAGGATGCATATGAATTAAACACATGAATACGATATATGTCCGATCATATCAAATTATAGGGCAAAATTATAGATACTTTTATTCTTTCTTTGATGTTTTTAATACAAACATATATGCAATAAGACTGATTTGCTGCTCAGATGGTCACAGTTAAAACTTTAAATTTATTTTGAATAAAAATAACCAGTGTCTAGTTTATGTATAAAATGACAGAAAAAATTCTTGACCTATATTCATAGTTTATATTTTAATGTTTATGTTCAATGCTTTTAGGAATCTAATTTTATGTGTATCATATTCAATGTAGGATTGACATTAGAACTTAGATATAATATCAAATAAAGGCGACAGTAGTATACCGGTGTTTAAAGTCATAAATCGATTTAGAAAAAACAAATCCGGGTTACAAACTAAAACCGAGGGAACACATCAACTATAAGAGGAAAACAACAAGAACACCGAAGTGCAACAAAAACAAACGCCAACACACATAGAAACGAACTATTTGATAACAACTGCCATATTCCTGACTTGGTACAGGACATTTTAAGAAAAAATGGTGGATTGAACCTGGTTACATGGCATGCCAAACCTCCCGCTTTATGACAATGTTAAAAAATATCGCTTAAACACTACGTGACAGAAATACAGTACAAACACACGCAAGAACATTCATAACAAAGAAACGCACAAACAAATTATATAATAGTCGACACAACATACAAACCACAGAACAACAACGAACATATTCTCCATCAACGAAAAACACCACAGGATATCAAAAACAGTAACGCGCTTACGTAACTAACATGCAATCTGGAACTTTATACAATTATTTTCACAATATTGGTCCAAACAATTTTCATGACAATAATGGTATTGAAAGGCAATTTTATAATTATTTTGACTACTTACGATAAGACATAACATATTATCCAACCTAAACCATAACAGAAACAACAAAATAAATCCATAATGTTGGATGTACAAAACACCGAGACACGCCGCACAGCAATGTAATATTCGGGAATATGACAATGATGGTATTGTAGGGCAATTTTATAATTATTTGGACAACAAACGATACGACATAACACATTATTTAACCGAAATCATAACAAAACATCAAAAAATAAAAATTTGAATGTTTGATTTACAAAATACCGAGACACGTTGTATAGCAATGTAAATTCACTCTCGGTATAACAGTCATATTCGAGATTAGGTCACGTTCGGTACTTAGCAGACAGACGACATAGATGTTAAACCACAATCTAAGACGTGGTAAAAAAAGTCATTAGTTAGTTTAGACACAGACACATCGTATAGATCAACCAATTCGTGATGGTGTCCACAAAATTTACGGAGTGTCATTTTTAATCTTTCCTCCTCATAACTCTGTTGGAGCAGTTTCTGAGTAAGGAGCACACTCCTGTATATGAAGTCAGTATAGTGTGAACATGCACGAGCATAACGTATCAATTGAGATATGTACACACCATACGACCTAGCAGGGGGTATGTTACTGCTGAGAAATGGGAAATTGATAATTGGGAAGTTGAAATCATCCCGTTTGTCAAGTGTAATAAAAACATACTCTAAAAGCGCTTTTTAACTTTAATATGACGTCGTACAAAATACTGAAGAAAAAAAACAAATTGAATATAAACTCTTACAGGACTTGATTACACTAATACTTTTGTTGGTGTGTGATGAGATATTTTTCTTTAAATTTTCAAATCTTAAACATTTTATATATATATATATATATATATTAAAACAATAGATATAAGAAGATGTGGTATGAGTGCCAATGAGACAACTCTCCATTCAAGTCAAAATTTATAAAAGTAAACCAATATAGGTCAAAGTACGGTCTTCAACACGGAGCCTTGGCTCACACCGAACAGCAAGCTATAAAGGGCCCCAAAAAGTACAAGTGTAAACCATTCAAACGGGAAAACCAACGGTCTAATATATATAAAAAACGAGAAACGAGAAACACTTATGAACCACATTAACAAACGACAACTACTGAACATCAGATTCCTGAATTCTAAATTAAAAACAACGTTCAAACCTGTGATTGCGTTGGATAAAAACTGCAATTTTTATACGTGTGCATGCAAAACAAATTTCTTGGTAGAGGGGTCTAAATACAGCACAAACAACATTTTTCAAAAGACCAAAAAAGTATATTAAAACATACACTGAAAAACTTTTCTGTAGAACCACCTTTTGAGATACCGTACTTTATTTTGGACTGTCGTGCTAAGTCGTCTGCAGAATTTATTGGTATATTGAGTTTTTCTACTGTTAAGAAAGCAGCTAAGTTTGCTGTATATGATGATACTATGATTAATGTGAAAAACCACCAGGCACATTCAGCTATGCGACCAGATATTGAACTGAAGTAGAAATATTTTCTTATTAATGTAAATATTACATATTGGGCGGGATTTATGATAAATATCAATTGAAATAATTAGAACTGTGTCTGTCTTTTTGTATTAAAAGACTTTGATCTGCAGATTGTTCTATTTGAAATAAATTAAATTACAATAAGAACTACAATTGCAAGATTTTTGTAAGTCAATATCTACTTAAATTCTTTTGCATACATTTATCTTATAACTGATTATATGAGTATAATATGTCAATTACAGTTATCAATAATCAACATTTATTATTCCAAAAGTGTTGTGTGTGTGCATACTTATACGTGTTATTGCTCCACTTTGCATACTTCAAACGTAAATCTTTAGGTTGTTGTAGTTACGTTACTAGTTTTAACAAAATACACATAACAAATTATAACTTTGCACACGATTGATTTTAAAAGTAAGCGTTAACTCCTTGATCCTTTGTCTATAAGTAGGGCGATTTAGAGCTTGTTTGTCGTGTTGTTCGTGTTAGTGACGATGTTGTGGCATGTCTCTCTGTTAAAATAGTTGTTGGTTTGCTTTCTTATTGATGATATCTCGATGCATTATAAATTAAAGTACCCTGAATTTAAACTTACCTTGGAAGAAAATCTGAACCTTGCTGAAGTAATGCGCCAAAAGATGACCATAAAGAGTTAAGTACACTAAAATCTTCTGATGGGCCAGTGTTTGAATTATTTTGCCATTCATAGGGACTAAAGCGTCCAATTAACACCAACACAAGACTAACGCCAGCAAATCCACACATTATACATATCCACATACTGTTTGAAAATGGCTCTTTAAATGATAGAATGTTTGGTTTTTGTTTATCTGGCCTTTTGATCATTATACTTATTCCCGTATTCATAAATGGTTTCGTAAAATCTACCACGTGTTCCCTTTCTTCAGTGATTGATATGCTACCAAGAGCTATATCTGCTTCCTAAAATGAGTAAAAGACTAACATCAACCAAGATAATGAGAACTAATACTTTCACATGGTAAACATATATATGTGTAGGTATTAGTGAAGTAACTGTACATGTGGTATTGTTTTTTTGGTGAATGTATCGTAGATGGTTTTGATTGACTAAATTAGACTACTGTGCTGACGAACATAATATCTCACTGGTGATTATTTCATATCTTTTTTAGCACAAAAGGGAGAAACAAAGTAACGCAAGCAACCAAACACTTGACAGTTAAACAATAACTTAATTCAACCCACATAAATTCACGGTAATCAGGGAACAACATTGACATTTTTAAAATTTATTCTTACTCAAACAAGTGCACTGAAATAATACTATTTAATTAATTATGTTCAGTTTTTCTGAAAATGAATAGCTCTTTTTAAGGCCTGAGTTTTGTATGCTTTGTGTTACGATACAGGATACTCAACAAAGATCTGATGACAAACAACAGGACACAATATAAGTACGGTTAACTGCCGGTGGCGTTAGGTCAGTATCTTTTGTGACCCCACGTGCGGCTCACACATTTTTCTGCATCCCTTAGCATATATCGAATCATTTTGTGTATTCGGAACTGTAGTATCCTTTGCCATTCATATTGCGACACTCGACTGAGTTGGTCAAATGTCGAGGTGGGGGTATGCGTCTATCAAGTTCGTAACGTACCAAATCCGGCTATTTTGATTTTCATGTCAATGTCTTAATGTTTTACTGAGTACATGAATCCATGGTTAGTTTTGCTGTAAGGAAACGGGCACTGTACTGCTAAAACATATTCATCTGTCTGTCAATAACATTGAGCATATTGACATCTCTATACGCATGTTAGTCCATCACGTATTTTGAGAAAAGAAAACGTGACGCATCGCTAAACTAAATTTGGTGCAGATTCCTTAAAGTTTAGAGTCTCGATGTACAACACAATCGAGCATTGTCACGTTTGTATACCTGAGACTGAATTTTTCCAACATAAGGTCTTTTTGACTGAATTTTGTCTTTACAAAGCCTGTTATGGACGGTTCTTACTGTAATTCTCCGTAAACCTAGGATACTTGTATATATAGCAATGGTTGAAGCAGTGACTGTTCGATACCCGGATATATCGATCTTGGACTAGAGTAGTGATGTATGGCCTATCACTCCTTTGGCGATCCTGAGTTGATCCAGTTTTATTTAATATATGCCATATTCGTGATATTGTGCTCTGGTGAGCGTGGAATTTTCGGGCAAGTTCAGTTTTAGATTGTCCAGTCTGAAGACGTCCGATGTAACATGTAGCATAGTCCAATCTTGGCACAGTGACTTTATTGCAGCAATGACACTAAAAATCTCATTGAGGATTTATGCTTTTTAAAACCATCATGCAACTTGAATAATGAAAAGAAGAAAGATGGTGGAAATATTTGTAAATGGATTTTTTTTCACATACATGTGCATCACACTAATGTCAATCGCTTTTATGCTCAGTTGGATTTGTTGTTTGCATATAAATATTCTTAATCATATAATAACATGTTTATTTCATGGATTGAAACATTCCGAGTTGTGTCATCCATTCATTATAAAACATGATAATTTCAAAATAACTTTGCTTGCTCGACAACACTTAATCCATATTAAACTATATTATGCTAGCGTTGTACTTTTATTACATACCCTATAAAAAAAGAAGATGTGGTATGATTGCCAATGAGACAACTCTCCACCAGAGACCAAATTACATAGAAGTTAACAACTATAGGTCACCGTATGGCCTTCAGCAATGAGCAAAACCCATACCGCATAGTCAGCTATTTAAGGCCCCGAAATGACAAATGTAAAACAATTCAAAAAAGAAAACTAACTGCCTGATTTAATTATGTTCAAAACAATGACGAAACGCAAATATGATATACAACAACCACTGAATTACAGGCTGCTGACTTGGGACAGACACATACAGAATGTGGCGGGGTCAAATATGTTTGCTGGTACCCAACCCTCCCCTAACTTGGGACAGTGGTGTTACATCACAACATTTGAACAAACGATAAAAGTCAGTTGAAAATGGCTTAACTCATCAGGTCGATACAAAGTAGAACTAGACAAAGTGATGCCCTCGCACTCCACTCTAAAGTAACTGTAATATAACAAAGTCAATGTAGGACTTTCTTTGAGATATTATTGTGTCTGTGAGACACAAATGATGCCCCCGCAGATGCAAAGTGTTATTTTAAAATACCAAAAGTTGAGCATGGGAGCACATAGGTCTATGGTTCACTGTAGGAGGAGTTATCAGGGAATGCTATGCACTTTGTTTGCAAGTATATACTCCAAAAATGTTCAACTATCTCCCAAAAGAGTAAATATTAATAAAAATCAAAACCCTAACCGCATGCACACCTTCAATATATGTACAAACAGCCAGCAAAGTGAAAACTTCCTAGAATTCAAACTGTTGGAGGCGTTATCCGGAAACGTTATGTACCTCTTATGCAATTAAATACTCCAAAAATGACAAAGTTCAACTATCTCCCAAAAGAGCAAATATCAATAAAAATCAAAACCTTGACCACATGCACACCTTCAATATATGTACAAACAGCCAGCAAAAGTGAAAACTTCCTAGCATTCAAACTGTAGAATGCGTTATCTGGAAACACTATGCACCTCTGATGCAAGTATATACTGCAAAAAAATACAAAGTTCAACTATCTCCCAAAAGAGCAAATATCAATAAAAATCAAAACCCTGACCAAATGCACACCTTCAATATATATACAAACAGCTAGCAAAGCGAAAACTTACTAGCATTCAAACTGTAGGAGAAGTTATCTGGAATAGCTATATACCCATAATGGGACGGACAGACGGAATGACAGACGGACGGATGGACGGACAGGGGTAAAACAATATGCCCCCTAACTTTCAGTTGCGGGGGCATAAAAACATGCAACAAAAACACAGACAGGACGTGACGGGTAGTTGTACATCCCCACAACAAAAAAGACACCAGCTTACTATCAAACTGTTATTATGTTGTAATATGACTAAAACAACACAGGTTTAGGTTATCCAATGCATGTTTAATTATTATGAATAATACTAAATATCTAATTGTTTACCTACTCCTTCTATAAGTTCAGATATCATACCATCCCAGGATTTCGTTTTTTTATTCCAAGCTCCATATTTGGTATCATTCCGTTTTCGTATTATATAATCTAGTTGTAGCTGTGAACTATTGGCAAGTTTTCGGAACATATCAATACAGAATCCCTCAAATACTTCCTTTCCATTTTTATCTGTCTTATTTATAACAAATGGAGCCTCCTGTTTTGAATATATAAGCAGCATTCGTTTGATATCATAATATACAGACCTTAAAATGATAGTTAACTTTTGTATATAATATACTGGTATACAGTAATACGCATATCAAAATTTTTCAAATCGCACAAATTGTTTAGCCGTATTTAGAGACAAAGACACACATATCAATAATAGTCTGTAAAACTTTTACAACTGCTACTCAAGTTTTGTTTCTCCTGAAACTTGCTACTCAACACAAATTTGAATGCATATGAAAACCGAAACAGTAAAACATGAGAAGCTTACTTTTTCATCTGTTGATGCACAAAATCTCACCCAATAAATATCATTTCACACCTCTTTAACCTTTTTAATTCTTTATTTGCATATTCATACCTGTACTTTCAAGGTTTCAAAAGTGTCTTTGCATCAACATATACGATCTATGAATGGTCTCAGATATGGTCTCTTATAATAAAAAGTTTATATCTAGTTAACGATGAAATAGATTGAGAATGCAACTATTCAAATTACCCTGTTTTGGAATTCTATGTAACAGTATACATTTATTTGTGAAACCCTGGGAAGAAAGAGCATTCACATGTATATCAGTAAACAATAAAATGTAAAACCAAAAGCCTATCATTTCTAAAATGTATCAAGGCATGTTTGCAGTTTTGTAGACGTAACTGGCAACCATATGTAAAACTTTTCAAAGATACCAGTGGCTCTTTTCACAAAATATCTTAGGATTAAAAATACCCATAAGCTATACACATTTTAACATATTTTTTCATGCTTATGATTTTGTACGCTATACGTGCGTATCGTCTAAATAAGACTCTCCAGTGGCGCTCGAATCAAACCAATCCGTTATCTGAATCAAGTACCATGTTAAAGAGCATTAAAAACTATTTCGAAAAGTTGTGCCTGATACGATGTTGCTGGGATAATACAGCAACATCTGTCTGCAGGATCATATATGCTGAAACATCATTGTGGAAATTTTACCGCAAAATATGTCCCGATAGCCTCACCCGGCATTTATAAATCAAATAAGCACCACCGAAACAATGAAACAGAAATTGTATGTCTCATTGATAACTATCAGAAGTTTAGAAATTACCACAACTAATGTAACTATATATGGGCCCTTCCGTTCTTTTTGCTTCTTTTTTAGAGCTTCTATCACATCTCTGTTGTATCCAGTTTCAGACGACCAGTTTCCAATCTACAATGTAATGTAAATGTTGCTGCAGTTTAAACTTTACGCAATCATTCATTTCTAGACATCCGCACCTTCCATCAACGCATATGAACAAATCATTATTGTATAACAAAAAACTAATGCTAACGGACTTACAAATTAATGTATCGATATAAATGAGTATCGGTGCGTAAGATTTAAAACGTAGAACGCAATATTAATTTTATAATTTGACCATGGTTACACAAATCTTTTTAGAACCATTACAGTATATTTTGACATTTGAAATAGAATATTATCCATCAACTGTTCAGACATCTATAATCTCAATATAATTACATAGTGATGTCGGTCATGCAAACCTCAAACTTCAAAACCAAATTATATTTATCAAATTAGAACACACGTAATGCATTTCCAAAGAGTCCCTGGTGACAAATAAAATATGAAGGCACCACAACGTGTAGATTTACAAAGAGTTAATGTATTTGATGCATTTATATTTCACATGTACCCTAAATGGTCATTAACAAATTAACTGCTCAACATGAAGTCAAAATTTATTGCATATTTCCATTTATAAAGCATGCTTTTTCTTTCTGCATGAAATGATAGATTATTTCAATCTATGACATCTTGCTGAAATGTATCAGGTTTAAAACCATTACTTACACAATAAGTCAAATGCAGATACATTTATTTAGTACAACTTTAACGTTCCCAAGAACTTGAACAAACCAAATTAAATTTTTCTGACAACCACAATTACATACTTCTGACAACCACAGCCATACGTCTGACAGCTGAACACTCACACGTCTGAAGACTACACTCTCGCACGTCTGACAATTAAATTCGCATTCGTCTGACAACTACACTCTCGCACGTCTGACACCTACATTCACACATGTTTGACATCGTCACTTGCACACGTCAGACAACTACACTTACACAGGTATGAAAACTACACTTGTATACGTCCAATGCATGAATCTTGAATCTGAAATGGGTCAAGTTTAAAGCCATTACGTACACAATAAATAAAATGCAGATAGTATTTTAGTTCAACTCTACCGTTCCCAAGAACTTGAACAAACAAAATTACCTTTTTGCAAAAGTCTGACATCTACAATTACATTCGTCTGACAGCTAAACTCTTACACGCCTGAAGTCTCCATTCGCATTCATCTGTCATGACATGCTTACACGTCTGACAATTACACTCTCACGCGTCTGACACCGACTTTCACACATGTCTGGCAACTAAACTCTCACAGTCTGACAACTACACACTCACGCGTCTAAAGACTACACTCTCGCACGTCTGACAAATAAATTCGCATTCGTCTGACAACTACACTCTCACACGTCTGACACCTACATTCACACATGTTTGACATCGTCACTTGCACACGTCAATCAAATACACTAACACAGGTCTGAAAACTACACTTGTATACGTCCAATTCATGAATCTTGCTGAAAAGGGGTCAAGTTTAAAGCCATTACGTACACAATAAATAAAACGCAGATAGTATTTTAGTTCAACTTTACCGTTTCCAAGAACTTGAACAAACAAAATTACTTTTTTGCAAAAGTCTGACATCTACAATTACATTCGTCTGACAGCTAAACTCTTACACGCTTGAAGACTCCATTCGCATTCGTCTGTCAAGACATGCTCACACGTCTGACAATTACACTCTCATGCGTCTGACACCTACTTTCACACATGTCTGGCAACTAAACTCTCACAGTCTGACAACTACACTCTCACACGTCTGAAGACTCCATTCGCATATGGCTGTCAACTACATTCTCACAGTCAGACAACTGCATACGCATACGTCCGACAACTACACTTACACAATTCTGAGAACCACACTTGCATACGTCCGATGCATACGTAGTGCTGATATATCCAGTTTTTAAGACATTACTTACACATTAAGTCAAATGCAGATACATTTTGTTATTTCAACTTTAATGTTCCAAAGAACTTGCATAAACAAAATTAAATTTTTCGCATAAGTCTTACAACTGCACTCACATACGTCTGACAACTGCTAAACACTCACAGGTCTGAAGACAACACTCTCGCACGTCTGAAAACTACACTCGCACACGCCTTACAACTACATTCTCACACGTCTGGCACCTACATTCACCCATGTCTAGCAACTAAACTCGCACACCACTGACAACTGCATTCGCACACGTCTGATAAATGTCTGACAACTACATTTGCATACGTCTTACAACTACACTTTCTGACTACACCCACACAAGTCAACAACTACAGTCGTATTAGTCTGACAACTACACTCACACATGTCTTTAAATCACACTCACGCATATCTGACACCTACACTTGCATACGTCTGACAACTATTAAATTCACACACGTCAGACCACTACCCTCACACACGTCTGACAACTGCGAAGAGTCAAAGTCTAAATGTTTGATCTATGTATTCATTTTATTGCATCATGTATGAAGGTTTATTTAGGAAGAATCTGATTATGGTTTGCTACCACTAGATCGATATCATTTCTTGTCGAATATTTAATTTAGTTCCGGTGTTTTTCAAAAGTCCATTTGTTAATGATTCACATTGGCTTTGGTTTCATAAGCATATTTCAAAAATTCTCAGTTTACAATTTTGAAAAAGGAAGATTAAACCTTTTACATACAAAGACTGCCTTTGACTACACAGTATATTTCATACTGTAGATTTTGTGTATTATACATCTTTTGAATTTGATACCTTTGGCTATGGGCGTTCCAATTGCTGGTTTATCCATTAGTGTGCTTATATTCTAACACACCAACTCGTATGATTAAAGGTTTTTCATAAACATACCTTTTGCAGTTTCTTTTTGTATAAAGAATGAACATCGAAGTTGTATTTTGATCGGTATCCATTTTCATCAAATTGTACATTTCCGGAAAGACATAATGCTGAAGTCTGCAATACATAATAGATACTAATACTCAATTTGTGTAAAATGCGTGGATTTATGAATCAGTGTCTGGTGTTTTACACAAATGTGCGATTTTGTTAGTTTATAATGAATAAAGCAAACAATAGCAACTTATTGTCATAGTAAAGAATACTATTGTCATAGTAACGAATACTATTGTCATAGTAAAGAGTACTATTGTCACAGTAAAGAATACTATTGTCATAGTAAAGAATACATATATTTTATTTGAAACTGGTGTTGATTTTTCGTGTCTTTAATTTTTGTTTTTCATGATATTTGTTTGTTTGTATGATCAGGGACTTTCTATACTTAGTATAGAAAGTCCCTGGTATGATATAACCTTTTTGTAGGGGTTGGTTTTGTTTTGTTTTCTCTTTTTTTCTGTGCATTTTCCTTGAAGTTTTATTCATATCTCCTTTAAATTTATACATATTTAGAGGTTGGTTTTTTATTAAATTTGAAGTTAAACATGTTGATAGAGCGGGATACCAAAAAATCGAAAGGTCTTTTAGAGTGCATATAATCCAAGTTACTCTCCCAAGTGTTAAAATATTTTATAAATGAATTCGTCATGTATAAATACATTGTACAAGTAATAAATATGAAGTAATTCAAAAACGGGATTAGGAAAACACAGCAGTGCTCTTATTATAAATCCATTTCTCCTTGCACAATGAAATTTAAAAAGGGTTTTGATTTTTCAAACATTTATCGGGTATTCCTCATAGAAACCCTACAAAAGGACTGAACGAATTAATCAAAAACTGATAATAAAAACGAATTGTCATCTTTAGTACCGTTACAAACTTGTATTTAGTTTCCATGGAAACTTCGATATTCGCCACTTATATAACAGAAACTGCTGACCATCCCAAAGAATCTGCGTTGACGATTAATTCATTTGGTCGGTTAAGTGTTTCCTGTAGTGGTTTCCTTCTTTCCTTGAATTATGATTTTTGATTGGCCTAAAGGGTGCTCTTACTTTTCCTAAATTGCTCTTTGACAAAAATATATATTCTTTCGTCAGGGTCATATAATGTAATGCTTGTTATATCCCTTTTACAATAATAGAGGGATATGAGGTTTTCATACAAACAATTTTCAGAAGCATTAATCTGTTCAACGAGATTAATCGTATATAGGCATATCTGTTTTCTAACAAATGGGATAACGATTTTAAAATACAGTAACTGCTGTGATAAAATGAATATAACATATAATAAATTTAACTTACATTCTTCAAAAACTCTAAGATTATTGGTCCTCTTTCAAGATATTTATTTTTATGACAAACTATTTCTTTTGAACAATTTGTATTATAATGTATACCAGCTCTCGTCTGGAAAAATTCGGGTCCCTCTCGATTTATTTTCTCAAACCCTTGTTGTAGAAAGCAAAAGCTGTCCAACAGAAATACCTCTTTCATCTACAAGAATACAGATAAAATAACCATTAATCAATGATTTTGTAGTATACAACAATTATACAAGTGCCTTATCCAGTCTGTTCGTCTAAAAGGGCACTGTAATATGAATGTAATGTGCTTCAAATGAAATGTAAGTACAGTTACGACAGTAATTTGCTATATATGTAATGTGCTACGACTGTAATGTGCTAAAAATAAAAAATGCTATAAATATAGTATACTACTAATGAATGATATACTACAACCGTAATGTGCTACAACTGCAATGTATTACAAATGTAATATGATACTAATGTTATGTTTAACAAATGTAACGTGCTACACTACACATATAATGTGCTACAAATCAATGTACTTCAAATGTTGTGTGTTACAAATGTAATGTGCGACGACTGGAATGTGCTAAAATGTAAAGTACTGCAAATGTAGTCGGGTTGAGAGCTCACAAATATGTTTAACCCTGCCACATTCTTTATAACTGTGCCTGTCCCAAGTCAGGAGCCTGTAGTTCAGTGGTTGTCGTTGGTTCGTGTTTGTCTTATTTGTATTTTGTAAAATGTTTTGTTATAAATTAGGGCGTTAGTTTTCTCGCTTGAAATGTTTTACATTTTTCATGTCGGGGCCTTTTATTGCCGACTATACGGTATGGGGTTTTCTCATTGATGAAGGCCGTACGGTTGCCTATAATTGCTTACATCAACTTCATTTGAACACTGGTGGATAGTTGTGTCATTGGCAATCATACCACATCTCCTTATTTTATACAACAGTACAAATGAATAATATACTACAACCGTAATGTGTTACAACTGCAATGTATTACAAATGTAATGTGATACTAATGTTATGTTTCACATATCTAACGTGATACACTACAACAGTTTCTGTTATTTGCTACAAATCAATGTTATACAAATGTAATTTGCTAGAAATGTAAAGTGTTTCAAATGTAATATGCTTCAAACTTTTTTTTAAGGTAAAGTATAACAAATGTAATGTGCTAAAATTAAATGTGCTGCAATGTAATGTGCTACAAATGTGACGTGCTAAACTACAAATATAACATGCTATTACACTACAACAGTTACTGTAATGTGCTACAAATGTAATTTGCTACAAATGTCATGTGCTACAAATGTAACTTTCTACAAAAATAATGTGCTACAAATGTAATTTTTTACAAAATTTATGTAATGTTCTAGAAATGCAAAATATACTGCAACGGTAATGAACTGAATCTGTAAAGGCCTACAACGGCAATGAATACTTTTAATTTTACTGCAATTGTTTGACAGTAAATAAGAATTGCAGAGTTGTAACATTACCTTTTTATATATCATTCCCCATTGGAACATCAGATCATGTTATCTTACATCGTAATTTCTGTTTTGTTCTTGCAATAATTTATTTACTCACTGTAAACGGTGGAACTGGGATGCCCTTCTTTATCTCCGAATTTGTTCTTTTATTCCAGGGTGTCATAACTTTTGACAAACTTCCGTTTTTGTCCACTATTTGGAAACCCGTAATTCGTGCTCCACCATGTTCAAAACTTTTCAGGTCAACAGTCTGGATATCCTTTTGATTGAGTAAAATAAAGTTGAGTTAATTATAAGTTAGAGTAGTAAAAATAACTAGTAGAACTAATTGAGTGAAATCAGTAGTGAGTCAGTAGGAATAAACACTCGTTACTTCACATCAACTATTTTGTAAATTTAAGAGAAATAAAATAATTGCAAACAACGTATTCAAAAGTTTTAGAAATTTTTTTTTATAAAGAAAATATCTGTACAATAATACATATACTTTTGTTGCACTTAAGGTGGTACCTAACACTACAGGGAGATAACTCTGTAAAAATCAGCTAAACGTTTCAATCACGTTGTATTGTTAAGGAAATATTAAGCTTCTCAATGATCAAAATTAGTGTTTGTCAAACTGCTATATAACCAATGAAATTTTTCTGATAAAGTGGTTGGTTCAAATTTTTTGAAATTTTTATATTTTTGTCAAAGGGTCAAAGATAACATTTTGTCAAAATGTTAAGAAAATTAAACGAGCCAAATTAATATTAGTCAAGGTGTTGGGTACCACCTTAAAGGAATGTATTGAATCACTTGTTAACCTGAATAATTTAGTCGCTTCCCATTATCGACTCTCCCACTTGAGATTAATGTAGCCGTCATAGCGGAACGGGATAATGACTGACGGTGGGACGGTAGTATGTCCTATGCCATAGGGTTAGTGATAGCCTTTTTCAGACTTTATACACATTCTTACACTAACCCAGAACCTACATACATAGTTGACCGAAGTACTTAAATTATAATGTTCAGAAATAAATGTGTATATGTATGATGACCGTTTACTTTTTCTGCTATCTGTATTAACATTAAGGCCACTAGTGCCTTTATCATGAAGTGAATACAAAAGAGCAACTTAGTTCCCGGAAAGTAACTGCTACCGTTCCACCTGAATTAAAAGGGTTAAGCATTAGTCAGTCTTTCATTACGAAGAAGAAGTTAGTGATGAGGCAAGATGTCTTGTTAATATGAGTGAATATTTCTTATTTTTCTGTCATTATACATTTTGTTATGTTCCCTTACCATGCCACCAATTATGTAATTATATCCTTCTCTGTTCATACCTAACTCTGTTATCTGAAATATAAATTGTAGAGATGCGTACTTTCATATTATCAACAATAGGTTTTCTGTATAACGAAAACATTTATAATGAAAATAAAACATTAGAAATTTTGTGCGTACGAAACGCTTTTCTGGATTTATCTCAATCAGGAATGATGAAACCAAACATTTAACAGCCAGGGATGTGTAAATACGTAGAAACATTAGGAGCTACATGTATATGACCAAAGGAAACCTTAAAAACAATAGTAAAATTCATCTAATGTCAAATTGGCCTGAAGGAGTTTGAACCTAAGTTTTCAGCATTAATCTTTTAAACTTTTAAATAAGTGCTGCAAACTATGTACACAATGTAATATGTATAAGTTTTGTTATTCTTGAGAATACGACTGGTACTATCAAGAATGTGTTTAAATGAATTCTCTACAATTCCTTTGCTAAAAATAATGTCAAATATCCAACTTACATAAGATAATAATAGTTATCAAAATTAAGTATCTGGACTTAACCTTAATAGCCACGGGTTAATTATTTTCGGTAAAATTAAAAATGAGCACGGCCCTATCAAAAATGATATTTTACTTACATCAACATATTTGTTAGTTTTTAAAGGACATACCCCCAACATTTGATCATCCCTGGTTACAGTTTTAAAATGTTGTTAACTACTATGTTCTACCTGCAGTGGCGACAGCAAAATTAAATCGGACGTCTACGTTAGTTGAACGATGTTTGGTTTTAATTGGCCCAGTAGTTTCAAATGAGTTGGCCTGTGTCCCATGGAAACAAAATTACTTCGTTCGACGGACGAAGCAAAGACGGCCACACCAAATTCGAAAAGATTAAGATTTTAAATATGATATTTTTAACTATAATTCGAGAACAATAACTTTAATTTATACAACGCTCGTGAATCTAATATTTCGAAACTTGAAGCATTCGAATCTTGACGAATATAACATATCTTTTTTTCAAGTTAGTTATCACGAATCTTCACAAACACAACTTGTCTTTACTTAGTTTATATCATGAATCCCCACGATTATTTAGCTATTTAGCACCAATCTTTACGGATTTTTCAACTATTTTATTTAGCTAATTATCACGTAACAGTTTATTCCTAAACATTTGAGTTGTATTCTGTATATATATTGCAGCATAACGTTTAATTCCAAAGTAACACAAAGGATTAATAAAAGTAACTAAAAGTGCGTCATATAAGTTACCGGAATAGCACTATTGCATAATTAAAAACCAGTGGCGGAGAAAATATTTGTTGAAATTTCAACTTGTCAATATTATTGAATTGACTTAAAGTTTCCTCCGCTTATAATAAAATTCAATTCTCTTGTGTTTTATATATTATCTTTTAAACAAGTACAAACTTGATTAAGGATGTTCGCTACTCTGTTTCAAAATAACAAGCTTTTAAAAAGACTGTTATAAATTGATAGTATACATTAAATAAAGGAACTAAAAAAGCAGATAAAGGGTCCGTGTGCTTATTTTCGAGATATAAGCCATTGAAAATTTGACGGGAAATGATTCTCTCTAGATTTTTCATACATTTAACATTGACACCTTTTTTCTGTCTAAAAGTATGAAAAAATAACAAGGATTTAATATGGTTTTCAAAGATGGCATTTTAAACTACATTTAATCAAATTATGAAAAGAAAAGTAGGAGTTAGTGGGCAAAATTTTTGATGGCATTACATGGATAAAACCAGAGGATTCCGAATACCTGTCAAAAAATTCAAAAGCAAGAGGAGCGAACATCCTTAAGCTTCTTCGATGTTATTTTCAAGTTTTGGTCTTCTGACGCGTTACTTTTAACTAATTAATGCAAGACAGGACTTTGAAAAGAGGAAAGTATTCTAAATTAATTTTGCGTGTCGTCCGGGTTTTACAAGGACACAATATTCTTACTGCCGAAAATCTGAAGGTCTTAATTGATACTCAAAACAGGTACATGTAATAACATATATACAATTGTATACCAAGATTCTTCCTACATGTAACCTGATTGTTTTCATGGCTGTATATAAAAAGATTATGATTGATTGATTGATTCGTATTTAACGTCACTTTCAAAACTATTGTGCTATTTCGTGGCGATCAGTTTTTCTTGGTGGAGGAAGCCGGAGTGCCCAGAGACAACCACCAACCTTTGGTAGGAAAAATCACAATACTAGTCATCAAAGATTAAAAAGATTATGAATACCAAATTAAAACAGCGATAACGTTAAAATGTGTTAAGGAAAGAATCTTTCTTCACTAACCTGTCTTAATATTATTTGCAATATTGATCTATCTAGTATATCTAAAATAAATATCTTTTCTGTTTGTGATAACGCCATTTTATCTAAAATCCGTAGCTGTTCATAAGAATCATAAGGATTTCCTAAATGTCGTTGTATTATATTTATTTTGTCCGTCGTATTTGTTAACGTAAATATTTCTGAAACTCGCCAAGGCCACAGAGCTGAAAAACAAAACAATTTTGTAATGATAATTATTTGTTATTACAATTATTGTTGTTGCTGTCAATCCTCCTACGAACTATACCTTGTTCTTTAATTGGGTTTTTGGGTTTTTGTGTTGTCTACACTTATCACAATATTGTCTATCCTTTGTCTTGTCTACACTTATCACAATATTGTCTATCCTTTGTCTTGTCTACACTTATCACAATATTGTCTATCCTTTGTCTTGTCTACACTTATCACAATATTGTCTATTCTTTGTCTTGTCCTTTTCAACCTTTTTAATATATCAAACTTTAACATTCGTTACAACTTTTAGAATTAGTAATTTACATGTTCCGATAGTTTCAGAATTTGATGATGTATTCTGGTTATTCAATTAAGACAAGAAACACTGATCAATCCGCTATTGTCTTATGCCTTATCACGTGATATGACTCATCAATGTACTTCAACAGGAGTGACACAATGAGTGTCATTGTAGAGCAGGAACTGCATACCCTTCCGGAGCATGCGTGTGAGTTCACATTCGGCTTTTTGTGGTGTTCCTTTTAGTCCATATATGGCGTTCTGTGCAGTGTTTTCAAATCATATTCCAGATTCGTCATAGTTTTTATTCAACAAGTGCATTAAATGCTAATATAAATTTTTGAAGATGTTATATTTCGTTAGTATACTTACGATCGTTTTCAACATGAAGATAGAAAACCCTCCTCCATTTATGCATTTTAATGAAATCTACTACAGCTTTCATATGTGATGGGGCAATATGTAGAAGATATTTATAGTTGGGCTTCAGGAGTTTTCGGACATCATTGTAAATTATGACAGGCACGTGCATGGCTTGGCTGTAAGATTCAATAGCATCATAAGATCGGACGTCTGCTGCTGTAACTATGGTGAATATGGTTTCCATGAGTAATGAACATACTGAAATAATTATAACATTTAAAATGTACTTGATTTTTATCATACAAAACAAATACAAACGAAATGTATTTACCTAGTTTTACTAAATTGAATTTAAAGATAATCATTTTATTTCTTTTAGACATTGGAATTAAAATTTAACATTTGAAAGTTTTTTTTTATTTTTTCAAACAGTAAAAGTCTATCTAGTCTTATTCAATGTTTGAAATATACTATTACAAACTTTTTGACGAAATATTCATTCTAATGACGATGTCACTATGAAGTGGGATTTAAATGTAACATTTAATTTAAGTGTAATGCCAATTGCTACTTTCAGAGTTTTCTTTAATTTAACTTGGTGTATATTAAAACCTTAACGATGCCAAATGAGAAACAAAAGTACTTTCTTTGCATATAAAACAGCAATTTATCCATCTTTTAAAATTATTACACAGACTAATCAGCCGTTTAAGCGATCTATATTTGGAATTACTTCAACATGGCTAGGTCATTTAACTAGGGTGAATTTATCTACGTATTATTCGATTCCTTCGGTTGTTTTTTAACCATCATGATGTATACTATCATGTATGTCTCAGTATATATACTGTAACAGGTCAATGGTGTCTGTCGAATATGTCTTACATCTTTACAATAAACGGTCGACTTCGTTCATCCTACACTGGTCCGACACCTTTGTAGCCAGAGATTCTTTCAGACGGTATCAACCAAGATGTCAGTATTTTAATATTGATTTGGTATAAACTGTTTATTTATTTATATCATTTCCCCCAACAATCGGTCTAATCAAACATGCAGTAACTTTTTAATAACTGTAAACTACTCTTAAATCGGTTCTATGTGTATTTTGTTTTTAATTAGTTGTTACTTTACGCAGTGCATGTACCAAACCTGATGATTTAAGCCCTTTTCAACTGATTTTTAATGTTATTTTATTTTTGATCTGTCACACCATTGTCCCAAGTAAGGGGAGGGTCGAGCTCTTACAAACATTATAATCCCGCAGTATGTTAAATGTGTCTGTTCCAAGCCAGGAGTATGTAGTTCAGTGGTTGTCTTATGTTTCTGTTTGTAAACGTTATTACATTAAATCAGCTTTTTAGTTCTCTCTGACGTATTGTTTCACATTTTGTTATCGGGGCCTTTTATAGCATACTACATGCATATAGTATGAGTTTTGTCCATCGTGCTGAAGGCTGGACAATGAAGTTTTTTGTCCATCGTGCTGAAGGCTGGACAATGAAGTTTTTTGTCCATCGTGCTGAAGGCTGGACAATGTAGTTGTGTATATCCTTGTCCTGTATTGTTTTTGCCAAATAGTTGTCTCATTGGCAATGTGGTACTACATCTCCTTATATATATATATATATATATATATATATATATATATATATATAGAAGTCTATAAAAAGGACCAACCAGCAAATTTACTATGTACCGGATCGTCTAGAATAGACGATACTGTGCAGATAAGGAAAAAAATTATATAAGTCTAGAGATTTGCACAACGATACTAATATAAGATGGTATTATACGAAGATGTTGTTAATAAATCGTGTTGACAAATATTTCGGCTTAACAAATAGCCTTCTTCGGTGTCAATTATTTTAACAATACCGATAATATGTATAAAAATAGCTCAATAATACAGGTAAGTTTTGGTCTATTGATTAAATCCAAAATCCTGAACATCATAATATAAAACAAAACTCAATACTCAAATATACGTGACTGTGTATATTTACAACCCAAAATGAGTGAAAAATAACTTAGTATTTTTTATTGATGCCGTTTGGATGATGTACATTTAGTTCCTTTATCCAAAAGCTTTCCCGAACCTGTCGCTGGGCATCACTCCAGTGAATGTTCTGTTCAATCACTAGGATCTTCATGCGGTTAAAGTCATCAAGTGTGTGACCAGACTGTCTGAAATGCTGAGAAACTGGGAGAGTGGCTTCTTAGAGATATCACTCCTATGGCCATTGAGGCGTTTGTGGAAAGGCTGCTTTGACTCACCAACATATTGGAGGCCACAAACCGAACATTCTAGAATGTAAATAACATTCATACTTTTGCAGTTAACATTGCAAAATATCTTATAGTTATTTTCGGTTGCCTTACTGTGAAAAGTTGATGAGTGATGCATCTGTAGGCAGCATTTGCAGCGTTTTTCATCACACGAACGACATTCTCCAGAAGTACTTCTATTATCAGACACTTCAGCCCGCACCAGCAGGTTACGCAGACTATTGGGTTGCCTAAAAGCTATCATGGGAGGCTCGGGAAAAATCTTGGATAGTTTGGAATTCTTTTCAACTGTTTTCCAATGCTCACGAATGACACCGAAGCTGTTTTTGAGAGATGGGTGGTAAGTAAGAACACATGGAGTCCTTTTATTTTTCTTTTTATATTTGTATTCTAACAGTTTACTCCTTGGAATAGTTTCCGCTTTCTGAAAGCCTTTTTGGATAGTTTTGTGTTTGTAGCCCCTTCTCTTCAAGCGGGTTTCGAGTTGACGTAGTTGTTTTTTAGTTGTTTCTGAGTTGGAACATATTCGCTTGACTCTGAGTGCCTGACTGTACGGGATGCTCTTAGTACAATGAGCAGGATGGCAACTTTTAGGGGACAGATATTGGTGAGTGTCAGTAGGCTTAGAATATAGATCAGTGGATATGATGCCATCTGTGAGCGAGCAGGAGGTATCGAGGAAGGTGATTTTGGATTTAGATTTCTCATGAGTAAATTTGATACTTGGATGTATGTTGTTGGCATGAGTGATGAATTTATCTAAATCCTCGTCACTTTTATTCCATTTCATATCCACATCATCTATAAATCTAAACCAGGAAAGCGGTTTTTCGATAGAAGATTCAAGGATTTGTTTTTCTAATTTGCCCATAGATATGTTGGCATATGATGGAGCCATTTTGGTGCCCATAGCAGTTCCATTAACTTGCAGATAATGGTCTCCATCAAAAGTGAAGTTGTTGTTTTTGAGTACCAGCGTGAGCATTTTGACCAGGCATTCAGTAGATGGATATTTCACTGGTCGGGAATTCCAAACTTCTTTACATGCATCAATGCCATCTGCATGTGGAATATTCGTGTAGAGGGAGGTGACGTCCATAGAGACAAGTGTCGTGTCGGAGGTGAGTGGATTTAAGGCCTGCAATTTTCTAAGATAATCGGTAGTATCTTTGATGTGAGATGGTAAGTCCTCAACATGTTGACGAAGATGGAAGTCAACGAATTCCGATATTTTTTCCGTCGGATGACCGTTCGCTGAAACTATAGGTCTTCCTGGGTTATTGGCCTTATGAATTTTAGGTAACAAAAGATAAAATCTGCCCGGTTTTGGATTTTCTGGTTTCAAATATTCTAGAGTCTTTTCATCGATGAAACCATCGTTGTGCATTTCTACCAAACTATCAGTTATTTCTCTGCTAAAAGATGTTGTAGGATCAGAGTCTAGTTTTTGGTAGAACCTTGCATCGCCAAGTTGTCGTTCAGCCTCTTGAATATAGGCAGATTTATCCATGACAACCACTGCACTGCCTTTGTCTGCAGGTTTAATGACGATATTGTCGTTAGATCGTAAGTTTTACTTACCTGTATTATTGAGCTATTATTATACATATTATCAGTATTGTTAAAATAATTGACACCGAAGAAGGCTATTTGTTAAGCCGAAATAAATGTCAACACGATTTATTAACAACATCTTCGTATAATACCATCTTATTTTTGGAGCACTGGCATAATAGACCAAGTTTGTTTTTATGTTGTATTTTTACACCACTATCCCAGATTAGGTGGAGAGTGTGGCGCCAGCTAACATGATTAATCCCGCCATATTTTTTTGTGCCTTTCCCAAGTCAGGAGCATGTAATTCAGTGGTTGTTGTTTGTTGCTGTATGATATAAATGTTTTTGTTTATTATTCTGTACATAAATCAGGCCGTTAGTTTTCTCGTTAGAATTGTTTTACATTTGTCACTTCGAGGCCTTTTATAGCTTACTATGCTGTATGGGTTTTTCTCATTTTTGAAGACCGTACGGCGACCTATAGTTGTCAATTTCTGTGTTATTTAGTCTCTGGTGGAGAGTTGTCTCATTGGCAATCATACCACATCTTCTTCTTTTAACAAACAAGTACAAACAAACTGATGTGCCACACAAATTACCCAGGTAAATATGAGTCTTCAATAAAAAATTATGTGTTAATACAGTTTTCTTGTTATCAGAGAAAAAAGGTACAACGTATATTTTGTATATTCAGACTACACACTTTAATATTACAATGGAGTGAAAACCGACTATTCCTGCAATTTGATTGTTTACATTGACATGAATTATGAGCCCATATCACCTGTGAATAAATACGAATAAAATTGAGAATGGAAATGGGGAATGTGTCAAAGAGACCACAACTCGACCAAAGAGCAGAAAACAGCCCAAGGCCACCAATGGGTCTTCACCACAGCGAGAACAGCTGGCCCCTAAACAAAATGTATACTTGTTCAGTGAAAATTGACGTCACACTAAACTCCGAAACATATAAATGAACTAAAATTAAAAAAACATACAAGACTAACAAAGGCCTGGGACAGGCGCAAACATGCGGCGGGGTTAAACATGTTTTGTAAGAGCTCCCCTCCCCCTATACCTCTAGCCAATGTAGAATAAACAAACACACAGCAATACGCACAGTAAAACTCAGTTTAAAAGAAGTCCGAGTCCGATGTCAAAATAGGTAACAGAAGAAACTTAGCAAAATGACAATGATACATAAATTAACAAAGGACTACTAGCAGTTACTGATATGCCAGCTCCAGACCTCAATTAAACTGATTGAAAGATTATGTCTTCATCATATGAAAATCAAGCACAATTAATCCCTCCCGTTAGGGGTTTAGTATCATACCATCATAAAATATATGAGAAGAACATAACCCGTATCATGCCAATAACTGGTTTTAGAATAAATGTGTTTATTTCCGATGACTTTATGAGTGAATCAGCATTAATTCCAAAACATGCCATCTTTAATAACCTGACAATCCTTTCTGAATAAATCTGTTTAGAGGTTTGGTTAGCTTTTGAGGTGAATGACGACATTTTTGTGCTTTGTATAGAATTTTACCATAAAATATTGGATGTGAAATACCTGAACGTATACGATGTCTTCACGTTGAATTATATTTACGAATGATGTCTTTGTACCGATGATAAAATTTAGTAAATGTTTTGATTAGTTTTTGATATCGAAAACCCTGGTGTAATAATGTAATACAGAGATTTCTTTCGTTAAAATCAAATTCGTAGTTACATATGTACATACACGAGAGAATCGAACAAGTTGAGATATATAAACACCATAACATGGTGACAAGGGAACGTCACCATCTAAAAATGATTAAATAACAATAGGAAATGAAAAATCATCTCTTTTATCGTAAATTTTGGTATTCAGCTTCCCGTTTAAGATATACATATCAAGATCCAGGAAAGGGCAGTGTTTATTGTTAGTATTAGCTTTATTTAAAGTCAGTTCAGCAGGACAAATCTCTTTGGTGTACATACTTAAGTCGTCATTATTGAGAGCCAATATGTCATCCAAATATCTAAAAGTGTTATTAAATTTTTATATCAGATGTTTTTTCGATGGGTCTTTGCTGATTTTTGTCATAAATTGTAACTCATAACAATACAGAAACAGGTCCGCAATAAGTGGTGCACATTTAGTCCCCATTGGAATTCCGATAATATGGAATCTCCATTGCGAACAAAAAATGTTTACTAATAAAAATCCAAGTGCAGTTATCGTTTCAAAGCAGGTCCAATTGACATAGTTCTTTTGTTTGTTGTTACTTAAAAATGACCTAAAAGAGTTTGAACATATATATTCGCATTCTGACTTTTTAAATGCCCATTTAATTATATGTGTGGTTATATTCTTAGTGAGATTATGAGGCACAGTGGTATATAGGGTAAAAAAATCAAAACCTTGAACAGATTCGAAATCACCAATATAAGCATGCAATTTATCAAGTACTTCCAACGATTTTTTTACACTCCAAAAGTAATTAATTCCACTATTTTCAAAGGCCTTATTTGAACAATTTCTTGCCAGGTTTTTGATCGTACCAAGTGTACTAGTAAGTAGAATAGACAGTTTAGTAGTGGAACAATGACTTGAATACGAAATAAATCTATATTTATAAGGTGTTTTGTGTATCTTCGGAAGCCAGTACATAGTTGGAACTTTCATTATATTTGGTTCTGCTTGTAAAGAGGTAGCTAAAAGTTTATGTTTGCTACAGATGTCATTTTCCGAAAATGGAGTCAGTTTGAAAGTTGGTGAATTGGTGATTTCTTTTTGCGGAACCTCAATGTAAAATTTATGTCAAACAATAATGATATTATTGGCGGCCTTATCAGCCGGGACGAAAACAAAGAAGACAAGAAGAGTAATCACTGTTGAAAATAAGGACACTACAGTATAATATAATTGACAGGAATAATTGACGACTCAATACAATATTCACATGCAATTATGTAACCACAACTGTTACGTCATTAAAAAAGTAGAGTATCTAGATTCATTCCGATTAGATAATTTAGGGGACCCTTTCAAGTTATAACACATTAATGCTGTAAATGAGAAAGCAGTAGTCTCAATGTTAGTAATATATTTTGAATAGTTGTGAAAACAAGATTAAACATCAATGATTAATTATTAAACTTAGGTGCATGTCTGGAACTTTGGTGTAATATCTACATTCACAAACATATCGGCAGCAGAAATGATCAATTGTGGCCTGTTAAGACTAACAACATTAATAGAATATTTACGGTAGACGTAAGGGACCGGTCAAAATTTCTTGATGCATGGGACCGGTGCAAAAAGAAAATTGTCTGAAATAATTCTCTTGATCCCATGGTTACTGGCAGAATAAAAATATGCTTGTCCCATGCACTTTACCTAGTAAAAAAGTGTGTGTCCCATGTTAAAGCACAAAAAACATGATCAAAGTTGTGGCTACATTTCATGCTACAATGTATTTGGATAGCTGAAAAATAATGCTACTATGTGTGAACTGTATCTATATTGCTGTTATAAAGTAAACAAAACAATACATAAGCATATTTTATTGCCAACATAGGAGCCAAAACAGATGACAATATGTTATTGACTATAATAAATGATACATGCAATATTAAACAATTAACATGTATGAAGTGTATGGTAGAATATATTTTTTCAAAAAAATTGCAGCTTAATTTAGAATCTGACTATTCTAAATTAACAATGGGTAGGTAAATTCTGCTTTATGGGAGGACAGAATTATATTTGACAATCATGCTTTTTTGTGCAGAAACACTATCCATGAATTCGTTTTTTTTACATTTGTTAAACAGTTATACATGTAAAATATCTAATCAAATTTTTACATATTTTTTTAATTTTATATCAAAGTATTTTTTCATGTTTATTCTGTTCCAAAGTTTTTTTTTGTTGCCTTCACTGTTCTTTAAGGGACTGGTCAATATTTATTGGGGGGTTGGGACCGGGGCAATTCATATTTCTCCCTTACAAAAAGCTATGTCCTACCCTCTGAATATACCAAAAAAAGTTTCTGTCCTATATGAAATATCTACTAAATAAGTATATGTCCTATCTAATCTATGAATAAATCAAACAGACTATAGTTGTTTAATTCTGTGTCATTTGGTTTCTTGTGGAGAGTTGTCTCATTGGCAATCATACCACATCTTCTTTTTTATATTTATCTTCATTTTTATCAGATTAACATAGATCACATATAGTAGTCTTTGAATTTGTCTGGAATTTTAAATGATCTCCTCCTTGAAGGAGGCAAATAAGATTCCTTTTCAATTTCACTTTCACTGCCACTACTACTACTATTACTACTGTATTCATCATTTAGTATTATTATCATCATTGTCATTATCACTGTCAGAACTGTCATAGGCTCTTATTACAAGGTCATCTTCTTCATCACTTTGGATTTGTTCATTATCTACACTACAATGCAAACTGCTCAGAGTCTGAAAAGACCAGATTTTGTGCTCACATTTTACTTGACTAGTCTCGACATTGTCTCAACATGTTGATATATATTATATGAATATATCAAAAAGGGATCAAACATTAAAGAAATTATTAAAATTGTCCTTCTGATTAAAGTGGTGAAGTATAAAGCAATACCTCCTGCTTGGGGCAAAAAGATCACACCTACCAGAGAGTATTAAATTCTAAATAACATTCATTCAAAATTGCAACATCCTGTTAAACTTAAATCGCAAGGCCTTTTGAATTCACTAGATAAGTAGGTAAACGGACAGAAAGTCACAGGACAAAAAGTCACAAATTTGATAGGACAAAAAGTCACGAATAATATGTATACACTTGTTTGAATATTTTAGAGAAAGATCTTTAAATATTTACTTTTTATTACATATATTTATTTTACAGTTGAGGAAATTGTTCATTAGACTTGATAAATAAAGATTTATTAAATTTTAATCATGCAAAAGATATATTTCTTGGCACCATGAAGCCGTTTAAGTACCAACCCACTTTGACATTTTGTTTTCATAACAATTATTTGATCATTATAAATACTTTTTTTATATAAATTTTGTTTACAAAGTTGCTTTATATACTAAAGTTCAAGATGTTTTTTTTTAAATAAGTGTTTTCTTGTTAAAGAAAAATAATCTCAAAACTGAATTGTGACTTTTTGTCCTGTGGCTTTTTGTCTGTGACTTTTTGTCCTGTGACTTTCTGTCCTACATTCGATAAGTAATACACGAGTTTAAGAATAGTAGGGCTTTCTTTTTACCTGTAAAACACACATGTACTGATGTAATTAAACCTTATTAAAGTGCCTCTTGTATGCCATGTCTTTAAATCTGACAAAAATCTATTTAAATTTGATTAAAATAAATTTTGACTGTAACTTTGGAACACATTTCCTTTTTTAAAAGGTTATCAAGGATTGTTATGAAAGTTCTATTATCATGATTATATTAAATTCTTGTTTTAACAAAACAAAGGTGTCATTTTTAAAATTTTATAACTTTTTCAAATCAGCTTGGATTTTCATCAAACTTTTCAGCTATCTTTATTATATATTTATCTTACAAAATACCAGGTTGTTTTGTGTTTTGGTGTATTGTGTCAAATTTAAGGACTTAGTTAATAGGTAAAAAAAGGCTAAAATTTTCAGTTTTGACAAAATTCAGATAGAAACCTATAATTTAAATATTTAAATTTGACAGCAATAAACCAAATTACCAAATAACCTGTTTTTTTGTAAGATAAAAATATAATGAAGATAGCTGTAGATTTGGATGAAAATTCAAGTTGCTTTGAAATAGTTATTAAATAATTCAAAGTTAACTATCCAAATTTAGTCTGAACTGCAAATTCTAGCTTTTTTGAACTAGATTAATTTAATCCTTAAATTTGACAGCAATACCCCAAACTACATAACGACCTGGGATTCAGTAAGATCAGTATATAACTGAAAAAGCTGTATAGTTTGATGAAAATCCATGTTGATTTGAAAAAGTTATAAAACAAATTAAAGTGTACTATCTGAATTGAGTCCAAACTGCAAATTCTAGATTTTTTTTACCTAGATTAATTTAATCCTTAAATTTGACAGCAATACCCCAAACTACATAAGGACCTGGGATTCAGTAAGATCAGTATATAACTGAGATAGCTGTATAGTTTGATGAAAATCTAAGTTGATTTGAAAAAGTTATAAAAAACATTAAAGTGTACTATCTGAATTTAGTCCAAAATGCAAATTCTATCTTTTTTTACCTAGATTAATTTAATCCTTAAATTTGACAGCAATACACCAAACTACATAACGACCTGGGATTCAGTAAGATCAATACATAACTTAGATAGCTGTATAGTTTGATGAAAATCCAAGTTGATTTGAAAAAGTTATTAAAATAATTAAAGATGACTGTCTGAATTTCATCAAATTTTTTTTACCTATTAATTTAATTCTTTAATTTCACAGCAATGAACCAAACTACCAAAAAAACTGGAATTTTGATAGATCTATATTTAATTTAGTTAGATGGGCTGATTTACACCATATGTTACTTGTTTGTTCCTCAATTAATCTTGTTTATTTTGTTGTAATTAAATTTGTATAGACTATTTTCTACATTCATACAATTATGCCATAACAATATTGCTGTCCTATCAGTGCTGAAAACTAAAAAAGTAGAAGTCCTATCAAAAATTAAGTTTAAAAAATGTGTGTCCTACTGCGTTTTGCACCGGTCCCAACCCCTCAATAAATATTGACCGGTCCCTAAATCTTGAAAATGAATTTGGTATGTTGTAACTGTTAAATTCACATTGCTAGATGTTCATGATGTTATTTTTGTTTGTTATAGATTTATCAAATAATTTTTTTTTCATATACAGACATTGTTTCAAAAAGTTCATGTCCCATGCTTGCCAATAATGAAAAAAACATTGAGTCCCATTCCTGTAAACACTGCAAAAAGTGCTTGTCCCATTACAGTTTGCACCGGTCCCATGCATCAAGAAATTTTGACCGGTCCCTAATCTTCCAGCTCGTTAATCACAAGTTTGGATTGAAGTGGAGGAGTTACACCATTACACAATTATAAGAACATAAAAGATGGACAGCGTAAACTATTCGACTATATTGATTATAGTTATCAGAAATTATGAACCATTTCGATGCTATGAGAATACTCGAGTTTCATCAACATTGCGAGTTAGGTTATTTGTATTTGAATAAATGTTTGGTAGAGTTAACATTGAGATACTTTTTCCGTCTGTGAATCAGTCTAAATAAAAGGAGATCTGGAGTGTTTTTGTATTGTCCTCTTATTGGAACTTAATTCAGAGTAAATAAGGAGATGTGGTATTATTGCAAATAAGACAACAGATACCACTGGACGATGATGTATAACTATATGGTTCATTTACTGTCTTCAATGCAACAATGAGCAAAACCCATACCGTATAGTAAGATATAAGAAATCACTGGTTCCTCATTGTAACTGACATCAGAGGTTCCTTATTGTAACTGAAATTTGATTCCTTATTTGAGCTTTAATCAGGGATTCTTGATTGCAACTGACGTCAAAGGTTTCTTATTGTAACTGACATCAGGGGTTTCTTATTGTAACTGACATAGGAGGTATCTTATAAGAACTGATATAGGAGGTATCTTATTGTAACTGACATCAGTGGCTTCTTATTGTAACTGACAAAGGAGGTTTCTTATTGTAACTGACAGAGGAGATATCTTATTGTAACTGACATGGGAGGTATCTTATTGTAAGTGACATAGGAGTTATCTTATTGGAACTGACATGGGAGGTTTCTTATTGTAACTGACAGAGGAGGTATCTTATTGTAACTGACATCAGTGGTTTCTTATTGTAATTGGCATAGGAAGTTTTTTATTGTACCTGACAGAGGATGTATCTTATTGTAACTGACATAGGAGGTATCTTATTGTTAGTGACATAGGAGGTATCTTATTGGAACTGACATAGGAAGTATCGTATTGTAATAGTAACTGACATAAAAGGTTTCTTATTGTAACTGACATAGGAGGTATCTTATTGTAACTGACATATGAGGTATCTTATTGGAACTGACATCAGAAATTCCTTACTGGAACAAAACCATAAGAGGTTTCCTATTGGAACTCATATCAGAGGTTCCTCATTGAAACTGACATCAGAGAAACCTGATTGGAACTAAAATTGGAGCTTTTTTTGAAACATAAGCGGTATTTTATTAGAGCTTAAATCAGAGGTTCTTTTGACAGTACTATACTGTTCAAACTATTCGCTTGCAGTTAATTCAGCACTTTTCAGAACCTTATAACACAATGGTATTCCCATATATATCCTGATTTTATCATTCCATTTAAACTTAAAAGAAAGCTTCATTGTTGCAAGCAAACTTAGTTACTCTGTCCACAGGGTGGTGTTACCTTATAAAGTACAAGTACAAAATTAAAGCAATTCAAAAAAGTAAAACATAAAGGACTTTAAAAGGAAAATACTGAAAATAATATTACATGATATTCATATTTTTTGTTTTGTACGTAACATTGCACGATTAACAAAAAATCAAATAATAAAATTCTATAATTATGTAAATATTATTGTATTTTTGCTTTTCATTAAAACAAATTTTCATATAAAATTAAATTACAAACTAAAGGCAACTGTTTTCCACCCCCATTATGTATCGTCATGTAGGTGGGCCTCCTCTTAGATACTTGTTGTCATATAGAATTTCACACTTATAGACAAACATTGCATTATATAATTGTAAATTCGTTGCTAGTTTTATATGTACCCAAAGGCCATGGAAACTTCAAAATATGTTGTATTGCATAATTTAGTTTTATCTTTCGTTTCCCTATGAGATCATATTCCTTCCTAATGGTTTTCACGGACTGAAATATTAAACGTTTTTGTTCCATTTAAGAAATCAAGTGTGAAAAACACATCCACTTTAAACAATAAAGAAGAACTGCAGTGGTCATGAGACAGCCATTAAACATGATAAAACAAGACACTCTTCATGCAAATTGGCAGGCAAACAAACAATAAAACAATTAACAATGTTTGTAATATCAGCCATAAAAATATTATGGTATGGAGTCTGTTCATGCCAATAAAGTTTAAATCTGATAGTCATCAACCAGTGGCGAACAAATCAAATTATATAAAAATATATCAATAAGTTCTGAAGGAAATAAATGGATAGATTGTCTCCAGGGAGTAAACACACAGTGAGCGTATATTGTGATTGTGTATAATTTGGACGATGATTGTGTAAATTGTCTTTATTCTTGACGTGAAGTTCTGATAACATTTAATGGTGTCAACAAGATTATTAGATTAATGATGATAAAATCGACATTAAACGATTAGCCGAATATGTTAAATGGAAAATTTAAAACGACTTAAATATGCAAAAGAATATGTGGGGTATACTTCATTGTGACAGTGATCCAACGATAAATATGACAAAAAAATGTCATAGACAGATAATATATAAAATAGGTCAATATCTAGTTGTAACTTTCAAATTCGTTATCTTGAAATTTTTTTACGATTTAACTTAGTTTTTTCATTTAAACTATGTTTTCTATTGGCTAAATCATGTGCCTCGTGATACCGGTGTTTCTACAAGTGAAACATGAATAGTTGCCGTTTTAAAGCACGATTCACCCATCAGTACGTACGTCTTTGTACTTTGTCAGGTTTCGGAGTATATAATTTACATGTTCTTGTGGATCATTTCTTGTTGTTTAGGAATTGATAATGATAATTTACTAGAAGGATATCGAACAGGCGGTGGGTCTTAGTCTGGGTCCAACTCTACTACTTCTTTTACACATTTTTATTTTGAAAACTAATTCCTGACAGTACAAAATGATTACGAGATACTGAAATCCACAGTTTCCGAATTTAAAAGGTCAACACCTTTGACATATTTGAATAGTATCAATTGAATGTGTGAAATTATAAATAAATGACTGAGATTCCTTAACACTGTCATCATTGATAGTATATTTTACTATTTATCTTGCAGTCGTCTTCGTTCAGTTAATTTAGAACAGTATTTGTAATTTGAATTTGATCTCAACCGGAAGTCAGAGATATACATAAACCCAGAAAATCCGAACGCAACAAAATTGTATTCATTGTAGCAAATTATCAATGAATCACACCACGATAGCTAACAAAATAAACAAAACATTTTCAAATGATTTCTTATGATATTTAAAGTAAACAAAATTAATCATAAAGAAATCACACCATTTTAGCTTACAAAGTTAAAAAATCTTTTTCAAATCATTTCATACGATATTCTAAGGAAACAAAATTAATCCTAAACAAATCACGTCAAAACAGAAACAAATTGCTTAGAAATCATAAAATTAAAAGAAATTACAAAGAAATCGGTTTTGGGGAATTTGGCGAACTCTCAGCTGATTTGTTTATAATTTTTTTTAATGAATCGCAACCAAATGGTACTAACAAATCGCAGAATCACGATTTGAAAGAGATTTGAATATGATTTAAAAGCAATTTGTTCATTTATTTTTCTGTTTGCGACGCCTTTGTACTTTGTCAGGTTTTGGAGTATATAATTTATATGTTCTTGTGGTTCATTTCTTGTTGGTTAGGAATTTATAATTGTCATCAGCAAATCATACGTTTGGGGAAAAGATTGGTATGATTTCTAAAGTTACATAAATTGGTTGTTTGGTAGGGTAAGAGTTGCATCATTTGCTACATTCGTCAGCTCTAAATTGACGGAAACTTTTATAACTCGTATACACAATATGAACCAGCTTGCTTGTTTACGATTCTGATCTGACTCTATTTGGATCTTATACGATATTGTGTTTTTTCACTCAATTCTTTGACAGTGTCCGTTCTTACATGAAATTATGATATATTTACTGAACAGTATTCAATATTATTGAAATTTATTGAAAGTTACAAAGGTACTTAAATGAAACTGACTGTTTTCTAGTATATAGTTTAAGATGATGGAACTGTTTTTATCCTCTCCATCTTTCGGCAAATAAAAACTCTATAGCTATAGTCGTCTTTGAATCATAATGGTTCACATTAAGTGTTAATCTATGAAGTGAAGGCAGAGTTTGGAAGTCAAAAGATAGCCTTTTATATCGCTTACAATTCACAAAAGCTTCATTTAATTATCCAGTTACTGTAATTTTAGATATGTAAATGTAATAGATATCAAAACATAATTGTCTGGACTGCAATATAAAAATAAAAAGATGTGTTATGATTGCCAACGAGACAACTATTCACTAAAGACCAAAATCATGTCTGTATACCCTTCCGTTCATTCCCATCACAAACCATCTGTTTAATCAATGTATTCCTCATACATTTCTCACACGAGAGCTGCAGATAAGGATTTTTTGTTCAACATGAACTATATGTTTTTTTTCAAATTTGTTCTAAAGAGATTTAGGAATTTTCAGAAATCACAAATGTCATCATACAACCATGATAACGATCGACTAGGATGACATTTGTAAACTTTATTGGGCTTTGGTAGTGACCGGAATGTTCGAATATCAAAAATAGATTTGCGAGAAAATGACTTATTAGATATTGCTATATAATTCAATTGTTCGTCTGAATAGAGATTAATTTGTCTGAGGTGCATCATTTCATCATCATTTCAACCAGAATTGGGTAGTAGAGATCATGCAATAACAAAAGCCACCAAGATTACTTCTTAAAATGTCACATGATCATGACATAAGTAAGTTTGAAGACATTTTGGTGTGCTTTGTACACACACAATTCGATCATTGTATAATGATTTATTTATTCTTCCAAATTATTTTTAGATCAATGTACAAAATGTACTTATAACGTATTAACATTACCGAAATAATAACTGACAAATGGATAGAACATTAGTTATACAGCTTAGAATTATAGTCATCGTTACAAAATGTGCATACATAGTGTAAATATCATTACTTTTAAGACACACAAAAGAGAAAATAATGCATGCAAAAGAGAAGCTAAAGATACCAAAGGGATATTCAAACTCACAAGTCGAAAACAAACTGACAAAGCCATGACACAAAACGAAAAACGATCAAAAGACAAACATCATTCTACTGAACACAACATAGAAAACTAAAGACTGAGCACCACGAACCCCACCAAAATACCAGGGGTGATCTCAGGTGCTCCGGGAGGATAAAAATGTCTTGCTCCACATGTGACATCTGTCATGTTGCTCATGTAAGTAAAACCCGGTGTTAAATCAATTCTTTAGGTCACATTTGAAGAAAAGAGGACGGGATTGTGGTAACGACAATTGGAACATATCCTTCGTCATCTATGAAACAGATATTCCATAACGGTCAACAAAATCGTGATGGTATCCGTACAATTTTCAACTTCACCATTAGAAACTTGTGTTTTAATAGCTTCCTTGTAAGCAGCACCCCTGTATCAAGGAAATCGTGATAGGAAATGCAAGCCCTGGAATATCGTATCAACTGGGAGATATACATGTATACTCCATATGCAGGCGCTGCTGGCATGTTGCTACATAGAAATAGAATTTATATCTAACATTGCCTTGTATATGAACGCTCATCCGACACTAGGAACATCAATGTATTTGAATTTCTTACAACATCCACCCTTCTTTTATATACTTAAAACGTGTTAAAACATTTAAAAGTTTTAAACGCATTCGGACGTTTCTTTTTAATGAATAAATAAACCAAAAACAAATTTAATGAATAAATAAACCAAAAACAAACAAAGTGAGTAAATGAATATACGAACGAACAAACTAACAAACCAGTACAATGACTAAACAATAATACGTTTTCTTCAACCATTACCAGCTTGTCGTGATCATGATTCAGTTGTTTTAATTATTGCATGAAACAATGTGTAAAAGACAACGTTCGGTATGCAGTATGCAATAAAGACTTTGTGAATCTTCATTATCTGTTTCGATTTTCAGACATCCTTACATGTAACTTTCAAATATTCAGCTTTGAGCTTTCCTGGTGAAGGTGAATACAGAAAGGGCTACGGACGCATGAAATTTATAAAGTGTTGTTATCATTTCCATCATAAAATAATCTTCATCATGTTGTTTGTATATGTTTGTACAGAAATGTCTGTAGCACCGTAATGAATGGAAATCAAACTTTCCTTCGTTGAGAAAAAACTCATCAAAGATACCTCGTCTTTAGAAAACGGTCTTTAGACATACCAAATATTCATGGATACATGATCGACATTAGTTTGTTATTATCTTAGAGTGAATGAGCAAATGGCACAAAATGAAGGTTAAACTCGTCAATACTACTTGATAGCATCGTAAACCAACCATTTGTACTTGTTCAAAATTGTTTTATAGATCTTAAATAATACGGTTGACTTTTAAGGAGTCATTGTTTACAGCATAGCGCTATTAAATTGTGGAAAAGTCTTTGATATATTAACGACTAACCAAGCGCAATGTATTAAACAAGAAATATAAATACATATCGAAAGTCTACAGCAAGTATGAATCAAATCAGAATCATTGCAATTAATGACAAAGAAAGTGGGGATCTGACAACCATGTAAATCAAGAGGGATAAAAAAAACTAAAATTACGACAATCACAACGAAGGCAAATCTATAATCAACAAAACATAAAGAAAACAAGAAAAGAAAAATATAAAATTTGCATAGATAGAACCGATGTAGTGTCTCACATTTCTATGCTCCCCGCATGACAGTTAGTTTGTACAAAGCAGATTTGAGATAATACTATATAGGCTTTTTATGAGGTTGATACGAGGATATATCGACCTGAAAGAAGTATATTGACTGAGGACGATATATCCATCCTCGTATCGACCTCATACAAAGGCTGCAATTGTTATATTAGTATTGCTAATACACCAGAAGTATCACTTTTCTATAAATAACCATGCAATATCACTTTTCTAAAAATAACCTTGCAATATCATTTTTCTATCTGCTATTTTCAATTTACATATGAAAATGTAGTTGAACATGTGACTATTTCTAAACGAATCAAATTAGTGAGAGTATACACAATAATGATATAAATACCTATATAGCATATATCAAGTTGTCAACCAGTCGTTTGTTGATGTCTTCAATATATGTGTTTTTAATCTATTTGTATAGTCGATGATGTAACAAAATAATTATATATTATATGTCGTCAATATTGACGACTTCAAGTCTAAACCTCCTGATTGCACCTGTCACGGCTAGTTCCCCATGCATATATAATCCGGCTGGCCACGTTATTACTGGTGACCTAAACATTATCAATAACACTTCTCTGCGAAATGTATTATCTAAAAGCCCGAAATATCGTGAGCCTAAATCCATCAATTGGAAACACAATTTCAAAATACTGATGGATTCAGTCGAGGATTATGCCAGGCAATGGGTTAAACGCGAGAAAGAAGACGTAGATACTCTTTCCGAATGGATTAAGGCTCTGAGGTCGTTGATACAAATTAGAATTAAGAAACTGAATGGGTCTATGAATACCCATGCTACATCAATCTTTAAAGACACAAATGTTGCAAAACACTTGTACTACCTCTATGACAAATATGTTGTTGTCTCCGCAGTTAAAGCTCCAAACAACATCGTTTTTGTGTGTAATTCACATTACATAAACTGCTTGATAAATGAATTAGTCATTGCCAATTCACTTGGAAACTCAACATATACCCCCACGAAACTTAACAAAAAGGAAATCCTTGATAACCATAGGTCTGTTCTATGTTCCTTTGGAATTTCAACCAAATATGAAGAACTGGATCTTCCATCACTTTATTGGATACCTAAACTACACAAGTGTCCTTACAAACAACGGTATATTGCTGGGTCTTCCAAGTGTTCCACGAAACCTCTTTCTAAATTACTAACATCAACTTTATCAGCAATCAAAGCCGGGCTTCAATGTTATTGTGAAACTACCTAGTCTAAAGGTGGCGTGAATCAGATGTGGATACTAACAAATTCCAAAGATCTTTAAGTGTACACACAATATAAGACCCTTATATCTTGCAATAGTATTAAAACATTTGACTTTTCTACACTTTACACAAGTATTCCCCATTCCAAACTAAAAGACAAATTGAAAGAGTCGGTCCTGTTTTGTTTCATAAAAAAGAATGGCCAACATAGATACAAGTATCTTGTCTTAGGGAGGGATACATCCTACTTTGTAAAAAATCACTCTGATTCAAACAAAAAATTCTCTGGAACTGACATTATCAAGATGCTTGATTTCTTGATTGACAACATATTTGTTACGTTTGGAGGACGTGTTTTTTAACACAATCGACATTCCCATGGGAACCAACTGGGCCCCTCTTCTTGCCGACTTGTTCTTTCATTCATATAAGACTGACTGCATACAGGAACTTCTTAGGAAGAAAGAAAAGACGTAGGCAGTATCCTTTAACTTTACTTTCCGCTATATAGATGATGTTCTCTCACGAAATAATTCAAAATTTGGTGACTATGTTGAACGCATCTATCCCATCGAACTTGAGATATAGGATACAACATATACAGTTAAGTCTGCCTCATATCTTGACTTACATCTAGAAATTGACAATGAGTGTCGGTTGAAAACAAAACTTTACGAATGAAGAGATAATTTTAGCTTCCCAATTGTGAACTTTCCATTTCTATGTAGCAACATTCCAGCAGCCCCAGCATACGGAGTATATATCTCCCAGTTGATACGATATTCCAGGGCTTGTATTTCCAATCATGATTTCCTTGATAGAGGGTTTCTGCTCACAAGGAAGCTATTAAATCAAGAGTTCCAAGTGGTGGAGTTGAAATCACCCCTTCGTAAATTCCACCACGAGTTGGTTGACCGTTATGGAATATCCATTTCACAGATGATAGCGGATAAGTTCCAAATGTCGTAACTTCAATTCCGTCCAATTTTCCCCGAATGTGACCTACCGATTTAGACTTATTACCGGGTTTGTACTAACATGAGCAACACGACGGGTGCCACATGTGGAACAGGATCTGCTTAACCTTCCGGTATACCTGAGATCGCCCCCAGTTTTTGGTGGGGTTCGTGTTGCTCAGGCTTTAGTTTTCTGTGTTGTGTTTTATGTACCATTGTTTGTCTGTTGGTCTTTTTCTTTTTAAGCCACGGCGTTGTCAGTTTATTTTTGACTTATGAGTTTGAATGTCCCTTTTGTATATTTTGCCTCTCTTTTTAGTCATCAGGAATAATTAAAGAAACATGATTTCTTCATTACATTTGTCAAATATTTGACTGTAGGTAATTAAATGTGGTAGAGGGCTAATAAATGACCCATATAAGTGAATTGTCGTAATGTACTGCTCTGATTAAACAGTTAAAACAAGTGCTTACAATGTGATTAAAACACAAACAACGTTTAGGTTTGGTCTACGACGACAATATAAAATTTGTCGGGGAAAAAGACAGGGGCGCTTTTCACAAAGATTTTGAGAGTAAAAATGCTCGTAAGTCATGATCATTTCAGTATTACTTACGCTCGATTTTATTCGTTAGATTTTTGGTGAAAAGAGTCGCTGGATTCTAGTAACATTTATTTAATGATAGATCGTTAGAGTATTTTATTTTAATTTACATTAAAGACTTTCAACTTAACCAATCCAGAAATAGAATCAACGTAAATGGTAGAATTCAAACAAACAGAATCAAGTATAGATATAATGGAAAAGACCATAACTGCGATGATGCCAGTAACGGAGTTAAAAAAAATACATCTACCGAGCTGAATGGAGGAATAATAATTTTATTGGTTGTCGTTGATTCATGTCTGTCATATTTGCTTTTCGTAAATTGTTTTGTTATAAATTTGACCGTTAGTTTTCTCCATTGAATTGTTTCATATCTTTCATGTCCTGGCCTTTTATAGTCGATTATACGTTATGTTTTTTTTCTCTCAATGATGAAGGCCGTACGGTTGCCTATAATTGCTTACATGCACTTCATTTGAACTTTGAGGGATAGTTGTCTCATTGCCATTCTTACCACATCTCCTTATTTTTATATTATTAAAAAATCCTAATGATTTCGTACAATAATCAAAAGCAATTGTGATTTATCGTACATCATGACAGCTATAACCGCTTTTTGGTCATTTTCCTTTTTCAAGTAATAATTCACTATAAATACATGCCATCTCGGTTGTCACTGAATAATTGCGTTCTTCATCTTTACACGATATAACATTGCATAATATCAGATGCATCGTTTTTCAGTATTAAGAGACTACAAGCAGAATTCTACTTCGTCAGAACTGTCTCCCCATTACACGTACATATTTGTTTAATCATGATGATGGAGCCATTGTATAGGGACGACGCGCTGTCAATTAAGCTCATGAAATCAGACAAATTTGATCACATTGCTTCATTACGATCTTTACTTGAAAGATATATTTGAAAAAAAAAACGTTTCTTCTTGCTTACATGTTAAAGCATCATTTAATTAACTGGTATGCCTTTTGTTAGCTTGAAATTTGTGCATGATTTGTTGTCAACGGAAATTTTTCGAAAGTTCAATAAAACATTAAATAAATATGTTTCAATACTTCATGGAAGTTCAGAGTAGAACATTCCAGACGTTGAGGAATAATTACACTAGCTAACACACAACAAATGATTTTTTTATGTTATGCATTTTAACCAAATTCTGTCTTCAAGGGCCTTCTATTTAAAACATGTGTTGAAGGAAAATTAAAAAAAATACGTTTGTAGTACATGTAGCACGAATATATTTTTTCTAATTTTGTTATTTAAACACGCCTACTGTACTCTGTTGATGAGTGATCATGACTCATTACGAAGGATTGCACTTGGCTCATATATTTGATTTTTATTATTGTTATGTTTAATGTTATTATAGCAACATGTAGCATTAATATATTAAAAAAAAGTTAATGTTATCTGAAGCGAGATGACACTAATTGTTTTTTTTATACGTTATAATTTACGTGACCTTCTCTTTGCGATAAGATTATTGTCCATATTCAGGATGTTTCCCCATAAGATCATTGTCGGGGGTAGATTTGCAAATACACGCTTTTTGAAGATCAATCTTTTATCTTTCTATTTTCTTTCAGTGAAATGTATGAAACTTTGGTGAATCGTTTATATCTAAATAGATATAAGAAGATGTGGTATGAGTGCCAATGAGACAACTCTCCAGCCAAGTCAAAATTTATAAAAGTAACCCATTATAGGCCACAGTACGGTCTTCAACACGGAGCCTTGGCTCACACCGAACAGAAAGCTATAAAGGACCCCAAAAATTACTAGTGTAAAACCATTCAAACGGGAAAACCAACGGTCTAATCTATATAAAAAACGAGAAACGAGAAACACTTATATGAACCACATCAACAAACGACAACTACTGAACATCAGATTCCTGACTTAGGACAGGTGCATGCATGACACATTTGTGAATTGTTTATATCTATTGACGTAAGTTCCCTTTTGATGTTTTTAATTTTTAAGTTTTACGTTTCCGAGTTATGGGATTTTATTCATAAAAAGGGGGGATTTTCCAGTTTTCGGACAATAACTCAAAAGTGCTAAGTAGTTTTCATGAAAATTTGGTGACTGGTTAATATCTATTTAAATAATTAACCTCCTTTTAGTTTTTTTTATAAATTTCTGATATGAAATTGAGGGGTTATGGGACTTTATTCGTTGAAAAAGCGACGGGCGTATCATGCGCTCATGGCGCAGCTCTTTATTTTGGGGATAAAAAGACATACAATTTTACCATCATCTGAATCATTTCTCTAATAATTACTAACAGTTAATGGTCAGGAGCAAGTTTCATGTTAGACTACAGAACATGACGTAACCAGCAATATTTACATACAACGATGCATTGATTTACTAAGCATAACCTTTCATATCAGAACAACACTTCAACGCACGATTTATTTGCTTGATAGGCAGAACATGAGGGATTATTTGAAATATTATAGACATATGATGTGGAAAAGTCGATATTTTAAGCTATCATGCAATTTTGACATTATATCTTTCCTGAAAATAATAGAATGTTGGAATCCGATGTCAGATAAGATCATTGATGGAACACAGATCATATTTTTATTAGAATTTTGACAAATTATGTCTCATTATCAAAGTTATAGTTTTTTTTAGAGAACTTCCCACCTTGTAGTCGGTGATTCGGAACTAACATTATCTAACTTATACCTTGTTATTGTCTAAGTACGATTTTTTTCCAAATTCGAAATTTCTTAATTATGCACTACTGCGAGGGGGTGTTTAACGACCTTCACTACCCATGAGGGTCTCGCACGGTCGGTAATTTAGACAAAGTTTTTGTTTGACCAAACTATTTAGTATTTATAAATAAGAAGATGTGGTATGAGTGCCAATGAGACAACTCTCCATCCAAGTCACAATGTGTAAAAAGCAAACAATTATAGGTCAAAGTACGGCCTTTAACACGGAGCCTTGGCTCACTTGAACAGCAAGCTATAAAGGGCCTCAAAATGACTAGTGTTAAACAATTCAAGCAGTAAAACCAACGGTCTTATCTATATAAAAAAACGAGAAACGAGAAATACTTATGAACCACATCAACAAACGACAACCACTGAACAACAGGCTCCTGACTTAGGACAGGTGCATACAAATGCAGCGGGTTTAAACGTTTTAACAGGCGCAAACTTCACCATAACCTGAAACAGTAGTGTAACATTACAACATAAAATGTCTGGTTCTAATGCCCTAAAACATTTATGTGTTTTGGTTTCCAGCACTTCACAACTCTTCTGTGAAAATACATTGAACAATATAAGAGTTTGTTACGGCATGATTTCACATCAGCCGTTTAAATAGTTTGAGCCTACTTTCAGTAACTGCACGCATTCTTTTATACGGTATTACAAATGTACAACTATATTTACTAGTACATGCGGGTTTTTTTTTTATTAAAGGCTTTCAGTGTAGTGATTTGTATCTACCTTATTTTTAGTTTCTTTTGTTATACACCTATTGAGATTACAACGGGAGATTTAAGATATACAAATCTAGTTTAACACTGCTACATTCATGTACCTGTTCATAGCCAGACACCTCGTCAGTGGTTGTCTTGTGTCACATCATCATTGATGTTTTTTGTTTTGAGAAATTGGTGTTGATGAAAGATTTTTTACAACTGATTTTTAATTCATTCAAATTTTTTTTAATCTTTGCTTGTAGCTTGCTCTATTTTATGGACATCTCTATGTTATTAAAAATCGTATGTTGCCTTTTAGCTATTTATGTCTTTATGTTTCTACCTTGTTGACGTACTGTATATTCAACATGTTTTTTTAACTCAATTTGGTTAATCTATAGGTGTAAATCCTAGTGTTGTTTTAGAGATTAGAGCACAGTGATACTATAGACTGATAGACGACGACAACACAATTTTTAAAAAAGAGCGTGATTTTTTTCTAACGAAATTCTATATTTACTATGACATAATAGGTCCATGTTTTAGGATATATAACATTGAGTACAAATTAAGACAACAAATATGCATATACCTGTACGTCAAATGGTTAACAGCAACATACTATAGAAAAAGGAGTTACAACGGACTTAAAACAAAGATATATTAATTTAGTTTCTTTCCGAATATACGGTTCTGACATTTAATAGTCCTTGTCCTTATTAAACAAAGCTAGTTAAGACAAACCGTAAATATATAAAAACTAACAAAGCTAGCAATATAATGAAGTACCATAGATATACCTAGAGGCGGTTGTTGATATAGCTACTTACTTGATTTTGTGAACGAATAACTGTCAGCAATATTAGTTTTATTGAGGAAATCTTTTATTTTTATGGTGTTCTGTTTGTTAAACTGTGATAATTCTACTCCAACTCTGTAGGCTCTTTCACTTGACTTGTCTTCTTCGTCGATGATAAACCCTATTCAATTATAAGACATCATTTGTATTAGGTAGGATAATATGCTGCTTCAATTGATTATGAAAATAATAACAAAGATAACGAGACGACGAGACGTCGACGATATTTGAACTGTTACCTAATAACAGCAGTTTACCGATGTTCATATCTCAAACTTCATTTGGAAGATAAAAATCAAGTTAAAGGACAAAAACTGAGGGAAAGAAAAGATGTAATGTTACCGTTGGCAAGTATACATGAATCAGTTGACTATGAAGACACAAATTAGATATGGAACAGACTAAATGAAATTGCCCTTTAGGTTGTAAAATCATTACATCATTAATTAACTCACAATTTTGATCAATTAACCCACTATCTGTTTATCATGTCTACACTATATATATATGCATACTGCTAAGAGAATGATATATTTGTATTGTAATACCTAAATCGTGTATTAACTTTTCCTACGCTTATAGTCATAAAGAGATTTAATTCTGCATTTGTGTAGATTATTTTATCATTATCATAATTATTATAATTATTAAGAGCCTTTTCAACCATCATCATACATTCTTATGAGTCTTGATACAATTTTCTCTCTCAAAAATTTGAACAATCAGGGTTTTCCTTACATTTTAAGTCCCAATGGAATATTATACACTTATTTACTGACTATTCGGACAATAGCAAGTTTATTGGGCCATAAGGCGCCAACTATTTCCCGACGCGAAGCGGAGTGAAATAGTTGCTGTCGAGATGTCAATAAACTTGCTATTGTCCGAATAGTCACAATATTTGGTGAGCCACATAAACAGCAAAGTGACAAAGGTCGTGAATTTACAGCTAAGGTTATATCTGAATTAATGCTTATGTGGCTAAAACTAGTTATTGTTCACGGGAAGCCAAGACATCTTCAACCACGGGGTAGTATTAAGTGGTCAAACCGAAATATTCATGACATGCTTACTGCATTGATGAGGAACAGCGAATTAACAGTGGTCAGTTGGAATCAAATTCGTCCATATACAAAAGAATTCTGCTCTACACAAAGGTATTGGACGATCACCAGGTACAAATGACAGAAACAAATAAAACTGTGAAGTCTGTGCCATAGCTCCGCACCAATTGGTAACAAATAAATTTCAATACAATTTTCTATCAATATAAAAATAAGGAGATGTAGTACGATTGCCAATGGGACAACTATTGAACAAGTTTACGTATATTTTAAGAGGTTTATTCAATGAGTTTTAATATCAATATTTTACTTATGATTTTATTAACTTCAGTTCTTATTATTTTATTATGAACAAAGCGTATTTTAACTTTGAATAATTTCTTTTTCTCTACTCTCATTTTTATTTTAGGCATTAACATTAATGCCTGGACATAATTTTCAGGATTTAAGTTTAAATTAGGCTAATTTCACTCATTGCCGCTAACATATATAAATTCAAAGGCGTCAAATTCGCACTCCATATATATATATTATGGTGGAGCCGTCAAATTATTTCGACGTAAAACGAAAACAATATATCTCTATAGTGATTGCTACATTATTGTTGTTTAATGGTTTCATGGTTAGACACGCGTGGACATCGTCGACATAATCATTGCAGGCAGACAATTGTATTCAATTTACCCAGTATGGCATTTCTATGGTTTCATTTTTCTCATCTATATAAAGGTCAGTTTTCTGATTGAAGCATTTCTAATACCAAGGATTTCCAACTAATCAATTGAACAATGTCAAACAGAGAACGTTCTCATTGAAGTTGTGACGTCTCTTTTTAAAATAAATAGAATCTTATTACACTTTAATTACTATGTCAATCAAACTTGTGGGATATGGACACCTAAAGGAATTATAAATACTGCACATTTGTTCATATTTCCCTGGTCATAATCATGCTTTGAACACCGGAAAGCATGCTTAACAAACGCCAAATTCTTTACTTGTTTGTTTCAAGCAAGGGGCATTTAATCCAGTAGGTGGCATTATTTGGTGTCTTCCACACTTGATGTGTTGTACTAGTATAAACTAGACAGTTGCTTTTAAATTTCTTGAATTTATTAATATTTTGTTATTCAAGGGCCTTTCATAGTTTACTAAATGATTATGTAATTTCCGTTTTTTTTAATGCAATAATTGTAGTTGCTAACATCCTTGTCCATTGTACTCTGATGGATAGTTGTCTCATTTGAAATCATACAACATATCGTATTTTTATATATCAACATATACTGCTCAGTTTTACATGTCTGGTACCGCATATAAGATTTTGATATACACCATCTCTTCTATTACAAAACTTTAATACAATAATAAAATTTACTGCGAGGGACTTTACCGGTTTCTGTTTACTAGATATTTGCCAGTATTTGAACCACTATCTATGCAATTTATTGTAAAGAATTTCGGAAAAATATCTTTGAAACTATGTATTATAATAGTAACATATTCAATATGTTTAATGATTGAGGAAGTTTGCATGTAGTTTCAGAATGATATTGTTTCGATATAGTTGTAAATAGGGGTGTCAACGATTACTCGAGTTTTTGAGTATCGCTAGGTAGTACCGAGTTTCGATACCAAAATGATACTAGACTTATCGGTTTCCTTCCCTTCCTTGCATAAAATGGATTTTTTTGAGAACGTCCGTCGGAGATTCAAATAGTCATCACTGATTAATTATAGTTAAAATATGTTTCGTCTGTTTTTGCAAATTATCTTTGTATTATATTGAACGACATTTGCTTAAGAAGTATAATTATTCAATCTGAAAAAAAAAATGTTAGGGTCCTTCTTTTGCGATATATAAGCATTTAAATATTTGGCAGTAACACGAGTTATATCAGTTTATAGAGATGTTTTCATCGTCAAAATCTTTAATGAGATAGCAAGGATTTGACCAGGAATTGGAGTGATGTAGTTTACGAAGTATGTACGGAAAATGTAGGAAATGGAAAAGTGGGCCTTTAATAGCAAAATTTGCAAATGCTAAATGAAAAAGCTAGAGGGCCTCTAAATAATGTGAACAAGTTGATCAAACAACTTCTGCCCATTTATAAGTTGAAAAAGAGCATCGATTTAGTATGCTTCGCGTGGATGATTGGTCGGTTCTCGTAAAAAGTTATTTTTAATCAAATTGTCGCTATTTTCAGCGAACTTATGAATATGCATATACTTCTAATTGCATACGCCTATTGTTACCAAAGGGACTCGGTTAGCAGATTAAAACAAAAATAAATCAATGTTTCTTTTAAATTTTGTTTTAGCATTTTCTGTCTATTTGTTTTACTTTATTAACGTATTTGACGATGGCATCATTATTTCTTTGTTTTCTAGCAATGTGCAGTTTACTATCCATATCCGTATACTGAAAAATCGGCTAACCACGTGAGTATACTCACCTGCTTATATCTAACAGTGACGCTGTAGCATGATTTTGTGATTTGATTTTTTGATTTTTGGTGTTTTAATGCCACTTTTAAGCACCGCTTTTGGGCTATTTCGTGGCGGCCAGTTTTTATTGGTGGAGGAAGCCGGAGTGCCCGGAGAAAACCACCGACCTTCGATAGGAAAACTGACAATCCTAGTCAATTAAGATTGGAGTCGAGTGCACCTGCACGAGCGGGGTTTGAACTCACAACCTCAGTGTTGACTGGCTAGTGATTACAGTAGTAACTACTTAGACCACTCGGCCACCGAGGCCCCGTCATGATTTTGTGGTCGTACACTGAAAATCTACAAACCGCATTTGTAACGGTTTCCATGATGTTTATTTTCATTTAAAACTTTTCTTGGAAATCTATATAAATTTGAAATTAGGGTTATCTTATACCTGCAGATCGACAATACTGTATTTTGTGAATAGGAAAAGACATATAATTTAAATAGATTTATCTGAAATAGTTTTTTCATAAAAAAAGATTAAAATGCAATACATTGAGCTTTATCTTTTCGCTCTTCTTTGGTGTCTAACTCTTCATTGCTCAATCAATAAAGACAGTCTTGTCCATTAAAAAAAACTTCAAATCAGGGTTAATGAATAGACTATCGTCATAGCATTAAATTATTTAAATACTTTTATCTTTCTTTCTTTTTTGTGTCGAGTTGCGAGCTAGGAAATTGCAAATAATCACAAATACTTAAACAAATACTGGTCATTTCAAACATGGGACATTAAGGAACCGTGTACACCATGTAAGCTTACTCTTGGTAAGAATCGAAATGTAATTTTAATTTCAATCAGCTACTTTTTGATAATGTGTATACATATGGTCGAAAATCATATTTTTTCTCCTTCAAAATGTTCAAAAAAGAATTATATTAATTCTATCGATTTCAATAGCAATCTACACATGTGCAATTTATCATGTAAGATTAGCCAACTTGTACTAAGTCAAAAATAACATTGTTGGACTACGGTGCATTACATTTCAGGTTCAACAATCATTGATATATATCTGTAATATGAGTGCATTTTACGCTCGTTCCAAATATTTTGACATTACGGACCCTTAATTTAAGAGCAAGAATTCTTATAATATTTTTAAAAAATCAAAAAGGAGGAGCCTTTATATATTTGAAAGATTGCTTTAACTGTTCGTGGGATTAAATAAAAAGTGAATTAAAATAATTACATTCTTAAATTGTACATTTAAACTTCAAAATATAATAAAAAAGGTTAAACTTTTAGTATAAATATTTATAACTAAAGGGGCATTAGCTCTTAAATTCTCATATTTGATCTATGCTCCTTTAAAGTTTAAAAGAGTAAATAATACGACAAAATCCCGTCCCACCAACATTGGGTCAATTTGACTGTGTGGGATGTATCACTAACACAGCCACGTCCTGTTGGAATGAGAATGTGAAATTCTTTGCTTCGTGTAGTGAGAGTACATGCATAATGCTCTGTGAACACAGAAGCACCTTTGCATCTTGCAACTATTAACCCGGGGTTAAATAGATAGCTATAAAATATCTATCATATTCAAGCACAATTATCATCTTTTCTCACTTTTAATCCAAATCTTCATTCTTTCCAGAACTTTCCTATTGTTTTGTTAGTTTGTTATCGTCCTCAACTACATTACATATATGCCCCTGTTAAAAACCTAACACCAGGATATTGTAGTCAATTAGTTGAATTTGAATTGTTGTAGTAACTTCAGTAGTTAACTGTAAATATATACTTCACACTACACTTTCCCAAATACTATTTTACTACAGACTGTACAAACTTTTTATTTTAACTGTGGATGAATCAAACTTCATACTTTAGAAACCTTTTTTTACTTGGACTTGCTGAACTTTTTACAATTTTACAAAGTTTATTGTATATTTAAATTTCTATTTAAATTTCTCATTTGGTTGTTTATCTAAAGAATAAAAACTAGTTTTGTTGGTTGCACTTTTTTCACAGATATTTCGGATTATTTCATCATTAAAATCTGGAAATAAAGACACTTATCCTATTGGGGAAAAATAGCTGGTAAATACATAAATCTTTAGATTAACCTGATTCTTATAGTACGCAGCTAGCATAAGAACTCTGATGATAATTAGAACCATGAGTTCTCAAGGGCCGCTAATACCTACCGGAGAGTAAACTGATTGTTAGGGAAGAACATACTGGTTTAATACAACTTTATACAAAAAAGCGGCAAAGTTAAAACCGTCTCTTTTGTTGTATATTTATGTTTCATTCTCCATTTTATATGAATAAATTGTCTGAATGATTATATATATTTTACTAGATGAATTGTTCACAGATTGAAGTTCTCCATTAAAATATTGATTAACACTTGCTGTGGTGCTGGAAAATCCCTACTAGTATACATAATGATTTAAGTAATATGGATAAGAACAAATAAAAAAAAAATTAATATATTACATTTATGTATTAGCTGTGTTTAAAAACTTAATCTCAGTATGTATTACAATTATTAATTAGTGCCATAACTTCAACAGATATTCAGATATTCAGATTAAAAGAAAAAAAATAGAAATCGGCCAGATAAGGGAGAACATTTGAACACAAAACATCAGTCAATATTGAAAGTTAACAATGAACAGTGTGTCTTTCTCTCATTCTCAAGCTTACCCGTGTTAATTTTCTTCTTAGCTATGGACATTCCTGTCTTTATACAAAATATCCAAAACGAAAACAACACAATTTCCAACACTAAAAGTTGCATCGTATAAATCCTGATCTGAATCAATTCGAAAAAAGTTTTTTTTTTCTCCTTCAGTAGTTGGTTTTTACAGACTGTGTAAAACCACACGTCTACGATCGTTCTTTGAATAATAGCAAAAGTTGTTACATATATTGATTACATTTCAATAATTTCAACCATATTGCATCTACAGAATTATCAGATGTTTTAAATGTTCTGGAACATCGAAACGCAACTGACATTTAACGCTTCATAAAACTTTCATTTAGTTGACGTAAACCTTCATTAGAAGAAACTTTGCATTTAAATGCAAACATACGTATGATTATTGTTTCCATCTTGTACACCTTCACTTTGACGATACGTAATGGCACAGGGGACCAGTAAATTGTCTCATTGCCTACATTCACTAGTTGCTCACTTCAGAGATTGATATTGAGCGTAATGCCTTCACAGTTGTAATGTAATTTACTAACCCCATGACGGAACAGACGAGCTCTTTTTTCCGGAGATCCATTTGATTTCATTTATTATGCATGATCGACAATATTTATATTGTATAATGACACCTATAAATATTGAACGTGTTCCTGAAACTTCACTCGGTTTGGTAATGTAAGCTTTTGTTTAATTTATTATTGTTTCAAATCGATAATCATGAAGCACCCAGTCCGTCTTATTGGAAGCAATTATACAAGGAGCGTGAAATGTAATCAAACGTCGCTGTTTTACTAATAACTTTTGGTGGAACAGTTATATTGGGCTATTGATAAAGTCAACTACGATTTCTAATGTGTTCTATCTGAGAGGAGATTCAAGTTTCGCCAATGTAGATTTTATTTGATTTTTTTCACATGACAACAATGGCTATTGTCATTTTAACTTATTATTTTTGGTATGTGTAAGCATCGCTATTGTCATTTCAACTTATTATTTATGGTATGTGTTAGCGAACTAAACGTAAAAAAATCTGATTTTGGTAGTATTCAGATCTAAGCAGTGTTATAGTTCTTGAAATGTATGTTTTATATGAAACATTTGTTCATTATTCAAAACTTGATTTCATTGTTTATATTTTCACGATAACAGCAGCATAAAGTGACCTTATAAAATTTCTATTATAAGTGGTTAAAGGAATACAATGCAAACTATAAAGCGTAGTCTATGGTTCATTCACCAAGAATAAGAAGATAATTTAACATAATTTCAAACGTTATTCAATTCACTAAACCTTTGTTAAAGAGCTTTTATCATGTATTGGACAGTTTCTGTCTTTTATCTTAAATTGTTTTAGTTAGTTTTAAAACTTTTTAGTTCCGTTATATTGTCTAATACACCCTACAGCAACGACCCTTTGGTCAAAGTTAAGGACCGCCAATTTCCCTCTTTATCATTTATTGCGTTGGTAGTTCTAATTGTTTAATATTTATACTGTGGTGAGGGGTTACATTGATTTGTTCTTTATTATTAATGTTTACACGAAGGAGTCTCGTTTCCTTTTCATAACGGTTTAACTCATTACAAATATATATACATGTATCTTTTGTTCGTCTTGAAAAAAGTAAAATCACAAATATACTGAACTCCGAGGAAAATTCAAAAATCAAAAGCTCAAACACATCAAACGAATGGATAACAACTGTCATATTCCTGACTTGGTACAGGAATTTTCTTATGTAGAAAATGGTGGATTGAACCTGGTTTTATAGCTAGATAAACCTCTCACTTGTATGACAGTCGCATCAAATTCCATTATATTGACAACGATGCGTGCACAAAACAAACAGACACAACAAGCAAAAATGTCAAAAATAGGGGTACAGCAGTCAACATTGTGTTATCATCTTAATCACTTTAAAAACAAACAAATGTAACGAAGAAGCACAAAAAGGCATACATCAAATTTAACATCCTCATTTTGCTTGAATTCAACTATAATAGAACTACATTCTGCCCTCGTTAATCATATAAACCCGAAGGCAAATATAATACAAGCCCAAACGAAAAAATATAAGCAAGTCTAAATTGAAAACAACGTTCAAACCTATGATTGCCTTGGATAAAAACCGCAATTTTTATACGTGTGCATGCAAAACAAATTTCTTGGTAGAGGGGTCTAATTACAGCACAAACAACATTTTCCAAAGGACCAAAAAAAGTGAAAAAGTATATTTTCACAAAACGCATTTGACTAGCAGGTCGAACAACTGATGTTACGAAACCCTGCTGATTGCCATTGGCGATTGCCAAATAAACGGATCATAAGATGTAACAAAATGGATCTTATAATTAATTTATTACCAACTGAAAACAACAAACGTGCGGAAAAGATGATATACCGCAAACATGAGGTGCAAAAATTTGTACATCATATCCGGATTTCGACAATTAATGTCTCTTCAGTGATGTAAGAAATCGAAACGGTATTTGGAAGGCCATATGATTTACCTCAATTTAGGATAGACTTTTGAATTTTGAAAGAGTCGAAATAGGATGAACGGATCATATAAACCCGAAGGCAAATATAATATAAGCCCAAACGAAAAAATATAAGCAAATCTAAATTGAAAACAACGTTCAAACCTATGATTGCGTAGGATAAAAACCGCAATTTTTATACGTGTGCATGCAAAACAAACTTCTTGGTAGAGGGGTCTAAATACAGCACAAACAACATTTTCCAAAAGACCAAAAAAGTGAAAAATTCTATTTTAACAAAACGCATTTGACTAGCAGGTCGAACAACTGATGTTCCCAAACCCTTGCTGACTGCCATTGGCGATTGCCAAATAAACGGATCACAAGATGTAACAAAATGGATCTTATTATTAATTTATTACCAAACTGAAAACAACAAACTTGCGGAAATAGATGATATATACCACAAACATGAGGTGCAAAAATTTGTACACCATATCCGGATTTCGACAATTAATGTCTCTTCAGTGATGTTAGGAATCGAAACGGTATTTGTTGTATATATATAAATATATATATAAATTAAGTTAAACTATAAGCTAGTGTCATTAATATTCATGTATACACGTATCCACAGTCTACTACAATCTGCAGTTTCTACCATTATGTTACATACATTCAAATTTAATTTACAATGTAATTAAATCCCTTTAATGGGTATTTTCCATTTTTTTAATCTCAATCTCACTCTATCCCACTTGGAATTTCCTATACTGTTGATGCTGTTATTTGATTGATAAGACATGTGTGTTTCAGTATTTTTCTATGTAAATACTGTCACTGTGTTGAATCTGGAACGTTTCCTGTTTTATTCCATCTGAAGTTTGCTCTTCTGTTGTTTTGATGGCTTCTTTAATATCATTTGGCGATAAAGTTTTCGATTAAATATCATTGACACCTCATTCCTATGATATCCCCATCTCTCTCATTGCTTTTATGTCAATATTTATAATTAATTTCTTAATAGCTTTCATTTTTGTATCAGATCTTGTGCTTAGATAGCAATTACAAGAGCGACAATAGATCACTCAGAAAGTCCTTTTGAACCTGCAGGGAGTCGCATGCTATCGAGATGCAAATTTCCAATAAGTAATTAATACCAAGGATTCAAATTTAAATATCGTTTTAACACCATGTTAAAAGGTTTAATTCTCTAGAAAGGGGTACTGAAGATAATTTAAAAGTATCATCACCATCGCTGTTTATTTATTTGTTTATATTGACATATTTAGCTTTTATCGGATTTGTTGAGTTCCTTTTGATAGTTTGTTAGTTTGGTTGTCTTGTATATGTTTGTTGTTCTTTATGTGTTCTGTACGGTTTTTTGTTTCTATGTTTGTTATTGTTCACTAATAATTGATTTTTATTCTGATTCAGTATTCGTGTGCCTTAGTTTCGAGCAGTATATTCGTTCACACCTTCAATCCTTACCGATTTTTTTTTTTTTTAATTTTTTGTTAGCATCTTAATATGTCCATCAAAAAATTATTGTGAAGCCTAAGGTTTTACTAGTGCTGGACTTCAGTTGTCTAAAGTAGACATTTGTAAAAGACGAGTTCCGAAAGTATCTATCAATAGTAGGCTATAATAATTCACTACAGTTTCATCGAGAAAATTGTTTGAGATAAAAGTATCCCATCTTAGAAATATTATGCTTCCTTAATACACATAGATCTGCCCTATAAATACACATTTTTCATCAAATTAAAACAAATTGTATAAATTCTATAACAACGCTACTGTTACTCCTATCGATACACACTAGCTTTCATCATGAAAGCTTAGTCTCCATATGGAGCATACATGTAGCAGGCTACTTGGCAACAGGTTTGAAATGTACTGGCTATTTCTGACACGGTATACTATTATGTAGGTGTGACCAACAATCGTTTTCCTTTATCGCAAATTTCAAAAAAGTGAAGGTCCAAAATACTAAAAGCAAATAACAAAGAAAAACACTCGAAAGAATCTTACAATCTGAATGAATGTCTGAAAGAAAGAAAGAAAAAGAATGGAAAAGAAAAGAAAACGAAGGCTGCTACCAGGAAAGTAAACCAATTTAAAAGTGCACTCATCCCGAAATGTTATGCCTGCCTGGTAGATAGAAAATGTAGTCTTAACCAAAAGACGAGTATCTATACAACAATCTCGAGTTCTTTTTTTTAATATGAATGAGTTACACCGGTTGACCCGAAGCCAAGCAGCATAAACGATGTCATTGAACAATCGGTTTTGACTGTTACGTAATAACATAATCATTGTAACATACGAAATTTGCCAGAAAGTGCATGAATTCGAAATTACAATTTGTCACACTTCAAATTGCATTGAATCTAGGAAATTATAAATAATTAATTGTGAACTATCAATGGTTTGTAACTAATATCAAATACACTTACGGACAGCACATATTAGGATATAACAAAGAGAACTACTAACAAGGTTTATTACTTAGATCAGGTACAAGAAAATACGACGAGGTTTAACTGGTTATATTGAGATATCAATTATCTCCTACTTAGACCTTTATCGGTGAAATAACAAAGGTTCATAGAAGAAAATGCATGTACAACTTTATTCAGCAAAAGCATTTAATTCTATAATACCGGTATTACAAACCAAAGAAATACAGATATAATTAAGAACCAATTGTTCAGAGAACAATTGAAGGTCTTTCCACTCCAAATGTACATCTTTTGATAGGAAAATATTCAATTCCGGTTTAAAATGTCAATTATGCTGTCAGATTACAGCTTTATTTACGCTGATCCAAAAAAAATATAGTGTGTATATACTTTTTCCAAAAATAAGGTAGATAAATAGGTACTTCCGGTTTACAAAAAATCACTTTCGGTTTCAAATGAACCTTAATTCACCATGATTCCTAATATATATAGTTCTAGTAACTTTTATATACAAATATTGAATTATTGGCTACTTCCGGTTTGCAAAGGTCACTTCTGGTTGACCTTCTACATGGTCATATGTCTGCAACCCAATGTAAAAGACCTTATGACTTTATCATATACTTATATGACGTTATTGCAAAGGTCAAAATCTAGAACGTAAACTTTGACCTTGACCTCAATTTTAAGGTCATAAAGCAAAGACCTCAAATCAAAAACCCTAGATCTCTATTATATATGTTTAATGAGTTATATCACCATACAGCTAATTTGAAATATAAGAGGGGAGAAAACTCCCAATAAAACTCAACATACCTTTTTACCAAAATATATGTGTTACAACATGTCGCAATTTACAGTTTATTACAAATAATTTGTCGATATCTGATACGGTTCCTGAAAACGAGCGAAAATCAGACTAAATCAAAATTTAGAACATGAACTTGACCTTTGACCTTAATTTATTTTCTTTTTAGCGGACAAAGGACATCAGATCAAAAGACCGTAGGTCTCTATAAATTATTGTTCACCAGTTACAATTACATTTCACTTATGTTAAATACAGAAGGGGAAATAACTCTCAAATGGAGTCTCCAGAACGCTTCGGTAAAAATAAAACGGAACATTCTGAGGATATAACGAGTATTTTGGAAAAATAATTTGTTGCTTTCTTTTACGGTTGCGAGGGAGTAGTCATTACAAGAAAAACAGTGTTCGGTGAGATATCTCTTACAAAACTAGTAACCAGGGTCAGTTTCAAAAGCTTATAAACTGTATATCATATACAAAAAACCTAAGCGATATCTTTTGAAACAACAACATAGCGTAAGATAAACATTAGGTGGAGGAAAAAAAAAACAAAAAAAACATCATATTAACATTTTAGTCTTGTTTCATAAGATTACAGTTAGCAAGTTTCACCAATGTAAACAGATAGTCCATTTGTAAAATTTTGAAAGTTGGTCGCTTTAAATTTTGATGCAAACCTGTACTCGGTAAATATACCAATAACATGCTATGTCGGTCCAATAATAATCTACATTAACCTACAAAACTTAAATAGAATGTAATGTATGATGCTAAAATCTAAATGATTTGTAATTGTTTCACATTGTAGAGTAATTGCATGTCCAATAACTGCTCATTTTGAATATTGTTTCAAAACGCTTTATTAAAATTTTGTATTGAAAAAGAGGGACGAAAGATACCAGAGGGACAGTCAAACTCATAGATCGAAAACAAACTGACAACGTCATGGCCAAAAATAAAAAGACAAACAGACAAATAATAGTACAGATGACACAACATAGAAAACTAATAGTAATTTAACTGAATTCATACTTCAATGATGTATTTTAGAAATCATTTTAAGAAATTCACTGTGTCACAAAATTCCTCAACCAGTTTGTTTTGTAGATATCTCATTACCATTATTAGCTGGATGTGTTTTACGACATTCCTGCAGGTGGAATACTTTAATTATTTATCAAATATATGTCTGATAAAATTCGAGCCATGACATACATTGTACATGTCGATTTCTATAGAAATCATAGGCAATGTTTAAGAATAAAATAAAACTTAGAGTTAAAGTGGCAAGGTTAATTTGAAGAATACATTTTTTTTTCAAGTTGTCTGAAAATTTCAAATCTATTTGTAATCGCAACAAAATTAGACATACGCTCGGCGAGCCTCTCTTTTCGTCCTGTTTTGTATATAAACATTTTTATATTTTACTACAATGTACATTTATTGTATATACATTTGAAAAAAACACCTGCATGTTTGCAATAATATACATGGATGTAACTAACTTAATCTGTATCTAAGCTTCAATTGCTGAAATAATTCCAAGCAAAATAGATTTGCTGCTGCGTACTCAATTACCCAAAATGTTTGCACAATTTCTGTTAAAGCCGTTGCCAAGTTCGGTCTTCGGAGAGTTCAGTGTGTCACTGTTACGGATATTTTTTTTGGTGACAAAACATTAGTCAAATATAAACATACTTGTTATTTATAATTGCCAATGATCGATTCGTGATGCAAAAAGGAAGATATATAATTAAACCAAACAGAAATTAAATGCGTTTATGCGCGTGGTTCTATGCAGGAATTGTTTGAAAAGTAAAACTATTATTTTCCTCAACTTTCTATCGAACATACAATATCCCAAATAATAAAAAAAAGTTGTGTTATATCCATTATCACATTTGCACCATTTTTTTATATTCCGAGAAAAACCCATTAAGAGAGACATAGAAATTAACACGAATCTGATCTTTGTTTTTGTCTCACATAAATACGTATGATGGGTTTACTATGTTATTGCTTTACAGACGATAATCTTATTACGCCTACCACTTCTTGTGATGTTCTACGCTTTGTTGTTAAACAAATATCTACAGCATATGTTATGCTTATATATTTTGTACTTTTTTTACGTATGACTTTGCGTTCAAATATGCATTTTCTGACGTAAAATTTTCCTAACTCTCAATTAGTTTTCAAAAAGTACATACATGTACATCTCGATAATTTGAAATGATCAGCCGCATCAATCATTGATCCATGTTCGACCGCCTTTCAAATGTTTATACTGTTTAAAAATTAACTCTTTTCCTTCTCACTTATTATTTCCTCACCATTTTTCTATACTTGCTTTCTGGTTTATCTAGTAGGTATTTTCAGTTCCAGAGATATACATCTTTAATAGTATTAACGTGAAAGTATGTTCCTTATCGACAAGCTAATTGCAATTAACATTTTTCAATATTATTTTCCAAAAACCCTTTTACTTGATAATGGATATGCTTGTTTCAAGTATGTGTGTAATTGGAGACCGGGTATTCAAGTTTGCCAAAAATATATGAAATGATGAGAAAGAATGAAAATAAACAATTAATGTGTTTGATACCAAGCTTTCATTTAATGATTTGAGATAAATCGGACAATATTTATGAAATAAAACAGAAGAGACTAGTATAGAAGTAGCTTGTTTTTGGTGTTATGCTGTTTGTGATACAATAATTCTTCCATGGATTAAACACAATTTTGACACTTATCATTATGTTTGACAGCTCTTATCGATAATAACGGTAAATTACTACAATGTGCATAGCAAACAATTCGTCATAATTACTATGTGTAATCAATTGCTAGAATGTCTATTTTCTCACTATAATTGGTCGATATTAAATTCTAGCATGTTTCTGTTAGGAACCAAATGCCCCGGTTCGTCAAAATATATTTTAAATTGTGACCATCTACGATTATTATTTCTATATGTATATAAAAGTTTATTGATTTTTCTCTCATAACAAAATGGGCATAGCTTTTGAGAGATTGCTGTTTACCTCAATGCTCTTCAACTTCGTACTTTGTTTGGCCTTTTATTCTTTTTTGATTCGAGCTTTTTTAGACGAAACGCGCGTCTGGCGTACAAAATTTCAAATCAGGTTTCTATGATGAGTTTATTTAAAGAATCCTATAATTCAAATACTAAGTTTCTTTGAATTGAAAATGATGTCATGACCATATAACTTTTTATTTCTGCACCTGAAATGCAAAAAAGGAGAAAAAACGGAATGCAATAAGTCATAGGAGGAAATCATCATGGCAAAAAGGAAAAACGAATTGCTGAACAATCATAATTTATCGTATATATTACACTATTCCGAAAACTAAAGATTGAGCAACACAAACCACACCACAATTCAGGGATGAACGCTGTTGCTTTCGAAGAGTTAGCTGTTCCTTTGCGGCTAGTGGCACCTTTTGTGGCGCTCGTAGCAAGTAAACACCTAGGATAAGTCGAGTATTTCATAAACGTGGAAATGGAACGAGATTGTGGCTATTATAAGTAGAACATATATGTGATCATCTGTGACACTGATATATAATGGTCAGTAAATTCTGATGGCGTTCGTTAGACTTTGAAGTGTCGATTTTAATGTTAAGAATCATTAGTTCGATAACTTTCTTATAAGTTGTGACCCTATAAATTCATATTAGCCCTGGAATATCGTACATCATGGAGATATATTATTCATTCCATATGTAGGTGCACCTGGGATATTGCTTTATAAAAAAAGAAAATTCTCAATTAAAAAATTCAAATTATATCAGCGTCGTAAATAAACCAATTCTGAACTGACCCTCGATGCCAATATATAGATGAAAATCAAGACTCTAAGCAGACCTAACACTGTATCTTTAAGTGTGTAGTATCTTTTATTTTATGTTTAATGGAATATATGCTATCACCATATTCATCTAAACTTTAAAATATTCAGTGAAAGAACATTATCTGTATAGCGGGACAAGAAGTAACAGATAATCTTGGTGATTTTCAATTTGTCTTGAGAAACCACTGTGAGTGTCATACAAAAATGAGAAAAGCACAGTTTGTATCCATAGGAAAACCAACTTCATAAACAGTCTAACAAACGTTCTTTAAATATGTTGTAATTCATAACTTCAACTAGTTCGATAATGCTGCTTTAAGAAATGTTTGTTCGACTGTAAGTTTGTTATATCAAAGAAGGATTTTGACCTTCCCGAACAAGATATTTGTCTAAACTTTTACATGAAACGAGGTCTGAAATCGTTCAATTAACATATAAAATTTTGAAAACAACGAAAACACATACATTGTGAGATTAAAACAAGACGATTTCATAACTTTTTTTCAGATCTTTACACTTCTTGAAATGAAGAACTATATAAATATAATGATATAAAACAAAATTCCATTTCCTTCTTGTTAGTAATATTGCATTATTTACACCAAAAATTGTTTGTATTTTGTGTTGAAGTAGGAATACTATTTGAACAACGACAGTTTAAATATTATTTTCATTCAGGATTGCACCAAGAAGATAATTTCTACTTTTCGTTTTTGTTGGAATACAGTTATTACTTGCTACCTCTTCAGATTATTTCAATTAAAGTTGCAGGGGATAACTTTCTCCAATTCATCTGAATCTTAAATATCAGACTGACAGTTCCCTATACATTATGTCCTGATTAAACCGTTTATAAAGTACAAATCTCATTTTCCCTGACATTCTCAGAGTTGGCTCTCAATTTGAAACAACAATTTTCCACTGATTGCAATCAAACATCGAAAATGATGAATGACATGGTACAAAAAGGTCAGGGTGCAACAGTGTTTTGAAGGATAATTATAACTCGATATCGTGTTAATCGCCATTGATGATTTTGGAGTGTCGTTTATCTGGACAGTAGATTGATTGTGTAGGTTATCAAAAGCTAAATATATGTATCCATATGAATACTGCAGCTTTCCAGGGTCATTATTTATTGCAGCTCTCAACGAAAATGGTTGAAACCGTACAACAAATGTATTAATGGAACAGATTATTTTCAAAACAACTTGTTAATTTATGTTGGCTTAGAAAACCTCAGATCCGCAGTTTTATACATTGTACTGCCAATGATCAGTATATAGCATTGCAATGACACACACAGAAAGAAAGAAAGGTGTAGTTAAATTATTCGACTATAACTAAATTAAAGTTTTATTGTTACATGTAAATGTTTTCATTTTGTAAGACCATTAATCAATATGCAAGGTTTAAAGCATGATTGCTCCATTTCTAGATGCAATTTTGATCATCGTTATTTTTTTTTTTCTATTATAACCGAAAGCAGCAAGATAGTACCATTGTCCGTGGAAAAAAAATCTGTTTTATATACCGACCTTGAAAGTATACCTTACAATAACCGTTAACAAAAGGCATTTAATATAGTAGTCTACAAGACTAGTCATTTCATTCTGAATATACAAACAAAAGGAAAACTCCCGAGGGAATTGAATTAACTTCAAACAGTGCGAGACTGGGTACACCGACAGGGTGAGCATGCATCGACCGCCATGCAAATTCAGATTCAGGGAATACGATACAATCAGTAAATATTTTTTTATACCATATTGTTTTGGTATAGTTATTGAAATCTATGACTGCGAAAACATCTAGGTGGGACATAGACATTTCGCTTAGGCGGACAAATTCGGATGATTATTCCGCTAAGCTTGTGTTGCGTGGAATTAACATGTTTAATATAAAAAAAAGGAGATGTGGTATAATTGTCAATGAGACAACTCTCCACCAGAAACCAAATGACATAGAAGTTAACAACTATATGTCAACGTACGTCCTTCTGTAATGAGCAAAACCCATTACGCATAGTCAGCCATAATAGGCCCCGAAATGACAAATGTAAAACAGTTCAAATGAGTAAAAAAACGGTCTGTTTTATGCACAAAATAATGAACGAAAAACAAATATGATATACAGCAACAACCACTGAATTACAGGCTCCTGACTTGGTACAGGCGCATACAGAATGTGGCGGGGTTAAACTTGTTTGAAGGCACCAACCCTCCCCTATCCTGGGGCAGTGGTGTAACAGTACAACATAAGAACAAACTATAAAAATCAGTTGAAAAGGGCTTAACACATTAGATCGACACAAAGCAGAAATACATTTAACAAAAACACTGACCGAACGTGGCAGTGTACTTAACTAGTTTTTTCCTTCTTTAGGGAGTTTTCTCGTTAGTAGCACTCCTCCGGCAGCATTGCACCAATTTTTACAAAATCCAATCTTTCATTTGCGCCACATGGTTATATTTCATTTACTCCAAAGAATAAAAACAACATCTCAGAATCAGAGTTCGAAAAGCATCTGGTGACATTACTGAAGGACCATCAAAGGTTATACGCACAGGTAACTACAAGGTAGATTATCTTCGCGTTGCCAAATACGATACAATATTGCTTTTACAATATGAAAGTCAAAATGTATTCTCCAAATCAAACATAGAATAATACTTATATTATCTATCTGCAAATGTACGAATACATTTTGGTAAATTTAGAAGAATTTTTTGGGGTAAACACTCCAGTGTATAGTGCTTTCTTTAAGGTTTGATGATCACGTTGATATATAACAGAACTGTGTTTTAACATTATTATGAAAAGTGTCTTATCAGTTTATAGTGCTTTCATAATGGTTTTATGGTGCCTGATTTCTGCTGAATATGTGTCGTTATGTTAACAAAAACCGTGTTTTAAAGTTATTCATACACGTCTCTTTTGAATAAATCTATTTTTTATACTATTGACCTTATTTACTTGTAGTATTAGGCGGAAATGAAATGTTTTATTTTTGGCGCAAACGAAATATGGTTTGTGGCGTAAATGAAAGATTTTTTGGAGCAAATGAATTACCAGTTGGCGCAAAAAGAAAAGCACCGACTCCTCCGTATCAATTGACACGATGATTAAAAATGATATCCAGTAACCGAATCCTTGATATTAAAGGTGGTGTTGAAATCTCATGAAACTTATTTATGTGCCTTTGTCGAGTCTTTTGCGAAGTTTTGCAGTGATTGAGTTTTTGCATGTAATATCTAAATGGGGGTTTTGTTTTTTGTCCTTTTGAGAATATCGGATTGATTACATAGCTTTAATTATTATTTAAATTTATTCATAACTTTTTTTAGACTTGGGGGAGATTAATAGCTTGGAAATACATTCAATCAGTGTAATTCCTACTGATGTTATGACTAGACTTTTGGTTTTGAAAACAATAGAAAAATAATTAGTCTATAAATGTCTGGCGTCGCAAAAGGCAGTTGTTTTGAAAATAAAGAAAAGAGAAAAAGGTCTTATTCTTTTTTTTTTTAAGGCATAGGTATTTAATATTGTGTTATAAAGCATATAATACCATATAGTAACATAGTTAATACGAGATCTTCTTTTTTTATTTTGGTACAGGTAGCAATATATCTTGAAGTCTTAAAACAATTATTCTGTTTTTGCACTTGTTTTATCCGTTGCGAAGGTAGCTAGTCATTCCGTTCCATATAAAAATAAGAAGACATGGAATGATTGCCAATGAGACAATTATCCTATAGAGGATTAAAGTTGTTACGTTTCTAAATATATGTTGTTGGAATCATGCAGTCGGGTGAACGAGTGTTGCCGTTTTCAGCATATCGACAATGAAAAAAAAGGTAAACAATGAAAATTATAATTTTTATGATTTCATCAACAAATACGAGAAAGAACAATTTTGTTTTTTTTTTATATATTGAGAATAAATGTGATTAAAGTAGTTTATGTCGGTGACCGAGAGTAGTTATCGATACATTTTTGTATCAAATCTAAAAAGAATACACCAATGTGGTGATCGTGTCTGATTTTCTGCAATGTTCTATTTATATAAATAAATACTTGCACTTTTTCAACTGTTCTGATGTATGATATTTACACGGACATAGCCATATAGATAAATGAGAGATGTTATCATTCCAAACAATCGTTCTCTTTTGGGAATGGAAACCATTTAGTTGTAAGAAGTTTTTTCTGCTTGGCTATTTTTACTGCTAATCGACAAGCTGTAACTAATTACATTTCACGAAATGAAGCTTCATTGGGAATAAGCAAACTTTGGAAAAGAAATTTATATGATTTTGACGTATACAAACTATAATTAGTTTCTATCTGGTTTCACATTGATATAAAACATTTCTGGAAATAGTTTGAATTCATGAGTTTTTGAATCATGCTTTCCAATACAACTTGATTGGAAAATTATAAATTTATAGAAACATTTTTTTTATGATGATCAGTGCATTGAATGATATCTTTCATTTTTGAATCAACGTTTCATAGAACAAATGAATTACCGTCAGTCTTGGTAAATGTACAAATCACTGGTCATGGAGTTTAGTTACCATGAGCAACTTGCTGGATTGCATAAAGGTCGCAGGAATTGCTTACAATTCTGAGACACCTATGTGCACCACAGGTTTGAGTCTGATTCATATTGCTCAATTTACTTCCCTATATAATTGTGTTACATGTAAGTATTGTTTGTGCTTTCGTTTTTTGTTTTTTTCTTTTTATATTAATATTTTCTGTTCTTTTAGAATTTGGATTTTTGATTGCCTATTTAGTAGATTTCATACTTTTCTCGATTGAAAAATAATTGATCCCAATATTATCCTGATTTAAATATGTTTTTGTACATAACATATATGTATTCCGATATCATTTTGGGAAGAATTAAACAACTTGTCGTAGCATAACAGCCAAACATATTGCCTAACATATAGGAACACATTTTTAGGATGTTTTCTACTGATTATTCAGATGCAAAATATATCAAATAAAATCGTTCAAATACTTATAATGTGATGGTATTAGACGGGTGATATTCACAGGGAATTACAGTCCACTGGCAGTTGACGTATGATTTTTTTTTCTCGTTACAAACGGCATGTGGTTCTGGACTACTAACTATGAAAGCGGCAATGAGGAAATCGAGGAAAGACTGACATAATTACAACGTATGTCCTTCCAAAAGAAAAACAAAGTCTACAAATTATTACACAAAACACTACACAGAAAACGTAAGATTGAGCAACACAAAACGATAAAACTGGTAGTGAACTCGTTGGCAATCATATAACATCTTTATTTCAGGTCATACGAAGAGTCTAAAATTCCAGCTAAAAATGAAGGAAAAAGAAAAAAAAACAAACAAAAATACCGAACTCCAAGGAAAATTAAAAACGGAAAGTTAAGATCAAATGTTGTGAAGCCAAACAACTTTGAGCATCTGAAAAGAATCCGAACAGATCTAAAAAGATGTTCTGAAGATAACTTTATTCAAAAGTCATTAAAATGCACACAAAAAATGAGCCCCTTCTTTGCATAGTTACAATGTAATCGCAGACATGTTGACGCGGATTCATAATGAAATTTAATAAACAAAGCACTTCGGACACCTTGAATTTATAAAGTGTAATTTTAATTTCCAAGCACTGGTCAATATCACTGCTGGTGAATTGTTAGTTCTGATGGCATCATCATCTAAGTAACCAGTTTTTCGGTACTTAAATGGATGATTACCATTTTTTACCGAACATTTCTCATTAACAAATTAAGAAATATATTGATTAGAAACTAAACTTCCAACTTTATCAGGCAAAGTTGATTTAAGCGGAATATGGCCATTCATTTAGATCCCTCTTGATAATTTAGCTCCTAAGGTAAGCAGGTACATTTACATCCTTGACTGTTATGTTTGAGCGTTCCTGGATAAGAATAATCTAGAAAAGAGCTTCGGACGTATAGAATTTATAGATAGCTACTACACTAACTAGCACTGGTTCGATAATACTGCTGGTTGACTTTAAATCCCCTCTGATATCATCAGCTCAGTAGTCAGTGCGTTGGTTCTGACTTGTTTTAAAACCTTTTCTAAAATTTCCTGTTAGTAAATTTAGAATTAACATAGAAAATAAGATTCGAACTCCATCGGGCAAAGTTGTTTTTAGAGGAATTTGTCATTCTTTTGTACCCTTTATGCCATCTAGCACATAACGTTATAGGTTTTTAAACACCATTGGATTTCACATGTTTATATTCGAGCGTTCTTTGGGAAGGTTAATCCAGAAAACCTTTCTTTTCGTCTATGATTTTTTTTCTCTATTATCTATACCTAAAATAAAGCTTTTGTGGGAAGAATTTACAAAAACAAATAAAAATGAGTCTTTAAAGGTTTACATCAATAATATAATATTAATGTGTCCGGTACTTTTATAAGAATTTGAAAAAAAATTATGTTTGACAATTTCTTATTAACTTTGTAAACAAAATTGATAAATTACACATTTTTATACTCTGTGAAGATGATTGCTTTTGCAAATGTACTTTAGAATGGAACAGTGAATAATTGATGTTATGTAACATGTGTAATGAACTTCTATTTAAATGAAATAAATTTTTAAAAGTATCATTTGATATCATAAGAATGCAATAACTGTTTAGTAAAATACATGTAAGTTTGCGTGAGAAAGTTGCAACTATTACATGATATCAGGTTAAACATGTTCTTTAAAGTATGAAGTATTTGTTCAGGATCACGAATTTTTATAATGTACATAATGAAAATCTGATTAATTCAATATTTATATCTATTAATTAACGTTTCTGTATAGTCAAAGCGTAAAGTTAATCATTCGGTCATTGAAATTGCATCTAATGTTAAATGATTTCAAAATTAATCTTCACATAGAAAGGATGTTAAAAAGGAAATTAAAATCGCAATAATTATTAGAGAGATGCGTACAATCAGAGCGTCTTTTGGGATTTAGAATAGTCCAGTGATTGAAAAGGTCGCTATCAGCAGTAAATTAGTAGGACACCAAACATGTTAAATTCTGAAAAACGATTTTAAAACCTCAGTATTAGTTTAAGAAATAAATGGTATCATAATTAATCGGAAAATGGTAAGCTTGATCGTGGTTATCATGAGGGTTAAACAAAACATTATATTTTCTTTGTTGATATAGTTGTTTGTTTTATAGTGATTAAGATTATAACCCAATTTTTGACGGCTGTACCCCAATTTTTGACTGTTGGCACATTGTTGTCAATATAATGGAGTTCTATGCAACTGTCATTCAAGTAAGAAGTTTAGCTAGCTTTAAAACTAGGTTTAATCCACCATTTTCTACATAAGGAAATGCCTGTACCAAGTCATGAATATGACAGTTGTTTTCCATTTGTTTGACATGTTTGAGCATTTTACTTTGCCATTTGACAAGGAATTTTCCGTTTTGAATTTTCCTTGGAGTTCTGATTTTTTGTTATTTTACTTTTAACATATTCTGGTTTTTGTCAAATTTGTAAGCTAGGAAGTTGGTTTATGTGCAGTTCTTCAATATATATTTGAACTCGCAATCCTTCTATATAAAAATAAAGGAGATGTGGCATAATTGCCAATGAGACAACCATCCACCAAAGTTTGTCTTTATAGCTTTATATCTTATGTCTATGTATATGTATATCCAATATGTTATTAGAACATCTATTTCGAACTCATTTAAATACATGTAGATTTGGAGGTTGGCTCATAGTGACGAGACTTGCTCACGTCTGTGAGCTAAACATAAGTTGTTGGTAAATGAATATGTCCATTATACTTTATATCTATTATCTTCCAATCTACAAGAAATATGGTCATATGTAACATTAATAATCGTTTATCGCCGCTTTTGACCCTACCGTCACAGAGGGGAAGTCAGAAACCGGTATACATTAATCATTATATAATGAAGTGATTTTTTTTTTGGGAGGGGGGGGGGGGGTTATTACATTAAGATATGATCAGTACAAGTTTTGCATATTTGGAATTAAACCCCAACTTGATGTCACATTATTCTCTTAATAGATAATACTGAGGTAATAGTTTAACAAGACTTTAAGTTATTCATATGTAACTGGTACTTTTAAAAATCTTTCTTCTAACAGGAAAAAAAACGTGAAGGACAACTACCATTTACTTAAACGTTCAATGCGAATTTCAGTAAATAGTTAGTTCGTACTCACTTTTATATTCCTACCAAAATATTCCAAACATCGTTTAAATGGCACTATGACATTCATCATGTGTCCGGTAAATCAGAGGCGAAAGATACCAATAGGACATTCAAAACTCATAAACCGAAAACAAACTGACAACGCCATGGCTAAAAAAGAAAAGACAATCAATAATACACAAAACACAACACAGAACACTTAAGACTGAGCAATACGAACTCCAACAAATCTGGAAGTGATCTCAGGTGCACCGGAAGGGTAAGCATATCCTGCTCCACATTTGGCATCCGCCATACTTTCGGATCAGGCTATATAGTTGCAGCGGAAACTAAGTGTGATAATCCTATCAATTACAGAAGTTCTAGCTTTTCCCGTCGCTTCCAACATTTAATTTGTATATTTTGAAATATAGTTATTTTCCTACGGGGTGATCATCCTTAAACATGAATTTAAGTATGGTTTGGATATAATGTATACATCTGTGCTATCTTTGTATTCCAAACAAATTATTTTATAACGCAACAACTGTAACTTGTGTTCTGAGGTTACACACGTTTGTGCTAACGTACATAACGTAACAAAACAATAACGTTTATAGATAAATCAACAAAATGAAATAAATTATGTTTGAAATAAATACAGACAACGTTATACTACCAATTAACGACGAAACTCTTGTTTATTGTTAGCACACATATTTTCAACTAACATACGCTCATATCTAATTCGACACATTTACACTTATCAAACTTCTTATCGGCCAATATAAACAAAGAAATACATTAATAAAACTAGAGTATAACTATTTTTATGAAAATTTTAAAAATTTTGAGTTTTTTTTGTAGTAACAGTTATATCTGCTGAATCAACTGATACAGAGTTAAAGGCAATTTAAAAGGTTTCGTGTCCTTTTTGTGATATGTAGTTTGTTTTCTACTTTACTTCAGCACCTTTTCTTAATATCGGTGTATGGGTAAGATAAATGAAAATAAAACTTTATAATTCGTCAGAAGTTTTTTGCTGTTTTATCTTCATCAGAAACGCTTAAACCTTGACATTTGAAAGCCGGCGATTTATAAGTACGTAGAATCGTAGAGAGCTTAGACAATTACCTATTATCAACTTGAATGGGATATAAGAGAAGCGAAATATACTAAAAGGAATATTCAAACTGATTTGTCGAAAACGTACAGACATTGTTATCGCAACAAAACGAAAAACGACCAAAAGACAAACAACAATAAACTTAACATAACACAGAAAATTAAAGACTAAGTAGCACGTGCCCCGTCAAAAAACAGAGGGGATTTTTCTTAATACAATGGCAAGGTATCTATAAGTCATATTTTCGGAATAAGAGGTACGAACTTTAAAACTATCATTTAACATATAGGAAGTATCAATTATAAACCGGAAATAGCTAATTATCTCATTAATTTCATAGAAGACATACTTTTTTTCGAAACGTATGAATAGTATGAAATAATCAGCTATCTTATGACATTAGACGTAGTTGAGAATAAAGTAAAAATTTGTTCCCTCATTCATCTCAATTAAAATTACAATAAATGTGTATTGCCAAATCAATGTAAAGAAACCTACCTCATGATACTTATAGAAGTCTTCCGCCTATGATAACCTCATTTCAAACACTGGTTTCACATTAAATTTGTTCTCATCTGTACATCGGTTGAAATTACCTGTACATGAAAACTGTTCAACATGTACACCTAATTTACATGCAGTGAATTAAAAATCTATATTTTTTCATTATTTTTCTTTTTATTAGGGCGGGGGGGGGGGGGGGGGCAATTAATTATCAAAATCAAGTTTTTTTTAAGAAAAAATGTATTTGTTCTAGGAGGGAAGTGAGAAAAATTATTTGATTTCTTGAAAATGAAGGGCGGGGGGGATTCAACATGGAGTTTCCTGTATGTTATTGAAAAAAAGAATTGTGTTTCTTTTTTATTAAAGTAATAAAACAAAATTGGTTTGTCCCACGAAGATGAATGGTCGGTACCTTAAGAAAAACGTTCTATTGATTTGGAGAACTTGAAGGCAAAAAAAAGGATTTTAAAAATGATTGATTGTTGATTGATTACCGTCCAGTGGCAAATATTTCATGCATGTTTAGGCCGAGAACATATTGACTATAAATACAATAGGTAGGTCCTGTAATAGAGGCCGTCCGAGATGAAGATGGCCGTGGCTGAGTACTTGTACATCTCGCACAGCCAAACGGACTTTGATAAGGAGTTTTTCGGCCGATCAAAAGATCTAAGTGACCATATTTCTATTCCCAGTCACACATGGGGTGATTTTGAAAATGAATACTCTAGACTTGTACTAACTGTAAAAATAACTTTGTCCACGACAGAATGAAAATAAAAATTTTGGTCTACAAAATACAGGAATTTGCAAAAAAAGTTGTGTACAAAAAGTGAAAATAATTTTCGCGCTAAATACAGAAACCGTACTATCAACCGGTGTAAAATGAATATTCAATCATAAAAACATCTCCTTCACACTGAAAATCAAATGGTCCACTAAGGCTATTAAATTTAATCATGTTTTAAGGGAGCAATTTTTGAGTTTTTGTTTTATAAATTGGAAAACAACCTAATTCATATGATGGTTATAATCATATTTTTTCAATATATGTAACTTCCTTATATATTCACAATAAAATCCACGTTCTTAATATCTTGTTTTATGAACACTTAACCCACACAAGGCCTACATTGTATATTGACTGCATGTAGTCAAAACCTGATTTGAACTACATGTAAACATTGTTTTATAACTATTTGAACGTAATTGAGTTTGATTCAAGTGCAGATATATATAAGAAGATGTGGTATGAGTGCCAATGAAACAACTCTCCATCCAAGTCAAAATTTATAAAAGTAAACCATTATAGGTCAAAGTATGGTCTAGAGTACACTTACACCACACCTAGTTTAGCTCAATGTGAACACGGTCTAAGATGTTCGATACATTTACATCATATTCCGTTGTCTACCAAGATATTACATAGACAACACGCTTATAATAGTGTATTGGGGTACTAAAGAATAGAAAAAGCTACTATTATCTTTTTACTTTTTGTCCGCTGTGTAGTGTCTTTTCTTTTATAGAACATTTAACTTTTAGGTGACATTTTATCTATCAAATTCTACTTGAAATAAAGTTTAACACAACATACACTAAGATATGTTTAATTAGTAAACTTTATTTTGGTATTTAGTCAGGTGAGAACTCTACACATAACGATAACTTAAGTGATATCATTTTCCTCAGGTGAAATTGAAATGTATGTTCAATTTAGCTATAAAATTCAACTTTGAATGAAGGATATAACGACAACTAATGTGAATTCAGTGTAAAGTAAAAAGTAAAATAACAAAAATACCGAACTCCAAGGAAAATTCAAAACGGAAAGTCCTTTATCAAATGGCAAAATCAAAAGCTCAAATACATAAAACGAATGGAAAACAACTTTCATATCCCTGACTTGGCTTAAACCTGGTTTGATAGCTAGCTGTTTATTGTGAACGTTTAATGTCAAAATGATATTTAACGTTAAATGTCAAAATGATATTTAATCATGTAAATTTTTATTCAGGTAACTATATCATTCACTTTCAACTTTTGGAGTTTCAACGTTCCAGATGATTGTAAATCCAGAAAAGCGCTTCAGGCTCACCAAATTTATCAAGTGTTTATAAAGTGTTTTTTTCATTAAATATTTATGTTATAACTTTTCAGCAAATGTTGCACATGGAATTCATTGCTGGCATATACTAAGATTATTACTTCCAACCTAGCTCCTTTACCAACTATTTTTAATAGTTTAATCAGTTTAAATAATTAAACAACCGCTCTGTAGATGTGGTTTACAATTTCGGAAAATATGTTGCACACATCTAGATGTACAAAGATATGCTCTACTAGTCATATTCTAAATTTCGTCTCAGTCGTCCTCGTTCATGACATTATCGAAATTGACTTATGATCATGTGCAACCCCATTAGTACGAAATATGGAGCTTCATATCCTTTCGTAGCATCTGATTTCAATCTGTTTTTTTTTGGAATTATTGTTTTTTTTTATACATTGGGGATATTTATATGAGATCTAGAATGACGATTAACATTTGAATTAAAATTTAGTTTTATACAGCCAATTTTGATTTTACTACGTTCTCTCTAACGGTGATTTAGTACACTGACATGGAAGCTATTTTTGAGCAGTTTGTCAGCTAGCACACTCAATATCAAATTTAATAACACAATTTTTTCAAAGTTTTTTTTATATTATTAAAAGAAAACAGTCGTAAAGGAAGTTAGGATTAGACATTAGGGGGTCCAAATGCCATTTTCAGCATGCATATCTGAAGGTTGCAATTCTGTAAATATAGACAATGCAATTTACCATGGAAACTCCTTTTACGGCCAAAACTGTACCACTTTTACAAGGAAATTTCGTAAAAAAATATATCCTAGAATGGAAAGCTCATATGCACTACTATTTGTTTCAAAGGTCAAAATATAGGGTTGTGCGGCATATTTTCAACATTTATATGCCTCGAACTTCTCAGAGTTTAAACTTATACTAAAATTCTGTACTACCCCTCTCTTCACTTTGGGTCTTCCACAGATTTCAATTTGGCCGCTATTCATGTGTATTTAAACTGGTAACATTCCCAAGTTATATCTCTACGAGATGAAACATAAAGATCATATCTGGGAACCAGTAGGTAAACAAAACTAAATATCTATGAATATTATATATCTCCCGAAAAGAGGCTTGGTTTGTGAAACAGCTGTATTTACAAAGTGCAACCTATACTAACATTTATAAATAGAAAAATCTTGAAAAACACTTTTTCTAACAACAATAGTTATTTATCAGAATCATAGTCTAAAAGAAATCACTGCATATGCTCTTTTTTCTTTTATAGTACATTTGATACCCCCTCCCCCTGTTTCAATTTTTAAAGAATTTGAAAACAAGACTTTAATTAATGTCAGCTTACCCTATGTGCATGTTTTCTGACATGAAATGCCTAGAACCTGTATGAAACTATTCTGATAACAAATTGAAAACATTTCAGAATACTATAAATGTAAAGTTTAGTAGTTTATCATTACAACATTCAAGATTATATAAAGTATCCAATCCTGCCTCTGTCTCCAGTCCACATCTTACTGTATGCCTATTTATCTATAAACGTTCACAATTTCTGCCTTAAATGGTCAGTTAAGAAATCTTGTCACAATTATATTATCTCTTACTATATACCTAACATAATTTGGCTAATATATGACTAGAAGTGCTTAAACAAAGCAATATTTCTAAAAATTGTAAGTATGAATTTACCAGTCTGATATATGAATTCACTGAAAGTTTTATAGAACTAAGTGATGGAATCTGTTTTTGCATTAATTTAAAACACAGTTATTGTTTTCTATACAAAAGACCTTTATAATAATAAAACCATAGCCTTTACAGGCTAAAATTATCTGTTTTACGACTAAGGGGCTAGGGGGATTTTTCTCTGTTTTTTGCACCTGGGGCATCACATTTGCAAACTAATTCTGTAGTTTCTGTGAATATGGAATATTTAGTACATTTTTAGGATAGAACACACTATTGTTAGTTTTGTTGAGGTATTTTCGTATCTCTAGCTTGTATTTTTTTATGCCGCGGTCACAAGAAAGCACATTCAGGTGTTACGGCTTACTTTTGGGTTTTCGACATGACAAAAACACTCCAACAACAATATTAATCAATGATCTATGAGTTTCAATGACTGCGAAGAGTAAATATAAGCACTGCCTTACAATTTAAACTACAAATGTGCATATATACTGATTTACTTTGCGTACAGGGCTTTAGGTAAACTATGCATATTGTAAACTGTGAATTCATGCTGAGTCATCATAGTGAAGGCCCAGGATTTTCTCAATCTTCATGAAATATCTATAAAACTTTATATTTGAGTTAATTTCATTAAGAAGATAATCAAGATTTTTGAAATTCTACATGTTCTCTTTTTCACTCAATGTAGGTTGCAATTCTGTAAATATAGAAAATGCAATTTACCATGGAAACTCCTTTTACGGCCAAAACTGTACCACTTTTACTAGGAAGTTTCGTGAAAAATTATATCCTAGAATGGAAAGCTCATATGCACTACTTTTTTTTCAAAGGTCAAAATATAGGGCTGTGCGGCATATTTTCAACATTTATATGCCTCGAACTTCTCAGAGTTTAAACTTTTACTAAAATTCTGTACTACCCCTCTCTTCACTTTGGGTCTTCCACAACATTTCAATTTGGCCGCTATTCATGTGTATTTAAACTGGAAACATTCCCAAGTTATGTCTCTACGAGATGAAACATAAAGATCATATCTGGGAACCAGTAGGTAAACAAAACTAAATATCTATGAATATTAGATATCTCTGCAAAAGAGGCTTGGTTTGTGAAACAGCTGTATTTACAAGTGCAAAGTGCAACCTAAATTTGTTTGGTTATATACGCCCAACTTTTATGTGAACAAGAAAAACACATAGTTTAGTATGACGTCCATTTTCACTGAACTAGTACACAATTTTATTTAGGGGCCAGCTGAGGACCACCTCCGGGTGCGGGATTTTCTCGCTGCGTTGAAGACCCATTGGTGGTCTTCGGCTGTTGTCTGCTCTTTGGTCGGGTTGTTGTCTCTTTGACATTTTCCCCATTTCTATTCTCAATTTTATATATACTACAGTAGTAATCCGGGTGCATAATATTTTATTCTGACATCATAAACATAGTTTTATGGTACGATAAAATTAAACATACATATATGACATTGACAAATGACGAACACTTTTCAAATAAGTTATGTACACTTAATACATATATTAAGATAAATGTTAGTGTGAAACAGTTTAAGCCTTAATTCATTGTGCATCAATGCCACACCATATTTAGATACAAACACATTTGCACAATTATGATACCTTGTATGTAGTTCGATGCACGCATATAAAATAGGCTATCACAGAAAAAACGTTATGGCTATGAATAAGGTTTGTATATAAAAAAAATCTCTCTCAATGCATACCACAAGTAATACTAGAATGGCAAATCTTTTTCAAGAATTTTGTTTCTTTTCTATACAAAATATTGTGTTTGAGTATCATTCATTTGTTAAAAATCAGAATACATTTTTCTTTTATAATAATTTCAACATGATTCAACCAAGAGAACGATTACTTTGCCTTTAGTTTCTAAGGCTGAAAGTTATGTGATAAATAAATGTAATTAATTTTTGTGTATAAGTTAAATCATACTGTACCAGCACTGAGTTGTTAGAATTGATACGAGTGATACGTGAGTACATTTTTATGATGATTATGATAATGACTGGATCAATAATTGAATGATAACAACAATGTACACACAACTACAATACCACTCTAGAAATAAACAAATATAATGTATAAAAAAAAACATTTGTTTTATGAAGACGGAATATGTGTGAAAAATTAAACGGCATATATTTTTAGTTTATATCAGCAATGTGACTCAAGTCGTTCCAATATCCTTGTCAATGTCAAAACAAGCACAAAACAAAATATATATTTTCAGTTTGTAAGAAAAGTAAAAGATATACAAAGCATCATCAGTGTCGTATTTAATCTACTTCAAAAGTCCGTGCTTTTTGTATATGATATCCATATGTCTATATATACATAAACAAATAGTAATTCTTATAAAAATAAGGGAAAACCAAACTCATCAAAAGAACTGTCTTAATATGATTTATCCTAATTTTATTTGTAAATGGATTTTTTTGAATTTGTAACAAATACAATTTACCTTTGAACTCGACAAATACTGGAAGACAGAGTGTCTATTATTGACGTAAATAAAATGATCACCACCTCATCTATACGTCAAATATATATAAAAATTTTAATCAATTTATACATAATAAACAGTTAACAAAATACAAAACCACGTGCAAACGTCGATGTTATGAATGTCATTAAACTGTACAGATGTAAAATGTATCACAAGCAATATTTATACCACCATGGAGAGGTCAACAGTAGTCGTTTGGTTGGACGTCATACTTCTGTATGAGTGTTTGTGTCAACATAAGGGTCAAAACCAGGTAACTGTGATGGTCCATTATATTTGTACTGCAATGAAAATAAATGATCTAATTGATGGTACTAAAAAGTGAAATGTTTCCTTAAATACATGACGGATATGATTTTGAATTGAGCATTATGATCGCAGGACAAACGTTACACACAAAAAAATCTCACGTTGTTTTTTTTTTTTGACATTGTGCATACATTTAATTTTTAAAATTCAGATTCGAAGAACGCAAAGAATTTTCCTTCATGATTTGTTTTTTGAAGATTTTCTATTTTCCTTTGACAAGTTTGAGATTCAAAAACCAAATACTACCAGTATTATATGAAAGTAAAGAAATATCAACGACAAAGAGATATTTCACTAAAAGTGTTACTTAAATTTATATGTCGTTCAGTAAGTTACCATGTTTAACATTAAAAGCGATGACATTATCATACTTTTTCAGTTGTTTTAAAGCCAAAGACCTTTTTTCTTACCTTCACAAATGCATACTTAAAAAATCTAACTTTGATTGAAACAAGAGTCTCTAAAGATCCTTGTCGCTCACCTTCATCTCCAACAATGGCCATTCTATATAAAAATAATCATTAACTGGGAATAACTCTTAATAGCTATTTCATTCATGTTGACATACTTCTAGATCTTATCCTGCTGACCATTTTCCCTTTTTTATTGTCTATTTATCTGATATAGTTTTCAAGATTATAGACTAAAAATGATAACAATTATCTTTGAAGAGCAACAACTCCAATAACGAGACGACTTAAGATTTTGGCCATTTGAATTATTTGTAGATCTTGGCTTGCTGGTAATTTTTGCTATTTAAAGCTTCTACTATCAGTTATAGTTTTCCAGATAATAGGCTAAAATCATCATTTAATTGTAATAACTTCAAATGTCCTGGACTAACGATTTCGGTCATTTAACTCATTTGTGAAACTTATTTTTGCTGATAAGTTTTGCATTTTAAAGTTTCTATCTTTGTTTTATAGTTTTCAAGATGATAGGCAAAAATGCAAAAAATTGGAAAAAAATCATTAAAGGGCAATTACTGCAATACGATGTCTACTTATGATTTCGATCATTTTTGCATTTTAAAGTTTCTGTCTATGTTTTATAATTTTCGATAAAATAGGCAAAAATTGAAAACAATTGATAAATTCGTCTTTTAAGGGCAATAACTTATAAGATGTCGTCTGACAAATTTGATGTAAACAGACTTGAAGTACGTATATATCACATTATTCTGAACTGTTTTACTTCTGTCAGATTATTGCCGTTTTCAAGACAATCGACAGAATTTGCATTTTGTCCTTATGTTCTATTTTTAGCCATTACAGCTATGGTTGTCGGCCGTAAAACAAATACCGGATTAGTGATTGTGGCCAAGTTTGGTTAAATTTGGCCCTGTAGTTTCAGAGGAGATGCTCTTTATAAAAGTAAATGGACGACGACGAATGATGAAAGACGGCGGACGCTAGGTGATGGCAATAGATAACACTGGCGCTTTGGGTCAAATGAACTAATAAAAGAGAGGATATATCATAACTGACAGTGTACTCTATGAACTGCAAAGAAACTAGTTCGTTTTATGTGTTTGAGCTTTTGATTTTGCCATTTGATAAGGGACTTTCCGTTTTGAATTTTCCTTGGAGTTCGGTATTTTTGTTATTTAACTTTTTATTTAAATTAAGATATATTGATGATGATATTGGTTTTTAAGTTGCAAATGTGCATGCATATCAGGACGAGCACATGTTAATGGGGTATGAATATTAACCCTGTTTTGTACTAGACCGATACCTTGAGCAGGTTTTCATTTTTCTGGTAAATAAAGGCGGCAGTAGTTGTTCAAATCTCGTAAATTGATTAGGAAGAGACAAGCGAAGGTAACAAATGGAAACTGTGGGAATTGCTAGAACTTCAAACAGGAGAGAGACCAGGTGCGTCGTCATGCAACACCCGCCATACGAATTCACTCAGTCAACATGTCATAATAGAGAATAAGCCACAGATCAGACGATTATACTGGTAACTAAAAATATAAGACTACAAAAATTTGTCGCAATAGAGTTAAGACATCGACATATCGTATCGGTGAACCAATTCGTGATGGTGACCGTAAAAGTTACATCGTGTTGACTTCAGTCGTTCTTCCTTATAACTCTGTAGCAACAGTTTTTGTATAAGGACCACACTGCTGTTAGGAAGTCTGTATAGTGTGATCATTTACGAGCATATAGTAATAATTGAGATAGGTAATCGCCATACGATTGAGCAGACGGTATGTTACTGCTTATAAATGGGAAGTTGACAAATGGAAATTGAATTCATCACGTTTGTCATGGATTCTAGTTTGAAATCATCCATCTATGTCAATATCGGGGAAAAGATCAAAACATGTAGTAGACATTCTTTCTGTAGTAACCTTAGTAAACAAGTTAACACTCGGCCTGAAGACATTTCATCCTCTCCCGTCACAATGTTTTGACTACATACCGATCTTTGACCTAACTCCTCAATGGCGCACTATTAGTGAAGAAGCAGCAAATACCAATTTTCAACACACCACTCTATACACTCAAGACCAGATAACAAAATCTAAACAGTCTCTTCCACAACGAGCGGTGTGCACTAAAGTAGTTTACATGTACGTTCTTAAACAGTATGTGCGTTTTTATCTGCAAACACTTTCAAAATCACATAAACAATGAGGTGACGTTTTCTTCTATTTTTAGCAATATAGACCTACATTTGGAGGCATAGTTTTCTGTTAATGCTACTTTATTGTACGCACGTCATTTGGGTTGAGTTGGTGAGAACTTACTAAACGTGATTCTAAATACAAAAAATAACGATCCTACACAACACTTGGCATATAGATATCCATGTTTAAATGCAGACAGCGGCATGTAGTTCTGTGGTTGTCGTTGGGTTATGTCCGTCATATTTGTGTTTCGTACATTGTTTTCTTATAAATTAGGCCGTTAGTTTTCTCTATTGTATTGTTTCACATTTTTCATGTCGTTGTCTTTTATAGCCTACTATATGGTATGGAGTTTTCTCATTGTTGAAGGCCATATAGTTGCCTATAATTGCTAAAATCCACTTCATTCAAACCTTGGTGGATAATTTTTTCATCCGCAATCATACCACTTTATCTTCTATTTACATTAATACACCTTATCGCTATTCCCGGCTGACCCGGGAATCTTTCCCGCTTGAACTATTGACGTCATACAACAATCACTTTTCCATTGTGGCGTCAGATATTTTGTATTATGACGTCAAAATTTTACGGGAACCTGTGTGATGTCCAGTAGTGGCGGACAAATAGCGATAAGGTGTATAACCAATTAATTAAAAAAAATGTTCATAATTGAAAACAAAGTCGCCATTTTAGAAGTTAGAAGAAATATAGTTAATTTCATTGTACGTACATCAAACTGCAATTATCGTTATGCCATTGTTTGAATTTTCATTGTTGTGAACGCTATTAACCAATCACAACGTTTTGGTGTACACTTTTTGAAATATTACCCAGAATGCATTAGATTCTTGAACGCCGAATGAAAGAATTGTCATTACGGTGTGACTTGTCTCTATATAAAAAGTAGCTGAAGCTACAAAGTTAAAAAATCAAATTTGATAAACATCAACCCGTTATAAATGTCATGTTTCGTGAGTCTGGTGTCAATTTATACTTAACGGGTATCAATTCTATCATTACTGAAATGTTGAATTGAATTTGACACTGAACAAGAGTGTCAAAATTAGTTTTGTTTGTTTATTCGACGTTTGTGTTATTTCTAGTTATAATGACAATGTTAATCAGTCAGCAGATGCATCTCCGTTTATTATTGGGGATTAAGTTAAGTCAAACGTCAATATCAGAACATTGGCATACAATCCCATTAAAATCTTAAACTTGATACAGATATCTCAACTTTCTAACTTAATAATATCCTTTTGTTCAAGGATACAGCATAAAATAGAGATCAAATAAAACACGATGGAAAAGGCCTACTTACTGTTCCAAATGATCCGGAACTTTTTAATGGAGTTGAAGCCTCCGGATTGACTGAATCTATAGATCCTCTGAAGGAAAGGCGAGCTTTTTGCCTAACGATTGTACCAAAAGTTTTCTGTCATATATCAAAAGAAACAAAGACAATATAAGCAATTACCTCAAGCATGCTGATAAACAATTATTCTTTTATCGTACTCAATTACAGTTTATGGATAGACTAAATAAGGACACTCCATTATACCGTTAGTAGGGAGTTAAGTGCTTTATATGTACAACCGAGATTAGAAAGATAGAGTGTTTCGATCACAAATAAACTAAATCAACATCTACACAAAAGTCATGATATTGAGCCTCTCTATCAGCAATCTTGTTGGCTTCATTTTTTTTATCTTGATGTTTTAGGTTGATATAAGTATAAAGAGTTGAAGGCGAGTCTTTTTAAGTCAATGTTACTCCACAGCTCATTTGGGCTTTAGGCGATTGAGATCTTTATACATGGCATAGATAGGTGTTTTTTGTTGAGGATCTTAATATGTTGATTTCTAAATGACATTCGGTTTTCTGTGTTTTGTTCGACTTTTCGACTTTTCGTCGTTTTACGTTGATTGTCATTGCGTTATCAGTTTTTCTTCCACTTAAGAGTTTTGGTCGTCCTTGTGGTATCTTCCACATCTTTTTTTAAGGTCTCATCATGTTAATCTAACACATTCCAACAATCATAAAACATAAACAGAAATGGGAAAGAAATATAAGACTTAAATAATATATAACTCTAAATTTTCACTCACTATTTTAGAATTAGATTTAAAATGGAAATTTAGTGTCGGTATTGTCGAGTTTCTACGTAGCATCTTTAATATAAATTGCAACTATTTACATGAAAACAAGTTTGTGTGGCAACACGCTGGTTCACTGGCAAGAAAGCAACAGTAATGACCACTTGTCAAGAACAATTACCATTATCAGTTACTGACCACATTGAACAGGTACTATAATAAACATGTTTTGTGCATGTTAATATGATACATCCTCAATCTAGGCTACAACTAAAATAAAACGTATAAAATGATTAGGGGTCAGCTGAAACCCGCCCCAAGTTTTGGTATTTGTTCGCTGCGTTGAAGACCCATTGGTAGCCTCAGGCTGTTTTTCAGCTCTTTGGTCAAATTATTGTCTCTTTGACACAAGCCCCGTTTCCATTCCCTATTCTAGTGTTTTATGATGATAAATGCAAATTATTTTTGTTGTTGATAGGAAATGTTTAAAACATTTTGCTTTAACAACTGATTAAAGTTCTATATTTTTTCTAAATACCTGAGATTTTCTAGATTCAGCTATTGACCTGTATAAGAATTCGAATCCAGCAATGATTACTGACAAACATAATCCACCAATTAAAATGTAGAAAATTCCAGCAACATTATTCAATTTCAACTCAGCATTGCTGCCATCCTCAATAAAACAAAAAAAAATTGTTGTTATTTTAACATTATTTATTATTATTGCAATGACTATTATTGCATGAAATAAGTGATTTTGATCGATTAAATACAGCGTGTCACTCCAAAAGACATCTACAAGCTCAACTTTAAAAAAAAATTAAACGTATATAATAAATACACATGTACATGTACTTCTCTACTCTTTTGTATAATCAACCCTTTCTGGACCCATTGTTTAAAACATTTAATCAACGTGTGGTTGCCGATGATCTCAGTAGATGATTGGCTAAGCTAAAAGGTCACATCCTTTATCAGCTCTCTGGATCAATCGAAATGTGCAAACAATGTGTTAGAGAGATTGGTCATCTTTATATTTGTAAGACGCAGGAATCCGAAAAAGTAGAAGGCACTTGGATTGGAATTTTTGTTTATCAAAAATGAAAATCTATTTGATAATCATTAAAGAAACAAACTCATGCATAGTTAGTTACTCGTGGATTATCGGATTTATCCAATCGAGATAGTTAAATGATCGAATTTTAAAGTTCTCTCCGAGGCTCGAGGCTCGGACCTTAAAATCGATAATTTAACTATCTCGATTGGATAAATCCGATAATCCACTTGTACCAATGTAAATATAAATATATGTATATTGTTCCAAACTAAAGCGGAGTTGTTAAACGTTCGAAACGACAAAGACATGAATGGAGAATAGCAGAAAAATCCGATTACGAAATATACAATAATATAATTTAGCCTCATTGGCATAGCAATAAATATTTGAAGTAGGGATGACTTTTTCGAAAATAATTCTTAAAAATTGATTTAAACTGATATATAAAACGTAGAAGATGTGGTATGTTTACGTAGATGTAAGCAGTTATTATTATATTTCACCGTACGGTATTCAAAGCATTCAACACTGAGCAAACATCTATCTATTCTTAAGGAACAATTAGACAAAGGTATTGATCATTTTAAACAGATGATTAGTAAAATGCTTAAGTGCATCACTTCACACATTACTAATCGAGTTATATTAACCACATATGTAAACGTATAGATAACAATTCCAAGCTTTATGTATATATCAGTATCGAGGACCACAAATACGTTCAATGCTTTTTATATGAGGAGCTTATAGTATTGTATCGAAAAAATATATCTCAACACAGCGTTTCTTTCGTTTACAATCATTTTGAACTCTGACATACATTTCAAGAAATTTTAAGTAGTTTTATTACATTTATAGACTATAATCCATGTTAAATGAGCTTCGTTGCTATGGAAACTATTGAAATCCAATATTTGTAAAAAAAAATTCCTCAAAAATATTTTTGTTGTTGTTATTCCTATGTTTTAGTATGGTTTCCCGGAGAATTCATAATTTTCACATTCCTTGTGAAGTTAAGTGCTTTTAATCGTTAATGACATTCATGCCTCTTTGGAAAATTTTGTATGAACTTTTTTGTTTACATTAAATATTGTCTTATCTAAAATCTTATGTGGCTTACCATGACAGTGGCATCATCTCCGCATTCTGATCGCTCGTCCCACCACTTTTTCTTCAATGACTGTAAACTTCCTCTTTCCCTTAAGTTAAGAACGGCAAGCGTAAGTCTGTCTCTACAAGGTGACATGTTTTTCATAGTTACTAACGTTGCTTGTTTCATTGAAAGGCGATTAAATATATATGAAATTAAAGGATCAAAAGTATTGTGTTTCACGATCTGTGGGCATACATAGTGATTTGATTGTTGCAAATTGAGTAAGCGGATAGTGTCAACAAACAGTCAAAAATTGATGCCCAAAATTCTCAAACACATTGCAATTATGTTATCTGCATTCTAATAAACTGAAAAAATCACTACTAAATCCTGCATATTATAATCAGTCATACGGCCCGCAATTAAAGATAATGCATCATAGAATCAATGTCCTGAAATTTGTTCACATTATCCAATCAACATGAACGTTACAATTAACGTTGCAATAGAATAATACTTGTATAAAATATAGTATATGTACTCAGTGAAAGAGATATACTATTGTAAGTTTGTTCACATATTTAGAAATTTAAATTAAACGTCTAGCGTACATTGAACGCCAACACACATTACGATGATGCTTTAATCAAGTACAGATCTATTTCACATAGTTCGATTGGAAATGCATTGAACAAAGCATTTGATTAGTTCATATGTAACCGGAGAGCATGATTCGCAATGCAAAGTCACATTGTCTCCTACGGGACTCGAACCCGGGACCTCTGTGTTACAAGGCAGTACTCTAACCGACTGAGCTAAAGAAATACTTCCTTAGCTCAACCGCTTACGGTTGACTAAGTATCTACTGCTGAAGGGAAGCAATCCCGTCACACATATAATAAATTCCGTTATTTCATGAACATCGATTGCCCTTTTATATATTTCGCAAATATTTTGCTAATTTACTATTGTTCGGTCTTGTTCTATAGATTGTTCACATTTTTATTTTTATTTTCGAACAAACACATGCATTTCTGTCTCAGTCTTTTTGGTTTCAGTGCTATGTAACTTCTTCCCATAGTTTTTATTAAAGCATCGATGATGGGTCTTATATAAGTAGACGCTTGTCTGGTGAAGTAAATTAAAGGATATATATCTCATATAAGTTTGCAACCCTTGAAAGCAATGCGACTGTTGTATTCATGATAGCTATTGTATATAAGGGAAAAAAACAAATAAAAAAAACTATCAAACTATTAAACAATAAAACAAAAACAAAAACAAAAAAAATGAAGAAAAAAAATTCAATAAAGTATTACAAAATATAAAACAAAAACAGATTTTTTTTAATCAACCCATATTGATCTATATAAATCTGCTACATCGCACCATAATTAATTATAGTTGAACAAGTTACAAAAATACATGACATAAATAAATGAAGAATGTGTCCATGTGACACAGATAATGCACCCGCTTGCATATAACGTTATAAAGGGCATAACTCGAGAACGGTAAAATTGACGCCATCCAAATTCGAATTCGATCTGTGTTTTGTGGTAATAAGTATTGTGTATAAGTTTCATAACATTTGGTTGAGGCAGACTAAAGTTAAAGAACGGAAACCAATTTCGGGACGTACGTTCATAAAAACGTACGGACGGACAAGGGTAACATTTAATGCCCCCTCCGATAACGGTGGGGGATAGAAAATGGTACAACTAAAAACGGACGAAGAAGAATAATAGTTATATACATGTAATACCTTAGATTTGACCCAATTGGAGTTGCAATGCCATATCCCTTTGAATCTAGATTGCTTCCGACCTTCATGGTATCACATGGTTTTCTTGTGTTAATATATTCATTTGTGGACGATTCTATCAAATATGCATACTTTCCATTTTCATCTCGAACCCTCTTTACTCCTTCCGATGTTGTCTTTGCAAACACATCTTGTGCAGAAGACATGTAAGCCCACATACGTTCATAAATTGCTACCTTTGATTTCTGAAACAGTTTCCGACTTGATTGTTATAAATGTAGAACATGAAAACATTTCTAGAAACATAATCCTTTAAATGACTTTCATTAGACGTAATATTTAAGTGTTTATGATTTTCTAAGACTTATTAAAATTGAATTTTAGAAACAAGTTTGCTTCAAATACTTTTTGTAACATTCAAGTCAAATGGACGGCATTTGCTCGTGTTGTTGGATTGCTGACTGGTAGACGTATACACAATTCTCTTGCATGGTTTCTACCATAGTCAGAACATATGCATTCGTTAACATAGAACTGAAAAATATTACTTTTTTTTCTTATTCATATTACATTCTCATTTCCTGAAAAGGGTATTCATTGTTAATAAAAAAAACCCTGTTAGATTCCAGTCGTTTTGACATAAATAATTATGAATTATGAAAAATGTCTGCAAAATTGTTTATTAAAGCATACATGGATAGTTGTCTCTTTGGCGATCCTACAATATCTTCCTATTTTTATAATGTAGATTTCAAATAAATCTTTTCGTGTAACGCATTCTGTTGCCTGAAAGTCAGCACAGCTGTTGTTTATAGTGTGTTTGACTCGTCATCATTGTATTTTGAAGTGAGTAGGTGGTTCTGAGAGCAACTGTTTTCTACATGAATAAGGATAATAAAGAAACAATGAAAGTGGTCTCTGACCAAATGTCGAATGAAACTTTTGAAGAATTTAAAACTTTGCTTGGATTTCATACTATAGTTCAAACTATGGGACCGCCTCGGTGGTCTCGTGGTAGCGTGTTCGCCTCGAGTGCGGGAGGCCGTGGGTTAGAACCCCGGTCGGGTCAAACCAAAGACAATAGAATTGGTATTTGCTACTTTATCGCTAAGCACGCGGCATTAAGGTGTAAAAGCAAGGACTGGTCGGCTCGGAGTCAGAATAATGTTCCTGGGTAAGGTCACGTGTCTTCCTGCAGACTTTGAACTTGTGAACTGGCACGTTAAAAATCAGGCTCAGTGAGTCGGTCTAGTACAAAGTAGGGTTAATATTCATAATTTATTCACATGTTCTCGTCCTGAATATGCATAATAATTTACCGCCGGAAGTTAAGCAGCCATCCATCATCATCGATATCATCATCAAACTATGGATATTTTGAGACTATTTATTGAATGGATTGGTTAAAATTTGACAGTCAATAATAATCACAGTTCAGTAACATTGTTAGGCTTTTCCTTTGTTATATAGAAGAATCTGTTTAAGACATAGTAAATTCTAAACAAACTATTATTTTCTAAAGATGTTACCAAATTAAACAGATCTTAAATTTTAAAATTATTATGAATAAGTTACCTTAAAGAAATTATAGGTTGTTCCGCCTTCATAAACTCCATACTGAATTCGTGTTTGTTTAGCTAAATCCTCTGCAGAATCAATTGGCGTGTTCATTCTCTCAACTGTGAGAAAAGCCGCTAAATTTGCTGTATAAGATGATATAATGATCAAAGTGAAAAACCACCATACACTACCAACAATTCTACCAGAAACAGACCTGCAAAAATCATTCTAGTTAAAATAAACCTTCAATTGGCCTCAAAACTATCGTTCTTAGAGACTAGTTTTCAAAATACTTTTTGTTTATTTCTTGAAAAAGTGTTAAACTCAAACTTATAAATATACAATATAAATCCAGTTTTGGTTGTTTTTGTCAGATTTTTTTTTATTATTCGTACTGTCGAAATTTTATATTTATTTATCTGCGCGCATATTTAAATTCTTTCATCGATTATACGTCTTATATTTGTTGCTAAATACCTTTTAGTAAAAGAAAAGAGGTAGAAATGCGTCTTATTGCATACTTCATCATATCAGGGCAAAGCAAGTACTTGTTATTCGCTTAAAAATGGAAAAAAAATCTTTCAAATATTATTTACTTCAAGGAATATGGTTTCATAAATCTTCAGACATTTAGGAAATTAAAAATACAAAAAGAAAGTTCGGTATCAAATTGAGGTTATATTTTGTATTACCAAGTAACGTAGGCAGCAAAGACAAAAATACGACCATAGACGCATAAACGTTTAACTCTGGAATCTTATTATAAGTCGAATTGTATAACACATGTGGATAAAGATAGAGATATTTCTAGTAACACTTAACAACGACAATGGCTGTCTCCTTCATATAAGCTCAAACTCTGAATGGGGTAATTATTCAATCATAATTAATTGTATAACAATTTAGCAAAATGCATCATTATTAAACTTACTTAGGACTGATATCACATCCTTGTTGCATGAAAGCACCTAGGGAATACCATAAACTGTTAGATATGGTAAAGGCGTTTTTTATTGTGCTGTTGTCTTCTATATGCCATTCTGTTGGACTAAATCTACTGACAAGGAATAAAACTACACTAACGCCGACGTAGGCAAACAAAATGCACATCCAAATTTCATAAGACAAAGGGTCCATGAATGAGAAGGTGTGTGCTTTCTTGTTGGCTGGTTTCTTTATCATGATACTGATGCCTAGACTCATAAACGGTTTTGTAAAATCGACTACTCTTTCTCGTTCTGATGATATTGTCATTGCGCAAAATGCTATATCAGCTTCCTAAAACATATATAACATACATTATCATATACTTGTATAAAATATTACTAAAATTTTACAGTTCAATAACATTTAAAAATATTAAAAGGCTATGAAAGGATTACTAGGTTTATTGATCAGATTCCTCAGCGGGCTGATAAAGGAACCTTTATTGACTGCTTCCGGAATGTTATCACATGCCTTTCCGTTAATTTCCGTGACGTTTATCACATGCAACTTCGTGCATTTCCGGAAATTTGTTCGAAAACGACAACACAGTGCGGAAAACCGCAAGTGATTTTAGACTTTTCACAAAATGGTTGAGGAGCAAATTTCAAACTAAGAACATGATAATTGTTGTGACAAGATAAATAAAATGCTTGTAATATCAATAAAAACAATTAAAGTTAAGAAATTTGTATTTGGTTGTCTGTAAATTATTATCTAAAAATTGAAAGACAAAATTTTAATTAATAGTTCTTGTCTGTATTTCTTCTGTTGAAGTATTTGATAAAAAGATAATTACATGTCATTTATCATATCAGACCCTTTATCGGCCCTCGTTCATGATATCAGCCCTCGAGCCTGCGGCTCTTGGGCTGATATCATGACCTAGGGCCGATAAAGGGTCTGATATGAAAAATGCCATGAAATAATCTATACTTATTATATACTTATTAGTATATAAAGGTAAATTGTATATGTAATACAATCAATGGCAATTATGCTGTATCAACCATCCGTGATGATATCGATATCAGCCACGGTAAAAAAAGCTTTATCAAACCCCTAATCTATATGACGTCACGTCATCGATATCAGTCACGGTTGTTAAGGCTTTATCAAACCCCTAATCTGTATTACATCATTTTACGTGAAAAAGACTAGTACTAGAGGTATAGAATTGAGTGTTATATGAAATGGCTTTTTCAATATCACACCCCGTATTAACCCTCAACCAATATATTTCTTCGAGCAGAGCTCTTGGGATTATATTGGTGTCTCGGGTTGATACGGATGTGATATTGAAAAAGCCATATGATATTCTCCATTACCTTAATTTACAAATGTGCCAACTAATATTGTAGTTCATGGAAATCTTTTTGTTTAAATTATTATCTAACATGACTTTGCGATGCATGTTAGGTGTGTATTCGCTAAAATGCAGTTGCTGTGAAAATTTTAAAGTTTACCATACATATTTAAAGTTTACCACACAAATTTAAAGGTTACCACACATATTTAAAATTTACTATTGAAAGTTTACCACACATATTTAAAGTTTACCATACATAATTGTATGTCAAGTTTCTTTCGTAGATAGAGAGGCATTTTAACACTTACAGCTGGTTCAGTGGATATAAAAGACAATACAATACTACTAATGCTACTTCTAATAGAAAATGCAAAAATTCAACTGCATATCTATTTACATTATCACTGGAGATACAATGAAAAAGAGATGCGAACGATACCAAAGAGATATGTCACTCTTCAAAGTTTATGTAAGGTTTTGGATTTTAAAAATATTTTGTCCACGGGTATCACAAAATAGACATGAATTACACGTTTGATGCAGTAACATTAAACACTTTATCTTCGTGCTTGATTTGACCTTTTAGATTTTTACGATTCGAGGGTCACTGACGAGTCTTTTGTAGACGAAACGAGCGTCTGGCGTACAAAATTGTAAGCCTGGTAATTTTGATGAGGTTTTTTTTAATAATGCTTTGAACTTAGAGGGCAAAGTAGATACCTGATGATTTATAAATGAACTTACACCTCTGACTAATTCCCCAATCACTCCATTCCATGTACCATTTTCAAGTTCCTTTCCATATTGTTCATCTTTAGTAATGCATAATTTATATTTAATTTTCATATGTGTAGCAACAGCATCTATCAGGTCTATTATATATCCTGTAAAGTTTTCCCTGCCGCATTGGGCGTTTGTTCGTTGCCCAATTTCATTATGCATTACATATGGGTCTTCCTGTAAGATAATAAAAGAACAGATATTCTGAATAATGATTCTTTTAATGTTTTATAGTCATTTGAATTTGGGGTTTCATTAAAATTAAGTCCAGGAACTATAGTGTTTTATTCAGATTTTCGCAACAGTATATATAACATTATAAAGGTAAGAAATTTTAAATTTCAGTCCGTGTTGTAAATTTATTTAATATGGACTACGAAACAGTATTATTCAGATTATATTAAAAATATACCTTAAGAAGTATACAAAACACAACTATTATTAAATGCATTTATATTTCAGAATTTTTTATATGAATAGATTCCGTTTGAACATTTTTAATATAAATCATAATATTAGGGAATATTTGTTGGAGAGTTAAACGTTAGCTGTGCGTTAAAGAACCAATACAATTCTTCAAGTTAATAAATCGACCAATCGAAAGGCAATTTTCGACTCTATCCATTTCTTTTTTTCCACGGACAGTCCGAAATCTCCCTCTTTCATCCTGGTCGACCTTCATGACAGGAAAAAGTAGCAAAAGATACCAAAGAGACAGTCCAAAATCATAAGTCAAAGCAAAACAGACAACACCATGGCAAAAATTAGAAACAAACTTCGAATAGAACAGCATATGTATACAAAACACTTTACAGAAAAATCAAGAATTAATAACACGAACCCCACAAAAAGGGTGATGATCTAAGGGTAACCAGATCATAATCCAGTAGTGACAGTCGTCCTGGCAAGTAAATATCGGAGATAAGTGTCATTCGGTGATGTAACTATCGAGAAAAAGCTTCTTATAAGCAGTAACCCTGCAGCATCATGATAGGTAACGCAAGTTCTGAAATATGGTATCAACCAGGTAATACATACTATATATACGCAAGTGCTTGCTGGGATGTTTCTAAATATAAATAAAAAGTTCACTACTGAAATTATCTTTTTGTCGTAAACTTTTGTTCTCGACCGACCATCAATTTCAATTCCTAGATGTAATTCAAGATAAGAAGCAGCCTTTGCTGTGTCTGTGGTAGTCTTTTTTTTTAGAAAAGGAATGAACTTTATTGATTTAGCATTTAACTTGTTCTCGGCTTAAATATGTATGAAATGTTTGGAACCCTACTTTAATAAATTGTATTCATAGTAGTGTATATACTGAAAATGTATAAGGAACGAACAATAAAACACTGGAAACGAACGTTATTAAATGTATAAAATGTAATATCTTTATCGTACCAATAAATAAATCAATCAACCAATCAATTAATCATGTAAACAAATATCAAATTGTGTGCATTCAATTCAATTCAATTCAATTGGATGATGGACAGTCATATTATGCATTAGAATTTCTATATACAAAATAAATATTAGTTTCAAAATGGTTTGTCACCTTGACTGTGGTTATTCGCCAAATTATGTTGTCATTTGTATAATTCTGCCTCTGTGGTTTAGAAACCAAATCTGGTTTATGTAAATTAAGCCGTGTCGGTGGATTATAACTTCCAACCTAAAAGAAAAATGTAGCATGTGTCCTTACAGAAAACAAAACAATACAAAAAACAAAAAACAAAAAAACAAGAAAATATCATTTATTTCTATATTTTGATAGCATAATAAAAACGAATCGATCTATGTAGATTAAAATGAAACAAATAAGCATTTCAATAATTTTCATGAAGATTTTGTTCTTTGTCGTCAACAATTATTCAGGCATATTTTAGACCATAAGGTACGCTGATTGATGTTAATTCCATAAAGGAAATAAATAAGACATTTAAGCGTGTGCTATCAAAAATTAAAGTTTTTTTTTACTAAGTACGATTTATCCCTCCCCAAGACAAACGTGTGTATACTCACTTTAGCAATTCCCATATCCATTCTTGTTTCATACAATGGCAATACAAAATCTTTCCGCCATCCATTATTTTTAAATTTTATTTTACCACTTTTTCCATTATATTCTACCTAAAATACAATGTATATCAAATAAAACGCTTGGCAATTTCTTCAATACATGAAACGTATTTGAAAAAAAAACGAGAAATGGGATAAAAAAAATTAACATAAATCAGACATCAAACCCAGATTGGTTGCGACAGAATGTCCACTACTTTTAAATAGTATGATTGTAATTTTTGTTTTGTAATAAACACATTTCTTTACTGACAGACAATCGTTTCATTCTCAGTCTGCTTCGAAATAAGTTTCACGAACGTGTATGGTAAACAAAAAACAAATTCGTCGTAACAAGATTGTGTGTGCATGAAACGTTTTTCTTGTTTAGTATCACAAGCAATTAGTTTAAATTGCCAAAAGCTGTAGAAAAATAAAGTATATTATAGTAATATGAAATGGCCTTAAAAAAAAACACGTCATGTAATAAATACAAAAATAAGTAGATGTGGTATGATTGCCGATGAGAAAACTATCAACCAGATACCAAAGGACGAGGATGTAAACAGCTATAAAGAGGGTCTGGATGGGGGTCCTTCATTTCTGTATTCTTTATATTTTAAGTCATTTTTGTCTATTCTTTATATTTTTTGCCCATTTATCTCTATTATTTATAGTTTAGCACTCCATTATTCTCTATTGTTTTGCCCTTTTTTTCTATATTCTTTATTTTGTTAGTCCATTTGTGTGTATATTTGACACATTATTCTGTATACCGCAAACTCCACCCATACCCTCTATAATGTACTGCACGGCCTTCAGATTGGAACAAAACTCGTACCTTATAACAAGCTATAAACGGTCCCGACATGACCCAACGGCCAGATTTATGTTTTATTCAATAACTGTACATTTCTATCCCATGTTTGAAAAATGCTTAATGAACACATGCAAGTAAAATGTATGTTTTACCTTTTATCACATGTTTAAGATAAATTTTGAATACCAAACTGTGAATGTTAGAAGTTAATTGTCTTATCTCTCAATGTGCCGGGTACTTAATTTTGTTAATAGCTGTCTATCATATTTTTTTTCTAAATCAGTCTATAATTTATAATAAAAAGACATCACTGTAAAAAATAAGAAGATGTGGTATAATTGCCATTGAGACAACATTCCACCAGAGACCAGCTATAGCTAACCGTACGGCCTTCGCTACCTGAAGTATATTAAAAGTATGTAAAATAGAGGCGAAAGATACCAAAGGGACATTCAAACTCACGTTCGGTCTGTTTTTGTTAGATGTCTTCTGCTTTGTATCAATCTGATGAGTTAAGCCCTTTTCAACTAACTTTTATATAGCTTGTTCTTATGTTGTACTGTTACATCACTATCCCAGGTTAGGGGAGGGTTTGACGCCAACAAACTAGTTTAACCCCGCCACATACTGTATTTGCCTGTCCCATGTCAGGAGCCTGTAATTCAGTGGTTGTCGTTTGTTGCTATAATTATATCAAATTTGTTTTTCGTTCTTTGTACATACATTTTGTATATAAATCAGACCGTTAGTTTTCTTGTTTGGATTGTTTTACTTTTGTCATTTCGGGGCCTTTTATAGCTGACTATGCGATATGAGTTTTGCTCATTGTTGAAGGTCGTAAGGTGATCTGTGATCATTAAATTCTATGTCATCTGGTCTCTAGTCTCTGGTAGAGAGTTGTCTCATTAGCAATCATACCACATCATCTTCTTATTTTTATATCAAAGGCCAAAAACAAACTGACAATGCAATGGCAAAAACAAAAAACGAAGTGAAACCAAAAGACAAACCACAGTATACAAAACACAACATAGAAAACTAATGATGTCAAATATATTTTTGTACATACCTTTCTTATCTGATTAAGAACTTTTTTTCCTGGACTGAATGTTATTCTACGTTCATTATCTCTGCATTTCATCATTTCGTCAGCTTTATGGATAGGAGTTACTTGTTCAATTTTCTTCAATGCTCTATGGAAGACCATTACTGCATCTTTAACAAGATCATCCCCAAACTATAAGAATGTATTAATATTTAACACAAAGTCTAGTAAAATTCTCTTGTTCTTAGGAAATATTAATGGAACCCAATCAGACAAGTTTTGTTTGTTAATGGAAAGAAAATAATCAATATATCTAAATGTGAGTTTAAATGATCTGGCTTCTTTGATCTTCTTGTTTTTCACAAGTGTCTGAATGAACTCCGACTCCTATGAAAATAAGAAGAGGTCGGAAAGGAGAGGCGCACAGTTAGTTCCCATAAGAATGCAGACAATTTGTTGAAAACTTCTACCTCCAAATTCAACAAATATGTTGTCAGTTTTGCGTATTGCTGTGTGTTTGTTTATTTTACATTGGCTAGAGGTATAGGGGGAGGGTTGAGATCTCACAAAAAAATGTTTAACCCCGCCGCATTTTTGCGCCTGTCCCAAGTCAGGAGCCTCTGGCCTTTGCTAGTCTAGTATGTTTTATAATTTTAGTTCATTTATATGTTTTGGAGTTTAGTGTGACGTTCATTTTCATTGAACTAGTACACATTTTGGTTTAGGGGCCAGATGAAGCCCGCCTCCGGGTGCGGGATTTTCTCGCTGTATTGAAGACCCATTGGTGGCCTCCGGCTGTTTTCTGCTCTTTGGTCGGGTTGTTGTCTCTTTGACACATTCCCCATTTCCATTCTTAATTTTATCAAAATATGTGTATGGTATCCCAAAGCAATAAATTTATAGCGTTTACTACCATTTTTATAAAACATCTTTAAATTTTAGCTGATATATAAAATATACATAATTTCTCATGTGTTTGGGCGATATGAAGATTTGTTCAACAAAGAAAATACATATTTCCTGGGAGCTTCATACTAGAGAAATAGTACATTTCGAGGGCGAAACAAATCTTCATTTATCCCTTATCTAAGACATATGAAAGTTTATCCCACTGCTTATGCTTATGCTTTTTTTTTTTTTTTTTGACTTCCTGGCCGTGAACTATTAATTTCCATACAATATTTCATATATGACTATACTATCGCTATTTAAAAACGTTCGATACGCATTGTTTTTGGTACAGTAACCTCACGTAATGTCGCTTGAGGTAGTCCCGATGTTAAGAGGGGAATATGATACTCAGAAAGAAATTTGAAGTTTTGTTCAATGTCACATGGGATAGTCTCGACCAGTTAAATATTGGTATCATATATATATATTAAATATATATCAATATTTACATACAGTGAATACAGTGGAATAATCTTCTTTAAACTACTAGTATCTAAAATGATAAAAAAAAAACTCACTGTTTTCTTTCTGGTTGGCTGTGATTCCCAGCCTTTTGTTTCTGGTAAACTGAAACCCGACACGTTCAGTCCCGCGGAAAGTACTGTTTCGTTCATATCACTCATTCCCTAGAAAAACAAAGCGATAGTGAAAACAAATGAAATGTTGAAAAAAATATTACTAAACGTCTCAGTTTGCAACGACATTGACATGTCTAAACAACCGTTAGCAAAGAATTCCGACCGCACCACAACGTCTGTTTTCTTTTTTTCTGGTTATATTTAAGATTATCCCATATCACTGAATATAATATCTTGGTCTATATAAATAATAAGATGTGGTATGAGTGCCAATGAGACAACTCTCCATCCAAGTCAAAATTTATAAAAGTAAACCATTATAGGTCAAAGTACGGTGAGTTTATTTCTATAAATGAAAGCTATTAGTGATGAATAGGCGTATACGACCAAAAATTCAGCTCGATATGTGGCTGTTTATTTGCAGTTGATGAAACATATAATATTATCAAAATTTACATAGCCATGATTCCTTCATGTTTAAAATTTTAGCCAGTTTCTTTTAAACCATTTTTGACATTTCTTAACAACACTTTCTTCACTGTGAGCGTACCAAAACAATACTACCCCAGAAATCTGTGTCGTGAACAAAATTTAGTATCATAAGTTTTTACAGGCATGTACTATGATTTTTACTAAAATATTACCGTAAACAACACTTACTGCACTTGCTTTCAGTTACATGGACACGTGGTCCTCTTTGATATGTCTCAAAATACAAGTATAAAAAGTTAACAATTATAGGTCAAAGTACGGCCTTCAACTCAGAGCCTTGGCTCACACCGAACAGCAAGCTATAAAGGGCCCCAAAATGACTAGTGTAAAACAATTCAAACAGGAAAACCAACGGTCTAATCTGTATAAAAAACGAGAAACGAGAAACACCTATGAACCACACCAACAAACGACAACCACTGAACAACAGGCTCCTGACTTAGGACAGGTGCATACAAATGCAGCGGGTTTAAACGTTTTAACAGGCGCCAACCTTCCCCCATCACCGGAGACTATGCATATTTTACTGTTAAATGTAAGTCGCTTTTATGCTTAATACTCTTTCAATACCATTTTTACCATGAAATAAAATGAAATAAAATGCTTACCAAGTCTATAATTAGAAAATGAAATCTGGTATTGCTAATGTCCGGATCGTTTTTCTGTAAATAAAAAGAAAATTTTTGTTTTAGCATAGAGTCGTATAGTTGTTACATATTTAGATTTATAACAATCAATATATTAATGTGACTGAATGGTATATATGTAATCACCCTATTAATAATAGATGTACGGTATTACAAACCTAGATGAAAACGAAAGTTTTATTTATATAGCCTAGTTGGCCGAGATGTCTCTAGCGCAGAACACAGCGCACGCGGATTTTCCATGATGTAACAGAAACATTGGTTTAAATTTCGCTGAAGGAGAGGGACAGAACACAAAACAGATTTCCATTTTTAACATTGAAGTATTATATTTAGGATGAAGTATATTTACATTAACTTTGAGATGTAAGTCTTGTATTATCCAATGGAGGTTGTGGAAGAACTGTCTCATATTCAAACGTAAAATACATAAAATCATCGATTGACTTGGTCAGTTGGGTTAAATTTTAGTCAGAATATTATATATAAAAGACGTCTTAATGTGTATATTACACAACACAATAGATATAAGAAGATGTGGTATGAGTGCCAATGAGACAACTCTCCATCCAAGTTACAATTTGTAAAAGTAAACCATTATAGGTCAAAGTACGGCCTTCAACACGGAGCCTTGGCTCACACCGAACAGCAAACTATAAAGAGCCCCAAAAATGACTAGTGTAAAACCATTCAAACAGGAAAATCAACGGTCTAATCTTTATAAAAAACGAGAAACGAGAAACGCTTGTGAACCACATCAACAAACGACAACCACTGAACATCAGGTTCCTGACTTAGGACAGGTGCAAACAAATGCAGCGGGTTTAAACGTTTTAATAGGCGCCAAACTTCACCCTACCTGAAACAATAGTGTAACATTACAACATAGAAAGACACACTATAAAATATCAATTGAAATGGCTTAACTCAATCAAAAGACATATTAACAAAAACAAGTGAACATACATTGAACGAATAAATTTGATCTATGACACAATGAAAATACAAAATTAATAAAGCAAGGGGGTTAGATGTAAAACAATATCAGAAAGACAACCATAACCTTGGACAAAATGCCACCAAATAAAATAACGTACACAGGTTAATAAAAATAATTTTGTTGTAAGGTATACATGGAGTACGGAAATAATTTTTACAAAATAGATAGTTTTGTTGTTCCTATAGTACGGGAAACTTATCGCTAAACACTTATCAAAGGTGGTATATATTAAATAACAAAAATATATTACAAATTGTATCAACAGGTCAAATTAACACGAAAGTACGATTTGAGAGAACTCGCAGTTACTGAAAGCTAGTTAAAAGCCAAAAACAATTAATAATAAAAAAATCAGGCATCAGAGACTAAAATCAAGTTCATTTACATGTGTTTAAATACTGAAGAATCTACATATTATTGGCGGCATAGAAGTTTCCTACGATATTCAGTCACAGTATTAATTATACTGATAGTTTGTAGAAAAGTGTTTTATGAAGAAAATATGCTACTTCCACATAAGTAGCGATATATTAAGTCCATTATATACAAACCAGTCATGTTGGTGTGTGCATGATTTAGAAGTGAGAACAAATAAAGGTTGGTCTTATTTCTCTCGATATTTTTCTATTATTATACAATTTCTTTCGGAAACATTAGTTTTAAAATATTGAAATTTCACTTCTCTTTCTATGACATCTGCAAAACTTTATTGGTACAACAACAAACGTTCATAAACCGGTTTTTCCTAAAAAATATTACAGGTTTGAAGGTCGTCTCAAAAAGAATAAACAACAAAACATTGAAGTACAAATGTTTAAAATACACACTACTAATGTAATAATACACACTACTAATGTAATAATACACACTACTAATGTAATAATACACACTACTAATGTAATAAGTTCTTCAGACTGTTCAGTTGTCAGATCTAGGAATACTCGTAAATCGTCTTTTCTGTCTGTATTGTAAACACTTCGCAGCTCTCGATGACAATGACTCACAGATACAACTCTTTTAACAACAATATCAATGCTCATTTCTCTTTTATTAATGTCTTGAAATAGTTGTTGTAACCGTACTAATCCTACAACCATAAAACAAAAATAAGTTAATTAAATTATTATGGTTGCGTGTTTGCGTGTTTGCATGTTCTGACGGACGGACGGACGCGAAGACGAAAAACATCATACCCCTTTTCTATCGTAGGCGGGGCGTTAGAAACAAGATCAAAATGAAGAAGTTAAAATGCAAAATGTAATGCATTAGTTTTAAATTAGATATACATTTGCTTATGATTGATCTAAGTTTTTATTAAGCCACAAAGGAAGAAAGTTCGCTAAGGGTTCCTTGAGAGTAATTTGAAGGAACAAAAATACAGAAAAATTAATAAGGTAACATTTTATACTTTTCTTGTAATCATATTGTTTAACTTATAGTATTGAGGCTTATAGTATTGAGGGAGCATTGAGTAGCTAGCTAAACGGTTAAGCGTCATAAAATGAACAGCGGTAAATTCAAGAACCAAACAAATAGAACTGAAAGTCGATAACATTCTCCGTCAAATTTGCATTGCACATTTTGAAAATATATGGGGGGAAAATCAACAAGATTTTTCATTTGCAGCACATTTTATTTTATTTGAAGGAAATCTCTATTGGATCTTGTTGAGTTGAAAAATGTGAACGTAAACAAACTTGGTCGGACTCACCGATAGCAGATAATAAAAAAAAAGGACATAAGTCACCGAGGCCAGGACCGGAAATACTAACTAATCATATTTATTCGAAACTAAATTAAAGCGCTTCTTCGATGCTTGTTGAAATGTGATGTTGTGACTTCGTTTAATTTCGAATGAATTTTCTAAAAACAGCATTCAATTCTTATATTTCACGATCTTCGAAATAAAAAAGATATGGTATTAATATTTTAATTCTTAACAAACACCATTTAAACTCATAACTTTGGAAAATAATAGGTAGGTTGGTAGGTAGGTAGGTAGGTAGGTAAACAATGAAAACGACACTTTATATATTCAAAGTTTCCTTCGCGCTTTTCTAGATTTACCTTCACCCGGAACGTACAATGGTCCTTACAAGGGATCAATAACTTGTACCTACCGTCATCTGTTTCATATATATAGAATATTTTGTTCCATTCTTTAAGCTGAACAATATCAAGAAGCCCTGTAATATATGATGGTCTAATGTAAAGCTGATATGGATCTGAAGACAGGGACTGTTGTGGCATACTCAACGATATGAAGGGAACTTTAAAAGTGTCAGTATAAGACTGTATGGTTGATAAAGCACATGAATGAAATGCTCCAAGGATTCCGTATACATTCTGTTCTAGCAAATCACAAACTAAAAAAGAAAGATAGACAATTATAGTAGTTTTGTTTTTATAAAATACAATTTTATTTTCAAACATTATGATAGGAAAAAAATACACAAAACAATTATAATTGCTGTTATTATATAGTGTGATCTGAACGACTTTACCTACGAAGAGGGTATAGAAAAACAGTACTTTAATCAAGTTTATTAAAGACTAATTACCACTAATCATCGTACGATGTGGAACATAAACGGTATGGACATTTTTGTTGCATAAAATTTCTTATTATGCAATAGTCTTTGAAAGCTAGTCAGATACAAAACAAAATAACAGTACAACGGGTTAGTAATAACCAGCCCTAGAGTTTCTTTTTCAGCATTCGTAGTCAAGCCAATGTCATCGACTATTGCCTCGGACCTTTACTTGACTATAAGTGCAGACACACTACGTATGCGGCAACGGTTGATACTAACCCATTAGTGGTTACCTTTGGTCTGTATCTAATAGGGGTTTAAAAACATTTGTTTTTCGACCTGCTAGTCAAATGCGTTTTGTTAAAATATACTTTTTGACTTTTTTGGTCTTTTGGAAAATGTTGTGTGTGCTGTATTTATACCCCTCTAACAAGAAATTTGTTTTGCATGCACACGTATAAAAAAGGTTAAACTTAACTGTACTTTTCATGAATTAAATATGTCAATCAAATAGTAGCGCTTTCTCTGACAAAACTTCTCTTATTTTTCAGAAAATGAACTCATGGATTGGATTAAACGACTAAAAATCCAGTGACATTTTTTTGACACGATAAAAACAAGTATCCACCGATTTATCGATATCGTCTCTTCGTTTATAGACCACGTTATTCCTTTTTGTAGCTCTCACCGGGCATTTATTTGTTTCAAGCATAGGGAATCATTTTTAATTTAGGATTAGGTTTACAAGTTTGGCTAGTGTTAAGGTAAGCCCGTCCCCTCCACGTCCCCCATCTACCCGAATTTGTTTTGGATATACTGTTGTGTATGCATTTTGTTTAAAATGATTAGGACAATTTATGGTCATTGATTTCATTGTTTACTAGGCCAAGGAGGCGGAGCTAGACAGTGAAATAACAACTTAGAGCACTGGTCTAAGCTCCTCCAATGTTGTGCTTTTCCTATGACAAGAGACACACGGCGGAACTGGAGAGTGCAATAACTAAAAATTCATTCAGTTAATGCACTCCTCTAAAAATAACAGAAGTTGACTCACTCGAAGATCGAAGGAAAAATTACCATTCATGTTACAAAACACATATTAATATGTAAGTTCATGATACTTTGCGACGTTACATGTACGAATGTGTGTAGGTAGCATTTTAAAATATTTATGGGATACAGGACAACCCCGAATGTAAATGTCCAAATATTTTAAATTTCCCATAAAAGCTTTGAATGTAGAATTTGTGAAAACCATGGAATCAGCTATCCACGAAAATTCGAGCCCACGAAAATAAATTGATTCACAATATTGATAACGTTAATGGGAATTTAACCACACACTACATTGAAAGTAACTGGACGAGAAAAGCAGATCCAGAATTATATAGCGAGCTTAAAGGAGGTTTATAAATTAAAGTTAATAAGGTCAAGTTTCAATTTCTAACTTTTTAACTTTTTTTATTTGAGCGTCACTGATGAGTCTTTTGTAGACGAAACGTGCGTCTGGCGTAAATACAAAATTTCAATCCTGGTACTTATGATGAGTTTATTTCTATAAAAGAAAGCTATTAGTTATGAATAGGCGTATACGACCAAAAATTCAGTTCGATATGTGGCTGTTTATTTGCAGTTGATGAAACATATAATATTATCAAAATTTACATAGCCATGATTCCTTCAAGTTAAAAATTTTAGCCAGTTTCTTTTAAACCATTTTTGGCATTTCTTAACAACACTTTCTACACTGTGAACGTACCAAAACAATACTACCCCAGAAATCTGTGTCGTGAACAAAATTTAGTATCATAAGTTTTTACAGGTATGTACTATGATTTTTATTAAAATATTACCGTAAACAACACTTGCTGTACTTGCTTTCAGTTACATGGACACGTGGTCCTCTTTGATATGTCTCCAAATACTCTTCTATCATTTCGATCATTCAAACGCATAAAGTGCATTAGCAAACCATCATTGAGAAATTAAGAAGATACAGAGGAAGGACAGATTACCCAATTACAGATCGATAAAAACAATCCAGAAACAGTAGGCAAATACAAAGAAAGGCAGTTAGAAATCATAGGTTAAAATAGAACAGAAAACGAAAGTTTAAGCAACACGAACCCTATCAAAACTTAATATGCTATAAATGAAAATCTAATAAATAGATGAAATGCGAAAGCTCACAAAATAATGTCTAAATTTAATTTAAGAAAAATCGTTTTCTCTTACAAATTCCATCGACTGTTATTGTCCTTTCAAAATAAGAATATGCTTGCAACAAGCTTGGTAAAAAAATATCTGAAATAGCATGAAGTATGATACTTCATTTTAACAATCAACATTGATTTTTACACTAATTGCAACAAACAAATAAGAAGGAGTTAAAGACCGATAAAGGATAGTTTATGTAAAAACACTTTAGTCATAAAAACAATTAGTACAACGTTGTTTTAGATTTTCGGAAAATAATATGCCATGAAATGTTTATCGGCAATCACATGTAACCGTAGAAGTGAATCGCGTTGCATGGGAATGTATAATTATGTATGTATCGGTTCACATTTGATATGACTAATAATATCTTTATCAGGAGTCAACTTCCTGATGTCTGCAATCAATATAAGAGTGCATTTTCGTAATCCAATTTTACTGAAAAAGCTTTTATTGTCGAAAACATGGTGGATACAAAATCGATTGAAGGGTTATATTTGTCCCAGGAGAAACGAGAATTTAATACTTTCCTTAACTTCATTTTACAATGCTGACTTCTAACGATAGTTAGCTTTGTCAGTTACAGAAATAACAAGTATTTTTAGAATATCAAGATGAATCTCACATTTACACGAAAGCATATTGTCAGTAGAAATATTGCAGCATATACATGTATATATCAGTTGTAAATCATGTTCTAGTCTTTTTTAATTATCGGATACTTTGGATACGTTTTAAATTGACCGACATATACCGAGGGGAAACTCCTAGCAGAACAATAATATCTATTGTTTGATTGCAATTGATAGAAAATGGGGATTGTGTGGCAAATCAAGCCAAGATTTGCCACTCATACGTATGACATATGACATTGAAACAAACCAATTGACCACTATGGCCCGAAATTTAAGTGAGGCATTCAGAAATATGCAGATGCAAATTAATCAGTTGTGGCCACAAAGTTTGATCCCCGTCATTGTTTGAAAATAGTACATCGAGTATAACTCGCGATCAAAATAATTATTCAAGCATATTCCTCCAGATGCGTATACGTCAACGTATCGGATACTTTGGATACGTTTTAAATTAACCGACCTCTATTAATTAGGCCCTATTATCAGTGAGTTCAAATAACCACCTAATTATCTGAAATGATTCACAATATTTAAACAACCATTAATTAGAAAAATCACATGCACTTGCAGTAAACTGTACTGAAATTTCCCTTCAATTATTACGCATCTGAATATTATCCGTAGTTTACCAAAAAGACATATTCGAACTAATTTCTAAGTTAACATAATATGAATGTTACCGAATGTTCTAGCAAAAAATCTAAGTCTAGGCACATCACGATTTACTCGTATAGGGATTTTGCGAATATAAATTTGTAAAGATATCATGTATTAAAACAGATAAAATCACACTATATTTTCAAAAATGGAACAATTGAATGTAATCATTTTCTTATGAAATACTTCGAATAGCCAATAATTTATAAACGGGAAAACCCGCTATTATTACAAAAATATCCACAATAACATACAAAATATGAAAGACGGAAAAACTAAAGAAAAGGGACAACAAAGAGAAAACAGGGATTTGAATATAAACCGACAAATCTTCTTACTTGACTCTGCAACGCATTCATCTAAACCTTGCGGCTACGAACATTTACTATACAATTGTCTATTATGTAATATAAAGGTGTTCGTTGTATCGATGTGTACCAAATGTTCATTGATATATATATATATATATATATATATATATGTGAAAAGACATTTAAACTGCAACCCATTGGTAGTCGAGAGATTTTGTCAATGAGTTGATGTAAGTCATACATAATAGACCTCAATGAGGGGTTCGATTCCCAGTGAAGGCATATAAAAATTACAAAAGTTAAATATAAGTTTTTAAATTAGCTCCATCAGTGAACAGAAACCAGTAAATTAGCCAATTCAAACTTAATGAAATTAAGGAAACAATTGAATATAATTTGGGGAGTCTATTTCAGCGACAGATTTAGGAAGCGTTGTTTTTAGAAAAAGAAACCACGGTAAAAGAATACGCTTACGTAACGGCAATGGTTTAAATAATGTTTTCTTCGGCTTAAGTATCGTAATGATTGTCGCTTATATTTGAACGATAATGCAGAAAAGACTTGTCCTTGCAAGTGTTATTTCTTTTAGTTTCTAGTACTGGGTATATTCCGCTGCTGTTGAATTGCTAGTCTCCGAGGGTATCAACATATCAGTAATCATTGTTCCAATGCTGACATTATTTATAACATGCCCTTATTCAATTTTCCGTTTAAGAAACTTTGAAGAAATTATGATTCAGTATATACCCTCACGCAAACTTGACCTTTTTTTATTTCCCTTTTGATAATATACATATACATTTTTTGTAGCTCCTGTCGTATTCATATTCATTGTACATTCTTGGGTAACACACTTTGAGGCTTTAGCGTTTCTGGTGAAGGTTAGTTTAAAAAATAGGTAAGTCGCCAGGAAATATTATAAAGAGTTATTTTTTAAGATACTGTAAGAGCACAAATTATACGATTTAGAACTGAATCATTTCATAGGTGAAATAAGATTCCTAGCACACTTTTATTCTTAGATATCAATCAAGGCAAATATAATTTTACCTCCTTTTAGATAAAAATCTACTTTTCCAATTGCCACCATTAAATCATTTTCATTCATTTAATAAAGAGGAAACTTCAGTCCCTGTTAATGCATTAATTGTTTACATTACAATCTACACGATTCTAGAGGGAATCTGGTGGGTATGACATTTCAAACTGATAAAATAAGCACCATTAAACATGACAAACGATAGAAGTGACTTAATGACTGGGAAATACAATAATTTACTTTTATAGTTTCATTTATCAAAAGTATATATATATATATTGCCTTTTTGTAATAATATAAAGTACATATTCTGAATATCTCCCATTTCTTTATGAAGGACTTTTTTCCATATGTAAAGTGACGCATTCATATTTGTGTCACATTAATGCAGTAACATCCAGTTAAAAACGGATAAATTGTAAAGCTATATGCAATTAATTAAGGTTAGAAAATATAAAAAGGGGTATTTGACTTCAGTTTTCTAATAAGATATTGTGTTGTGTTACAATAATTTACACAATTATTCTTTGTCCAATGTATAAAACTTCATTTTTAACATTATAAAGACTTTTGCTGTACATATATATGAAGTCTTCTTTTGTTGAAAATTTCATTCTAATTTGATAAATCATCGGTGAATATTAGAGATATTTCTAAGATATTGTAGGTTAACCAAAACCAAAACAAATATAAAAATAAGGAGATGTGGTATGATTTCGAATAAGACAAGCAACATCCCACCAGAGACTAAAAGACGAAGATAAAAACAGATACCAATCACGTCAACAATGAGTAAAACTCATATCGTATAATAAGCTATAAAATCCCTGGCATGACAAAATGATTTGTGTTATAATAAAGTAAATTAAAAGCGTAATCTAAAAGACACTAATGTTGAAGGATGTTCTGGGAATTGCTGTCACTGTCGAATTTTACGTAAGTACTTCAGAATTTTAGATGTAAAACACTTATTTTGATTTTACATCATATGTTCTATTTTTGGTCATAGCTTTCATGTTGGTTGATAGATCAAAGTATTGGTAATAAAATGAAAAATATGACACACTTATGGAACATGCATGTCAAATGTGGTTTAAATTTATTCAGCAGTTTGAGAGGTGAATATTTTTAACAAAAACGCAAATAATGTAAACATTTATACATCTTAGGTTAAAAACTCAAATTAAAAATGATTATCGACAGTTTCAGTCAAATTAACTATTTGTATATCGTGCATGGACGGTTATTGGTGCTGTTTACAGTTTCTGTCTATCTATAATTTTATAGTTTTAACGAGCAAAACGCTGTAATGGTCACAAAGTGTTATGAAAGTGCTTTAACACCAACAAGTTAATCAATGTATGGTTTCCATCGTAAAAACAGATTTATAGATTTTGAATTATTGATAATATTTTATTGTTTAGACTTAGGTTATGTCTAGATCTGTCTATCCATAAAATGTACACAGTTTTCAAGATAACATGCAGGGGTCATATTGGCACTTTATGTTGATTTTGTATTGGCCATAACTTTCAAAATTGAGTGCTGTTTGTAATATTATAAGTGTCAAAAATAATGCAAAACGGGAACAACATCTACAAGTGGATACTGCATTGGTTGTTTTAGTCATTTATTATTTTTTGTAGATTATGTATTCAAATTAGTTTTGATTTTCAAATTTTCTATCTATCTATATTACAGTGTGCAAAATAATAGGTAGAAACCAGGAATACTCTTAAACTTGTCATTTTAAAAATTTTCTATCTATCTTTACATATACATAATTGTATTAATGTTCAAAATAATAGATAGAAACCAGAAAAAACACTAAAACTGTCCGAAGACATAAGTTAAGGTCAACAACTCTATATTACAGTGTGCAAAATAATAGGTAAAAACCATGAAAACTCTTAAACTGGTCATTTTAAAATTTTCTATCTATCTTTACAAATACATAATTATATTAGTATTCAAAATAATAGGTAGAAACCAGAAAAACTCTTAAACTGGTCATATTTAAAATTTTCTATCTATCTTTACAAATTCATCGAACCTTTAAACAAACTTATTAGTAAAGGTTATCTTACCAATGTTGTAATTAGATCTTTGAATATAGTTTACATTGGCACTAATATCGATTTTGTCATCAGCAAATTAAAACATAACTAAATTTGTATTTTTTTCAAGTGTGATGTATAAAGACACACTAACGTTCGTTTAGATCTATAAAGAGGTTAAACTCCTAACTATCCTACTGTCTGTCAATACATTTATTTTTGGCATTGCACTAGTCATGTCTTCTTTGACTGTCCATGACGTTTAAATACTAAATCCCTGGGATGTGTTTTAGTTGATTTTAGTCTCTGATGCATGATTTTTTATTATTAATTGTTTTGGCTTTTAACTAGCTGTCAGTAACTGCGAGTACTCTCAAATCGTACTTTCTTGTTTATTTGACCTGTTGATACTAATTTTATTGCTTTTTTGTTAATTAATGTTATTCAGGGTTATATCTGGTCTATATATCAGCTTTGATAAGTGTTTGGTATAACTATAAATTTTCACTTCGTACTATGAACATCATAATTATTTATTTTGTAAAAATATTTCCTTTCTCTATTGGTACTGTACACGTATACCTAACAACACAATTATTTTCATTTACCTGTGTTTAAAGTTATTGCAAATGGATGGTATTTTTGTTCGAGCATATTGTTTTTCTTTAATTATTTAACATTTCTTACCGATATAACATGTTACTTTTATTATTCTTCCCTTAGTTTATTTATTTTGTATTTACATTGTGTCATAGGTCAAATTTATTTGTTCAGTGTATGTTCAATGGTGTTAATATGTCCTTTGATTGAGTTAAGCTATTTGAGTTGATATTTTATAGTGTGTCTTTCTATGTTGTGATTTTACACTATTGTTTCAGAAAAAAGGGTGAAGGTTTGGTACCATTAAAACGTTTAAACCCGCTGCATTTGTTTGCACCTGTCCTAAGTCAGGAATCTGATGTTCAGTAGTTGTCGTTTGTTGATGTGGTTCATAAGTGTTTCTCGTTTTTTATATAGATTAGACCGTTGGTCTTCCCGTTTGAATGGTTTTACACTAGTAATTTTTTGGGGCACTTTATAGCTTACTGTTCGGTGTGAGCCAAGGCTCCGTGTTGAAGACCGTACTGTGACCTATAATGGTTTACTTTTATAAATTTTGACTTGGATGGAGAGTTGTCTCATTGGCACTCATACGACATCTTCTTATATCTACATAATTATAATTCTGTTCAGAATAATAGATAGAAACCAGAAAAACGCTAAAACTGTCCAAAGAAATCAGTTAAGGTCAATAACTCCTATTAGGAGTCAACTCAAAGTTTTATTCAAAAAGGCTGTTTCAGTGTGTCTATAAAACATATTTAAGATACATTTGTACGCTAGATGGGGAAGGATTTTCATATTTTAATGGTCGTTTGTTTATCAAGTTTTGAAATAGGTAACAAAGAAAGGAACTATCAAATTAGACAATATTTACATGTAAAAGGCAGTTTCCTCAAATATTCAATCACATCTTATTGAATAAGGAATCTATATAAGTTTTTAAAATAGAAAATATAGTCACAACATGATAACAAACTGAACAAAAGTCTCCGTTCAAACTTATAACACAACGGAAAGTTTCATTAACTAACATTTGTGCATATCTTGTATTGAAAATCATTTTGAAATGACATTTTCTGTTGATCTAATAATTTTCAAGATAAAAGGTGGTGTAAAAACTCATTAATGATGACTGGATCATAACTTTTAACAATAGACGCACGGTTCGTAATGATAGTATTCAATGTCGAGTGTAACCACGGTTCGCACGAATCACCGATGCTACCCGGCCTCTCATTCCTTGGATCAAACGTTTAATTTTTGCATCGTGGAAGTTGTGTAGTTGGCGAACTCTCCACATGCAGTCACGATGAGGTCTGCCGTTGTCATTCGTGAATATTGGTCATGTCTGCAGATGATGGTTATTGAAATGCTTTGTTCAGGATTTCTCTATGGTATATTTGACCGTTAAGGTTTCCTAATACCGTGAAGCTTGCAATCATATGACACGCACTCCCATATCGTCTTTTCTGCAATTGCTGTATTTGGTTATTGCCATACACGAACTCGCCCATCTATGACATGCAACACGAAAAGGCTCTCGTCAGACCAGTGTGCTCTTCTCCATGACGTCAGGTTGGGTACTATGCTACACTTGTGGCCCTGTGTCTGTTTGTAAGCAACCTCCTCTATAATGGTCTTCTATATCGATATCAAGCATCTTTCAGGGTTTTGATAGACAGTGCACGGCGGCGCAACCAAAGACTTTTTTACAAAGTACGGGTCTCGTTTTATCAGTCTTCCTAAATCAATATCTTCTCAAGCAGATGTGTTTGGGGTCTCTCATTCCTTTGATTGTCTTTAACAGCATTTGTGAGATGATGCTTTTGTTCAAGACGACTGATGGTTGTGTGATGATGCCCTATCTACCTGGCAATCTGTCTAGGTAACATACCAGCATTTCTCATCCATATAGATAGGTTGCGATTGACCCACTTTGAGCAAGAGTTATTTCCCTTTATTCGCATTTGAGAATATATAAGTGCATCCATTCCTTAAAAAATCAGCCAAATTCAGACTTATTGATACCAAATGTTTCAAATTGGTTAGTCAAATTGAAAAAGCAACCTTTAACCCCTCCAAAATGGCGGCCAAGGGAAATGATTTCGTCCTATCGAAACCTATCTATAATTTGCCATCTTTTCTTATTTGAGAATTGCGGTGGACCCATGACTTTAATTTCGTAACTTTAATCGTAAAACTGTATAAGTTATAATAAACTGCAAATGTGGTAACAATGGTTAGTTTTCTTCTTTTTGAGAATACAATAATACACGTGTTAGTTATAATTCTTAAAGTAGACAAAAATCGATGGGACACAGGTATGCTATTAACAAAGGTAAACATTAGCCTATATATTTTTTAAATGCTAAATCATTTCGGGGAACTATTACTAGTCATTTATACAAAGTGGTACGATACTTTTTTCCATGTGTATTATTGAGAAATCTTAATGATGACATCCTTAGAATCAATCATATTGTGGTTGATTCGAATTTGTCTAGTAGATTCGTCGCAACGTCGAACGAAGGACTAGGTAGACGCCAATTGATGGTACTATTTAAAAAAAACTTCATTGGGCAACCCTGCATTTTGTGGGGGTTATGTTTCTAAATTGGTGATTTTACGTATTGATTTGTATTTTTTGGTATTTACAACAAATATAAATTGTTTTCATTATAATTAGAAATCTAAATTGCATTCATGGATCAAAATTAGTTATTTTGTTAAAAGAATGGACTGCAAACGACTCACCTACAACCTTACTCTCCTACATATAAAATAAAACCTTCAAGTTTTGATGAGGTATACGTACTTGCATTTGTAACGTAATAACTATCTTGGCAATCTACAATCTCATGAATCTGTTCCAGTGTGATATCTTTGTCCATGGTTGATAGACGACCTACTTCTAACTCAAATGTCTTTGCTAAATGTCTTGATCTGTGGTCAAATATAGCACCTGAAAGGATATTTAATATATTATAGGTTATTCTTTCAAACTGATAGGGTAAGTAAAATATCTTGTATCTGCCCTCTTTGTCAATTAGGAAGATGACAGGTAAGTAATGTCTATAGACAAACTACTTATTTTGTTTTCATTCACTGTAGATGAACTACTTTTTTGGTTTTAATTAAGTGTAGACGAACTACTTAGACCACTCGACCACGGATGTACTCACTTTATCCGATACTGTGAAAGTACTTTTATTCGTGTGGTACCAATGTTCGTGGTTTTCGAGGATGGCTTTATCCCCGAATTCAAGTGTCCAACGAAATATAACAACTGTTGTCCAAATCAAGACATGGAACAAATCACCATTTAGTTTGACTGCATGATACGGGCATATAATCTAGAGGTTACATCGAATATCAGCAAACGCACTATGAACTATATATACAACTTCAGGCAGCATTTTTTCCCATTTTATCGTTTACAAACATAATCTGTACGACGTTTAACCTTTTAATTCTCATGAAAAAACTAGTTTTGATCAATGAAATTTAGATGTCCGGTGATGATATGCGATGATGAAGTTTTCATTTTGTCTCCTCATAATTCTCATACGAAAAAACAAAAAAGTCATATTGGGTTTTTCATAAGAAATTATTCTACAATTCAAAGTACTTTGTACATTTATAGCATTTGTTTATGTAACCGTTTTCTTTAAGCGACATGTTTATGGCTCAATTAACACCTTTGATGATCGTTAATCTGTTGATCATTCGATCTCGGGTTAATTAGTGTCATCACTTCTGATTACACATGTTCAACAATTAAAATGTTTACTTTGCAATTTCCTTCAATCGAGACAATTTGTAAGCAAATATAAATCAGATTATTTCCGAAAATTATTATTATTTAAAATATATGTAACAGTTGAATGTTGTTAGTTATGAAAGACGAACATGTAAGTGAAAATTATCACCTTATTTTGCAATGTCCACAAATCATTTTAAAACAACTTAGGATTATTTTCAAAAATTTTCGATTCTGATAGCTTCAATTTTTTAACTCGATTTTTTTTCCATGAATTTAAGAACCCACGAACATGTAACTTGCTCAAACCACGAAAATTGATACCCACGAAGAAAAGTACTTTCACAGTATGTAAGCTTTGTTTAAAAAACATATGGTAATCACAGTTAAATGACAGTATTGTATCAAAACAGAACAAGGGATTCGTGTTACTAAGCGAATACTGAAGTATCACTCTGTTAACTTAGCAAGGGCTATTTATCAAGAAAGGAAACTGTTCTTATATATTTATATTTCAAAGTCAGACCATGTGGAGAGGTTGACTGTACTTTAGGAATGAGCTCTTTTGGCTAGTGAGCATACCAACATTCAAATGTGGAATGAATAATGTTCATTTTGTGTTGTGTGTTTAATCTCCAAAACACATCTTTGAAAGAGAGGCAAAGGATACCAGAGGGACGTTAAAACTCATAAGACGAAAATAAACTGAAAACGCCATGTCTAAAAAAGAAAAAGACACACAAACAACAGTACACCAAACACAACATAGAAAACTAAAGACTGAGCAACACGAACCCCACCAAAAACTTGGGGTGATCTCAGGTGCTCCGGAATGGTAAGCAGATTCTGTTCCACAATGTGGCACCCGTCGTATTGTTCATGTTAGTACAAACCCGGTTATAAGTCTAATTCGGTCGGTCACATTCGGGGAAAGGGGGATGGGATTTTAGTTACGACAATTGGAACATATCCGTTGCCATCTGTGACACGGATGTTCCATAACAGTTAACCAACTCGTGATGGTTTCCGTAAAGGAGAAGGTCCTGTAAGGGCTAATTTTAGCCTAAAATTTAATGTACATCGGATAAAAGATTTTAGACATTTTTTAAACACTTGCGTGTCTACTTTAGTCGATTTAATTAGTTTATGTAAAAGATTTGAACTGATTTGGTCATTAAAGACGCTCAAATTCAAGCTTAAATATGAAAAATCTATCAAATATGACACAAAACGTCACTTTTCAGATGTTTGTTTTTTGGTCTAAAATGGGAGTGGCCGCATTCGTTTTCAGTCTCAACCTTTATATAAAGGCAACAGTAGTATACTGCTGTTCAAAAGTCATAAATCGATTAAGCGAAAACAAATCCGGGTCACAAACCAAAACCGAGGGAAACACATCAACTATAAAAGGAAAACAACGGAACAACAGAAAAACCGAACTGCTACAAAAACAAACGCCAACATACATAGAAACAGACTATTTGATAACAACAGCCATATTCCTGTCTTTGTGCAGGACATTTTAAGAAAAAAAATGGTGGGTTGAACCTGGTTTTATGGCTACCCAAACCTCTCGCTTATATGGCAATGTTAAAAATACCGCTAAAATAACAACATTACGTGACCGGAATACAGTACAAGTAAACGCAAGAATACTCAGGACAGAAAAACACATAAATAAATAATATAATAGTACATTACATCATGTAAACCACAGAATAACAACGGACACCTCCGGGAATCCACAACAGCACACCAGGACGATACAAACGAAATATAAATTGTTCGTCACACCAATGTATATGTTATCTATAATCATCAAATACAACATATATATATAAGACTGAACACAAATGCGGCCACTTCCATTTTAGACAAAAACCGTTAAATGTAGGGCAAATGCTAAAATTAGTAAGTCTTAAGTAATTTCGCATGACTTAATGATGCTAGTACCTGATGCATGGGCATTGTATTGTCAAAAGCATTCCATATGTATGTAACAGAAGTATTTCATTTTCCAATTAATAGCTAAAAGTTTACATTTTTTACCAAAATTTAAAATGCTATTTTTTCGGGGCCAAAAAGGAGTTTTACCGGGCCTACTTCTTTACGAAGAGACGATTTCAACTTCACCACTTGAAACTCTTGGTTTAATAGCTTCCTTGCGAGCAGCAACCCTTTATCAAGGAAATAATGATAGGAAATACAAGCAATGCAATATCGTATCAACAGGGATATATATACTCCGTATGCAGGCGCTGCTGGAATGTTGCTACATAGAAACGGAGAGTTCACAATTGGGAAGCTGAAATCATCTCTTTTGTCGTAAAGTTTTGTTTTCTACCGACTATCATTGTCAATTGCTAGATGTAAGTCAAGATATGAGACAGACTTAACTGTATCTATTGTATCCTTTATCTCCAGTTCAATGGGATAGATGCGTTCAACATATTCAAAAACTTTTGGATAATTTAGCGAGAGAACATCATCTACATGTATATAGCGGAAAGTGAAGTAAAATGATACTGCTAACTTCTTTTCTTTCTTCCTACGAAGTTCCTGTATGAATTCAGCCTAAAATGAATAAAGGAACAAGTCGGAAAGAAGAGGAAGACAGTTGGTTCCCCATGGAAATACCGATTTCTTATTAAACCACGTCCTCCAAACGTAACAAATATGTTGTCAATCAAGCATCTTGATAATGCCAGTTTCAGAGAATTTTTTGTTTGAATTACAGTGATTTCTTACAAAGTACAATGTATCCCTCCCTAAGACATGAAACTTGTATCTACGTAGGTCATTCTTTTCTATGAAACAAAGCAGAACCAACTCTTTCAATTTCTCTTTTGGTTTGGAAAATTTGAAATACTTGTGTAAAGTGTAGAAAAGTCAAATGTTTTAATACTATTGCAAGATGAAAGAGTCTTAGATTATTTGTACTCTATAAGATCGTTTGTATTTTTCAGTATCCACATATGATTCACGCCACCTCTAGAATAGGTAGTTTCACAATAACTTTGAAGCCTCTCTTTGATTGCTGATAAAATAGATGCTTATAATTTAGAAAGAGGTTTCGTGGAGCACTTGGAAGACCCAGTAATATAACGTTGCTTGTAAGGACTCTTATGTAGTTTATGTATCCAATACAGTGAGAGAAGAGCCAGTTCTTCATCTTTGGTTGACATTCCTAAGGAACATAGAACAGACCTACTATTATCTAGGATTTCCTCCTAGGTAAGGTCGTGGGGGTATATGTTGAGTTTCGAAGTGAATTGTCAATACCTAATTCATTTATCGAGCAGTTTATGTAATGTGATTTACACAACAAAACGATGTTGTTTTGGGTTTTATCTGCGGAGACAACAACATATTTGTCATGCAGGTAGGACAGATGTTTTGCAACATTTTGGTCTCTACATATTGATGTAGCATAGATATTCATAGACTCATTCAGTTTTTTAATTCTGATTTGTATCAACGACCTCACAGCCTTACTCAATTCAGAAAGAGTATCTACTTCTTTTCTCTCGCGTTTAACCCATTGTCTGGTATAATCCACGACTGAATCCATCAGTATTTCGAAGTTATAATTCCAATTGGTGAATTTATACACTAAAAAAAAATTAACTAGATTTTACTTAAAACAAGTATTGTTTTTACTCAAATCAAGTAAAAAAGCAAGTAAAAAGGTTTGTCAAAAAATGAGTAATTACTAGTAATTCCAAGTAATTATAAGTAATTAGCTAGTAATTAAATGCAAGGAGTTTTTCAATGTATCTTAAGTAATTCTTTTAGTACACATTAAGTATTTCTTATATTATAGTAAGTAATTCTTTTAATTCACATTAAGTATTTCTTTTAATAAAAGTAAGTAATTCTTTTAATACAAATTTAGTATTTCTTTTTATTATAGTAAGTAATTCTTTTAATACACATTAAGTATTTCTTTTAATTATAGTAAGTAATTCTTTGAAAACACATTAAGTATTTCTATTAATAATAGTAAGTATTTCTTTTAATGTTCTAAGTAATTCTTTTATCACTTGTAAGCCATTCTTTTCTTCATGGGAAGTATTTCTGGAAAAACTATTACTTGAATCAGTAAATTTATTTGTAGGTTTTGAGTAATTCTTTTACATATACATTGTACATATATACAGATAAGAATAAAAATTCTACACTGTTTTATTATAAATGCATATAATTTCAAAAAGTAACATACCTTTCAAAGAATGATCATATACTATATCCTTTGTTTTAATCCATTTCTATTCTTGTTTGTTGTAAGTTAACATGGGCTACCTCCCCAGCAACTCTTTGTGCTACATTTTCATTTAATTGAAATGGTACACAAAGAGTAGCCAGAAACATGAATAACCACACAAAGTGTCCTTTTTGTAAATTTCTCCTTTCCTTTCATGCTTGTCAATCGTGCAAGTATTTCAACAAACTCAGTATACTTTTTGTTCAAATTCAAATTTGAATGAGTTCCAGCCAGTTTTCAAAAATAGCTTACCGAAGTAAAATGAAAGCTTAATTCTGATTGGCTGAATATTTTTTAGTCTCAAATCACAAACTACTTATGTACGACTGTGAAAACTGCATATGTTGAAATTGTAAAATTATGATGTCAAATTTCATAGGAAGCATTTATTATTAAAAATTAACTAACCTTATGCAAGTAAACGACATTAAATATGTAGTGCCTAAGCCTACTTAATAATAAGAAGTTTTATTTCCAAGTTATCAGAAGTAATTCCAGTAACTTTCATACAGCATTTTAGTAAGAAACAATAAAAATGTGTAGTTCTTTAAATATTTTACTAAATTCAAGTAATTTCTTTTTACTTAAAACAGTAAGTTATTACTTAAATAAGGACTAAGTAATTTATTAACTCAAGTGAGTAAAATTATTAGAAGTATTTTATTTTATTTTAGTATTTTTTTTAATACACACACATTTTCAGTAAAACAATTACTTGGTTTAAGTAACTTTGTTCATATCTAGTAAAATATAAGTAATTGCTAATAATTGTGAGTAATTGGTAAGTAATTCCTAGTAATAAGTAATAAAAAGGAATACTTAATTTAAGTAAAATATAATTACTTAGTAATTTTTTTTTCTGTGTAGGCTCACGATATCTCGGGACTTTGGATAACACATTTCGCAGAGAAGTGTTATTGACAATGTTATAGGTATAAGAAATGATAGGTACAGACTGATCTTTAAAATGGGGAGGTATTTTCGATTGAACTGATTTATGATGAAGGATACCGCCAAAGTTGATGGCATCGAGATCTTTGTTGGCAAAGGAAAGTTTTAGAAAGGATCTTTTCTCCTTTCTATCTTTCCAATGCAAACTAGTTTGAAAAGTCTGTGACTTGCAATATCCGAGATGATGGCTGTAAGTTTGTACTGGTTTGAATATGGGTTTGTAACAGTGGTTTCCAAACATCAGTTGTACCAAGAATGGAATTTTGAAAGGGGTAATGAATTAAACTTCCTGTGAATTTGATGAATACCAATCAGCTTTTGTTTAAATGGCAGCAGGTCATTAATGGAAACATCATGGAGAGTAGGTGATGTATAATGATGATGACCATGACTGCGTCTACGTCGAGGAGTACAGTTGAAAATGTTCATCACATTCACCGAGCTACAGGAAGGACTAGATAGAATACCTTTACCATCAATTTTGTCAGTGAAACCATATTGTATCGCAGGTTCTAATTGTCGAATTCGGTAGTCTTCTTTTTGTCTACGGAGAGGTGATGCAATATGAGGATTGTCAGTCCTGTTGTATACTTTTTTCGATGATGCGAACTTGCATAGAACGGAAAGAATAATCAGAGTGATTGAAATGCTGGTAAATAATATCGCTTGCATTGTTGTTGATGTCTGATCTATGGCCGCAAATATGTTTATTTAGCCTTCCTTTCATTTCACCGACATATACCAATCCGCAAAGGTTACACTCTAAACTGTAGACGAGATTTATTGATTTACAATTTAGATCATCGTAGCTTCTGGTAAAATAAAATGTCTTAGTTAAAATGCTACTGAATTGAAATTTTTGTAGTTTTTGGTTTCACATTTCGAAATGAGACAGTTTTGTTCAGAGTCATTAAAATCCAAAATGTCTTGTAAAAGAACTGAACAACGGCCACGTACGAAGATTATTGCTGTTGTTATTAGTATGATGATCTGAATGTGTCATATTTGGGATATTTGTCATGTGTCATGGTGATGATGGGGCACCTGCCGTATCAGACGACACCGTGTCGGGCTAGAATGATATCTTTTTATATAATAAATTGTTAATATAAAAGTAATGAGATGTGATGTGATTGCCAATATGACAACTATCCACCAGAGTTCAAATAAATGAATGTAAGCAATTAAAAGCAATCGTACGGCCTTCAAAATTAGAAAAATAAAACATACCGTATAGTCAGTTATAAATATGCTCCGACATGAAAAATGTGAAATAATTGAAACGAGAAAACTAACAACCTAGTTTATGACAAAACAATTATGACAGACATGAACTAACGACAACCACTGAACTACAGGCTCGTGACTTTGAACAGGCACACAAAGAATGTGGCGAGGTTAAACATCTTTGTGAGCGCTCAACTCTCCCCTAACCTTGGAATTGGTATAACAGCACATTATAAGAACAAACTGTAAAAATCAGTAGCAATTGGCTCACCTCAAAAGATCGGTACGAGTAACAAAAATAACTAACATAAAACAATAGAAACAGACAACGAAATAAGAGTACGTGCAGTTACTAAAAGCTAGTTCAAAACCAATCATAACTAATAAATAAATCATGTTCTCCATGTCTTAACTATCAATCAGTACACATCCAACGGATTTAGTGTAAAGACGCCAAAAACAGTCTGAGAAACGCATGACCTTGTTCAATGCCAAAATATAAGTAAACAGTATCGACATATTGTAGAATTATGAATTTTCATAACTGTACATATATAGCAATATATATTTAGTTATGTTTTAATTTTGAAAAACATAATCAATAACTTAATACTATTAATAAAAACAATATTGAAAGATTTTACTACTGTGTGAAATCGGTAACCTTTACGAATATGTTTTGTCATAGGACCAATAAGTTGTTTTTAAATGCATTTACTTTCACCAACTGAAACACCGGTCAACATGTGTAATGCCTTATACTTCCTAATAATCCTTTAAAACGCAATGTAAATCAAGTATATGCCCATATACATATAACATCTTTTATGAAATGGTAAATATTTTTGAATATCCTTAGATATGATATTTATCTTTATATATATTATAGCAATCTATTATTGGCCATTAAAAACGGAATCTTCAAAATCAGCTGTTTGCGATTAGAATATAGATAAACCAATTTCTTATATTGTCCTAATGAGAAATGAAATTGACTTACCGATTTTACGCCTCTTGCTTGAGTCCTGTCCATTAATCGTTGTAAACATGAAATAAAGATAAGAAACAAACGAATATATCTTCATCTTCAAAACAATAGTTTCCAAATACATATGTTGCAAAATGTCCTTATTAGCAAAAAATCGTATCTAACCATTAATTGTCCTGCGCATGTCAGTAGTCAGTATTTACAACTGAATGCTTCAAGATGGAGTTTAAATTGATGTTAATATTGCTTTCATACTAAAAGCATAGACATCATGTATTACGCATTTATTTTCTCAAAGAGACAACATCGGCAAGCTTATAGATTAACTCATTAAGTCAACAATTCTATGAAAATCACTTTTGGGTGTAAAATATCAATAAGTATTGATGGTTAATGTCTGTCGTGTTGTAGACGATCTTGTTCTATGAATTCCTTTACCCTAGATATAATCAGCATTACATTTTTATCGTCTTTGCCTATAATTTCATTTTTATCTGCATCATTTGGTTCTACGTCGATAACTTTAGCATTGTACAATATATACACAACCATTATATATTTGCTTACATTTTCAGTGCATTGAAAATCAATGCAAACCGTTTAGTGTCTAGTACTTGATTAGAGCAAGGGCATTCACAATGAAAGTAAGAAAAGCAAGAAGATAACACAGGGACAACGACGTAGTACGTTCAGTTGATTGAGGACATTTTAATGTTTATGTTTTTGCATGGAATATTCACATTTATGTACATATAAATGCTATTCTTTTGGGAAAAATCTTTTTAATGATCATGATTGGATTAAGTGGCTATTAGCCGTACGGTTACACTGTTGTTCCCTGAGGCTTGCGGGCATTTGTCTTGTTGGCTTTATACATGACATACACGACCTTTGAACCTTGAACAGGAAATTTATTAAACACTAGAGATATATTATTGATACTTGATAAACGAAACAGGTACAAAATAAGATAAAGCTGGATAAAAAGTTATTGTATTATCGTATCTAAACCTATGTTATTACAATTTTACATATCCTTTCATATAATATTTTGCATTTGAAGAATTTAATAGATAAAAGGAGGGTTTTTTTTTTTTGGCATCTTAACTTCTATGGTGTTAACGGACGTGTAAAAAGCCACTAAAACCTTTACAAAATCAGCAATAAATCTTTTGAGACCTGCATGGCCAAGCCTTAACTAGAGAATGTGTCTTTTCATTTTTATATAACCTTATATTGACGTACTTATTCACTTTCTTCTGAATTGTTCATATAAGGATAATTTGGTATCCTATTTCTTATTGTACATGGTGTATGGCTCAAAATAGAATTAAAATACTGTAACTGTGTACTGTAAACCAACTAATTTTCGCGAGCGATTTATTTTCGCGTTTTTCGCTAGAGAAAATATAACGCGAATATAAATCCCCGCGAATACGTAAAACTTGGATCTTTCCTATTTTACTACATCAAATGTACTTAAAAATCGCGAAATTAAATCGCCGTGAAGTGGACTAGAATGGGCTAAGCGCGAAATAAAGTATCCGCGAAAATAAGTTCGTTTTGAAGTATGTCATTAAAAACGATTAATAGTACACATGCTACGAATGCCAAGACATGGATTAAAGTAACTATTTTTATGCCCCACCTAGGAGCATTATGTTTTTCGGTCTGTGCGTCTGTTCGTTCGTCCATCCGTCTGTCCCGCTTCGGGTTAAAGTGTTGGTTAAAGTTTTTGTCAAGGTATTTTTTGATGAAGTTGAAGTTCAATCAACTTGAAACTTAGTTCACATGTTTCCTATGATATGATCTTTCTAATTTTAATGCAAAATTAGAGATTTGACCCCAATTTCACGGTCCACCGAACATAGAAAATGAAAGTGATTTTGTTACGTAATAATTGAAGAAACGTCAGCGACAATATTCATCACAACGTCCACATACATGTAGGATAACGTTTTCTGTTCTTACAATGGTACTTACCATCATCAGTTAATTATATGCGACTGTCATACAAGTAAGAGGGTAAGCTAGCTGTAAAACCAGGTTGAATCTAACATTTTCTACATAAGGAAATGCCTGTACTAAGTCAGGAATATGACAGTTGTTTTCTATTCGTATGATGGGTTTGAGCTTTTGATTTTGCCATTTGATAAGGGACTTTCCGTTTTGAAATTTTCCTTGTAGTTTTGTATTTTTGTTATTTTACTCTTTTACTGTACTATAAATAATCATTTTATGAAATAACGTTTGTTGAGAATTTTGTTGGTTCCAATAAAAATATAAGAAACAGTGTACCCTTTCTTCTATCAAAATGTCATATAACGGGGAAAAAAAGGACATGATGTATCAATTTCTGACAAAATTAACAACGCACGCATGTCAAGGAATGTACAGACAGACACACTTAGGAGTGAAAATTAACGGAATCCGTTGAACTCATGAGACCTTCAAACTTGAAAAGACCTGGTATGGTGTCCCCTGATATGCATATACCACCATTCATGTAATTGAAAAATGAATAAGCTGTCCCAATTCGGATATCACATGTGATAAATGGTGCAATAATGTATATAACGATGTTAAACCCCCAAAGTGCATACTAGCAGTAATTTTGCCATAGTGGTACCCTCAGATGTGATCGAATTGCTTCACTGCTTGCGACAAACCAGAACATGACCCCAAACGAACAAAAAATTATGTACAAATAAAAACAAAATATGCAAAAATACTATTAACAAAAATACAGAACTATATGGAAGATTCAAGACAAGACAGTCCATAAAACCTGACATTACCAAATGCTCTACTATATCAACCAACGAAACGAATGGCAAACAATTGTCATATTCCTGACTTGATACAGGAATTTTCCGAAGAAATAATTCGTTAAACCTGGTTTCATAATTGTCTAAACCTTCCACTTGTATGACAGTTGTTTTAAGTTCCATATTGACAAAATGGTGTGAGACATGCATATTGAAATGTTAAATATATATAAATACATATAACATGTTCAGAAATGTAAATCTTAATGATAAAAGAGAGGCAAAAGATACCAAAGTGACATTCAAACTCACAAGTCGAAAACAAACTGACAACTTCATGGCCAAAAAAGAAAAAGACAAACAGACAAACAACAGCACACAAAACACAACACAGAAAACTAAAGATTGAACAACACGAATCCCACCAAAACATGGGGTGATCTCAGGTGCTCCGGAAGGATAAGCAGATCCGGCTCCACATGTGGCACCAGTCGTGTTGCTCATGTTAGTACAAATCCGTTAATAAGTCTAATTCGGTAGGTCACATTCGGGGAAAAGGGGACGGGTTTGTTGTTACGACATTTGGAACATATCCGCTTTCATCTGTGAAACGGATATTCCATAACGGTCAACCAATTCGTGATGGCGTTCATAAAATTTACGAAGGGATGATTTCAACTTCACCACTTGGAACTCTTGGTTTAATAGCTTCCTTGTGAGCAGTAACCTTCTATCAAGGAAATTATGGTATACAGGCGCTGCTTAAATGTTGCTACATATAAATGGAAAGTTCATAATCGGGAAGCTGAAATTCATTTAAATAAACTATAAACCTAGAAAGGACTTGTATAATGGGTTGCATCATCAGGCGTATGTGATAGTTACTTTGAAATTGACCGTGAAGGTCGACTGAGATAAAAAAAAAAATGTTTTATAAACAGTTTATATTGCCGTGCTTACCCTAGGTATAAAAAGGATGTCGTAAAGGAACAATTTAATCTGAATGTTATTATATTTGCGTCATCGGTCCGTTGAATATTACGAAGTTTGTCTTGTCACACAATAAAAAAAAATAGCCAAGAGTCAATAATTTACTCCTGAAAAGATTGCAAGAATCTGCAATTTGATCAGAATTTTGATTTTTAATACTCAACCAAAACAAAACAAAGGGAAATAAAACTCGCAATTAAAAATCTTTGCCAGCACTATCTAAAAGAAATAAAACGAACAGGCAAATTACAGTATAAAAAGCACTACACAAAACAAACAAAAAAAAACCGATTACGCAACACGAGCAATGTCTAAAGTCGCTATTAACTTATTTGTTTGCCAGTGTTGTTTTCTTTGACAAATGAATCTGTTTTCCGTACAGTTTATAATGCAGTAAACCGAAATCTTTCCAAAACGTTTAATATTTTGCAGTTTCCGGGGACGATTTTTCTTGAAAAACTGATTAGGTAGCAAATCTAAAATTTTATGAAAACAAAGAAATGAGTACATATGAGACAACTTTCAATCTTGAACAAAGGTCCCCGGTATGACCAAATGTGAATCAATTCAAAAGAGGAAACCAACGGCTTAATCTATACTACAGCAATGAACGACCAACAAATGAGGTCAAAAGCGATCAACGATCGACAACCACTGGTGTATTAAACTTTTAGGTTCCTTGCTTTGGTAAGTCACCAAACGAATGTGGCGTTTTTAACATGGCTTTACTTTAACAGTGGTTTAACAACAGAACACAAGAACAAACTGTAAAAAGCAACTGTAATAACATTAAAGGTACCACTTTTTCTGTCCCAGATGCGCATTTCAACAACAAATCTGAAGATCTTTACTAATCCCATCCGTATATGCACAGAAACAAATAGTGAGTTCCCGCAGTTTCTTAATGCTAGTTTAACACTAAATTGCAATTAATAAATAAACAGTGTTCTTTCAGACTTAAAGACAATCAGCACACATCCAACGGAAATAGTGACTTCATCAAGAATCTAATAAACGCGTTACCTTGTGCAATGCCAAAATATAAGATACGATATAGGATGTAGGACCATAAGTATTCATACACATTTTTATAGTTTGTTGTTATGTTGTGCTGTTTCACAACTGTTCCATGTTAGGGGAGGGTTAGCGCACCTGCAAACATATTTAACACAGAAACATTATGTTTGTAATTGAATTATAACTTCATTAGGTCTAATTAGCTTTTCTCAATGAGATATATTTAGAGATGAAAAATGGATACAAATCTTGTATCCAAAATTGGTTAAACGTCCTTATTAAATATATCAAACTCAATATGCATTTGAAACTGCCAAAAATCGGGAACTAAGTAAAAAGAGGGTGAACAGTTTTAACTGCCATACTTGCCATACTTTAATGACGTCCGGGAAGAGAGTGCCCATATTAATAACTTCAATCCAGTCTACACATTTCTTCAGGAACATTGCATGGCTATTTTTGAAGCACCTGAATTCACCCCTAGTGTTTGTGAGTTGAGGTTTGCTCAATCTCCAGCTTTATACCTAGTGTTTTCTGGATTTGTTCGTCTTATTGTCGTCCATGGCAATGTCAGTTTTTCTTCGACCTTTTTTAATGTCCGCTTTATATCTTCTGCCTCCTTTTTTAACTGTCGCTTGGTTTAGCTGATGGTCCTTAGAGTCGAGTCAGCAATGCTATCGTCTATGAACTATATGCGTTGGTATAGACGTTGTCGTTCAGTAAAGCTCGTTCGTTTACCTTTAATTTCGTCTTTCTTTTCGTTTCATTGCTATATGTTTACGTAAATCCGATATATATATATATATATAAATATATTTTGCGTTTATTCATAAGATGCTTAAGATCTCTCTCACTCTTTATACAAATGATGTTATCGCCAAAGTGATTAAAATTATTGTGCTGCTAAAATTTATCGATCAAATTCCTTGTTAGGAAATCTGCAAGAACTAATTATAAAAAATGTTTGCCAGCTGAAATTTTTTTGAATTATATTTGAAGGAACATTATTTAGTTGTTTGCTCTGAAAGTTTTGTGTATATATAAGATATATGTTTTACTACACATGTTTCATGACATACATGGAGGATAATTCTACACTTTTTAATTGATTTAGACTAATATCCTGAAAAAATTCAAATCATAAGTATTTTAAAATTTAATTCTGAAAAACAAATCCGCTTTAACTTTTTTCAGTGTAAGACTAGGTATTGGGACTAATTAACTAATTCAAAATATGGAGTATTGGTATGATAAATACATACTTATAATATGTGTAGAAAGATTGAACTGACACGGAAAACAGGACGACTTAGACATTTCGTTTTGGAGGCATACAAACAAGTTATTTGATAATGTTATACTATTTCGATTTTATTGAAAGACATAAACAGTACAATTACCTCCTATAGCAATGTTTTCTTTGCACTTGAATATTCATGAACTGGTTGTGACATCATTTAACAAATTACAAATTACACAATAGTTTTCGTTTCATTTTATAAATACATATCATAATAAGTGCAAACATTGTAATGTTAAATAATTGAATAACACCAATAAAAATGAGTGAATAATATTTTTGTATGTAGAATGTCACGAAATATTACACTGTCTGTACAAAATGACTACACGACTGATAGGAACTAGTATGCGAATAAATGAATAAGGGTGAGATATTTACACTAACAATTTATGTTCAGATATCTAGAAGCAGTAAAAATCAATTTCCTTAATTCTGTTGGCAAATATCCAGTTTTAACCAGTTTGATGAACGTTGATAAACCACACTTTGATTAAACAAATTTGTGTCGTGTATAATCGTGCTGGAATATTGCACTTGGCACTTTTCATTAAGTTATTAGAGAAACCACATTACTCTGTTGACTACAATTTTGCACCCCTTTCGATATGTATATTTTCAAATTCTGAATGCTCGGTAAACTTGTCACGTGTGGATACATTTTGAATTAAAAGAGGGTGATGTGTTTCTGTTAGAATCTATACAATCCAATATATGTTTATATACAATGTATATATATATATATATATATGTATATATAATTCGTCTAAGTCGCCACTGGTTCAGACGTACTTATATATATATATATATATATATATATATATATATGTGTGTGTGTGTGTGTGTACACTTATTTAGTACGGATATAACAATTGGTTATACTTCACACAATAACATCACTTAGACAACAATCATGATATATTGTGTGTGTATGTTTAGTCCTTTTGCTGTATTATTGTCGGATTTTGTTGAAAAAGATGAGGAGATACCAATGGGATAATGTCGTATTGTTTCTATGCTGAAGACGATTTAAGTATGGTGACCTTGGTATTGTTTTTTTTAATCTTAAATTGCCTTCAATCACATTCATTGCAAATGTCTAAGCTAAACAATGTAACAACAATTAGATATGTGTCAAATTAAAGTGCATACATTTCTTATACATAGATACATTTGTACACAAAAAAGTGTCACAAAACACAGTTTATTTTTTGTTTTGACATTTTGTTTCAAGTAAACATAAAAGTTATTTCACGTCGAAATGTCCATCACCGGATTTGCAAAATATCAAATTTAGAAGATAGCTTTAACTTAATCAAAGAGTTACTTCTCGCATTTCAGATTGCTTAAGATACATCTGGAAAGACTGCCACAAAAAAAATTTAAATGATCTAAGCCTATGTCATATTTCCTTTATTTTTAGTCAGCCATTGTACTTTTTGTTATTGTATATCTAAGTAAGCGCAACATGTAAATACGTGTACAATACATACATTCCCCTACAAAAACTGATTTACATCTAGGCATGCTAGTAATAATATTATTGCTGAACAGGTAATCCATGGATCATGAGTATCAGTTGGTTTTTTTTTAAAGTTAAAAAGATTAGTTCTTGGATTCTTTGGGTTGTTGGGTTAATATCTCATTGAGTTATATTCTGCATCTCTTGTATTTAAATTTCCTAATTATTTTACTTTCCTATTACAAAATCAAAATACTTTTTTTATCCCTGGCAGCAGTATGCTTCCTTAAATATGTTATTTGAGCTTTATATGAGCCAATATTTAAATATTGTTTTTAATCAATTATAATATTTTGATTATATTCTTGTTTGTTGCAGGATTGTCGTAGAAATATATTTAGTGTACACTAAGGTTACCATAAAGTTTTTCATACACACACACACACACACACAACGAAAAGGAAACACTCGAAAAAAAAATTATTACCATTATTGTCTTAAAAGAATAATGATTTCAATGTTGGTTTTGTTAAATCAGGATATAATATATTTTAAAAAGATAAACTATTGGTTGGAAAAATAAACAAGAACGAATGAATAACAATAGTACATAACTATTATGACAACTAAGACGTTAAATTATAGATATGTTTAGATTAATCTCCAAAACATTCAATGTTAACTTTGCTAAACATGTTTGTTTCACTATCTGATAACCTTCATTTTTGGCTTTTAAAACAGTCGTTAGTTCTGCAACTTCTGTTTTCTTATTGATTATACATGTTATAGTACTTCGAATTATTTGCATACATATAAAAGTTAAGTTTTGCATTCATCACTTTTAGCAACAACAAAACAACAAAACAACAGGTGCAAAATACAGTTTAAAATTGAATGTATATACGACTAACGGGGAGTCTACAAAATTCTCCTCTTACTCTATCTATCATGACTGCAATTGTAACCTATAAATCAACCTATATGTATACAAATATAGTCGAACATGTAAATGGAGTAAAGGAATGAATGTCTAATGTACCATGATTTGTCGATTTTCACATTATATTTCTTTTAAGTATTGTTTTTATATCTCTCTTTCTCTCTGTGTGGTGCGATTTAATATTGAATAATAATTTACATTTTTGATATTGTAGGGTAAACAAATGATACATTTAACACAATCAAAATCTTATGATTACATTATGATATCGTAAACGAATTCTAAATCACATATTACTGCATTGCTATTAAATATAATTAAATATATTAAAATTTAAAATTTTAATTGTTGATGAGGATACGTAAGTACCAACTTAAATGTGTTGAGATTGTACATCTTCTACTCGGATATCATAAATATATTAAACAAAAAAACAATTCAATATCACAATCATCAGTTTGATTCTTCAGCTTGGGGTCATACTTGTGTATGTGTGTTTGTATCAACATAGGGGTCAAATCCTGGAAGCTGTGTGGGTCCTGTATATGTATACTGTAAAAAAAAATGCAATATTTCAATGTTGACTTTAATTATGTTTGTTGTTAATTGTTTGCTTCTTGATTCATACAGGCATGGTTTTTTTCATAACCTGTCAAACGTGAATACAGCAACGCATGAAAGTGTACACATATAACAACGTTACAAAGTTTCATTTTGAAATTGCACGCTCTCGGTATCTATATCTTGTAGCATGCATTTGTAACGCTGAACAGTCCGTATTACTTGAATTACGGAATGCAACTGGGATATCGACATGATGAACATCCTACCCATCATGACATGTCAAATACATGTATTTTCATTTTCAATTCAAGACTATGTATAGGTGTTGGAAATATAACAGGCAATGTTTAAAATAGTTGTTTGTTGTTTTGCTTCTGTCTATTTGTTGGTTTGATTCTAACGTTGCAAATTTATAATTATGTAGTTAGTCTTCTTATCTTTTGGGATCAACCTATACTGTACATGATGAAGGTTATACAAAACCGCACGTATGTTTTAGATAAAAGCGTTATCATACGTTTATTGTTTTAACTAGAAGGACTGAACTATACCAAAGGTTTGAAGCTTATTTGATGTAGAAAGTTAAAATTGGCATAATATGTGTTGCTGTATATCATATTTGTTTCTCTTTTGTTATTTTGTACATTAATCAGGTCATTAGTTTTCTCATTTGAATTGTTTTACATTTGTCATTTTCGGGGGAAGGGGACCTTTTATAGCTTGCTGTGCGTTATGGGGATTGCTCATTGTTGAAGGCCGTATGCTGACCCATAGTTGTCAACTTTTACGTCATTTGGTCTGTGCTGGAGAGTAATCTCATTGACAATCGTACCACATATTCTTATTTTATATACATTATCATAGATGCGTTTGCAACAATATTTAAAAATGCAAACTGCCTCAAACCCAAAACAGTCAAAGTGAAGTAAAAAGAAAAAGAAAAGTATAGAAAGTAAAGTACAGAGCAAATAAAAGATACTGATGACCGACAGTTGAGTATTCTTTAGATATATATTATACATAAACAGAGAATCGATGAAAATAGTGAACAGTATAACAAACGTCATCATCTAACAACACCTGACTCCTTAGAATACAAACTTGCAAACTAAAAAAAAACAACACTGAACAATACATGGTCAAGGTAGCCTGACTCTGCAAAGGCATCATGTGAGCAAATTAAAAAGATAAAAACTAATACTTGAACAGCACGAACACCCTGAAACGGGAGATGCAGTATCAAGAGCTTTAAAAGGAAAGTATAACTGGCATATTCTAGTGTTACATCAAAAATACTTACAGTTCCTGACGATCCAGATTTTTTCAAAGGAGTTGTTGATTCTGGATTACCCGAATCCATAGATCCTCGGAAAGATAGACGAGCTTTGTTTCTGACAATAGTACCAAACCCTTGCTGCAAATAAATAAATAATTGTGTTAAAGAGGTATCGACACTATGTTACATCAAACATTTTACATAATTTTGGACAATGGAATAATTACGTGAAGGGTTGTATAAAACACACACACAAACATAATTTCTCTTCTTTGTTAGTGTTATTGAAAATGTGTTACTCTGTGTGTGATGAAGATTAAAGAATGAACCTAACCGTATGTGTACCGTATGTATTAGTCTGCCCTGCAATGTTGTCCGTTTACTACTACAATTTTAGTTAATGGTGTTTTAAGTGTTCACACTAATCAGACATTTCGGAAGAACGACAATTCTTGGTATCTAGATGATTTAGAACGTTCATCATTTTTCATTAACGACATTTTGCCAGCTTTTAAACATTTATTCAAGATATCATAAGTGTTATGTTTCTACATTAAACTTAAAGTTTACCTCTGATTTTCTGGAATCCACGATAGACCTATACAGGAATTCAAATCCAGCTATGATTACCGACAGGCTTAAACCCCCAATCAAAATGTAGAAAATACCAGCTACGTTATTTAGTTTCAACTCTGCTTCGCTGCCATCCTGTCAAAAAAATATTAGTTATCAGAATATCGGCTTTCATTATGAGTCACTCATATTCAATTATTAAGCATATGGCAAAAGTTTGATAAAAATCATTTAATAGGCAATGTAATGGGCAAAATAGACAACATAGATCCGATTGTGTTACAATTTACTATAAAATATCATGCTGACGAAACAACCGTAAAACGATACTGAATTGATACCTGTGTACGTATTCTGTTTCGGTTTTACAGCAAAAATTTCGTACTAACAAACAATATTTTCTTCCTTTTCTGTCAAACACAATAGTGTCTTTGGCATAACTGTCACACTTATTACTGTTATCAATTTGACTGATGAGAATATCGCTTAATCACAGTAGGAAGTAATGTCCAGCTGGATTCGCATTTATTTCATTTTTGCGAGTGTGAACATGTTTTCAATGTGAATGTTATAAAAATGCAAGCAAACAGATGTCATTCCCAGTTAAAGTATACCAACGCTTTAAATCAGCTTGAATTGAATATACAAAGTATATTGTATTTGTGTTAAAAAGTTATTATTAAAAATACATTATTTTGAGTTATAAAAGTTAAGAATACCTTTTAAATGCAGTTAGAAATATTTGAAATATAGAATAAATACAAAATAAGGAGATGTGGTATGATTGCCAATGAGACAACTATCCCCCAAATGAGGCAGCTTTATGTTACTGTGCAGCATACGACAATGAGCAGAACTAATACCGCATAACAAGCTATAGAAGACCCTGACATGAAAAAATGTAAAGCAATTCGAATTAAAAAAAACAACGGCCTGATTTATGTAAAAATCACAATCGAAAAACAAATGATCATGATATATACGTGAACAAACGACAACCACGAGCACTTAAAAAGGGTCTTTTTCTTAAATAGGTTGTTTTGTGTCAGACGTATTAAACGTGTTAGCTGTCTTTTTGACAGATTACATAGACCAAATATTTTCATTTACCATTTTGTCATTATAACGAAATTATCGCATACAACTGGTAATTTTAGTTAACTATAAAACCAGGTTCTGAAAATGCATGTACCAAGTCAGAAGTATGACAAATGTTTTCTCTAATTATTTCACTATTTTCACATTTCCCAACCAATTGTGAAAAACAAATGTTCTCCTCTCTAGTGAAATATCTGTTCCCGGCAAATGATTGGTCGACATTTAATTATGACGTCAAATTTTCTTGGTTTCTTCTGAATGCCCTATTGGGACATCATTAATAAAGGCGACCATGTCTGATGACGTCACATAAAAAGAACACAACTTTCTGCAAATCTTTGAAAAGGAAGGACAAAATTATTAAAGAAGCAGATTCCACTACTATAACTCGTGTATTACGGTATTTCTCCACTCTCAACAGTTAAATTTTAATTATTTAAAAAGCTCGACAAACCTCGCGCTTTGAATATCAAAATTTAACAGTCTCGAGTGGAAAATATCGTAACACACTTGTTGAAGTGGTGGAATCTATATTCCCATTACTTTCTTTGGTTGATAAAGTCTATAGTTTAATTTTTTTATATCTATGGACTTTATTTTTTTAATTTACCATTCGGTAATTTTGTTAATCCTCGCTGTCGTTGTAATTGTTCCAGGAATGGAAAAATAAGCATTGTACAAGTGTAACTATTTTAAAGAGAAATCGGATGTACAAATACGTAGTCATACAATAACCTAACTCCATGATAGCTTTTTAAGTTAAAATGATTGTTTTATTTATCCAACAAAGCAATAAACTACAATAGACAACATACATTTTTTCTAATCATTTTAATTGCACGTTTGGTTATTTACTCAACTTCTGAAGGGATTTGTTGTGTCGGAACTAGGTGCATGGTGTGTTTTTGCCAAAAAAATATTTCCCATGTTTGGTATGATGATGTTTTTTTAACGAGTATTCTTAATGATGTTTGTGAAATCTTCATTGGCGATACAAAAAAGTCACAAAAACAAACAATCTAGGCTGCAAATATTCATATGTTTAAGGTTAGTTTACATTCAAAGTTAATCCTTCTTCTCCAAATAATTTGGTATAACAGTTGCCCAAACATTTGAAAATTGTGATATTGTTTACGCCAAAAGATTGAAAAAACCTCTTTTTGTACGTTTAAAGTTAATTATCTTATATTACATGAACTATAGAGGGATTCGAGTTTCATCGTATTATTCGTTCTAAATATAACGTTTCTATTATTAAATGCTTACCAAAGCAGCTGATGGTTTGCCACACTCTGACCTCTCATCCCACCACTTTTTCTTTAATGACTGTAATACTCCTTTCTCTCTTAAGTGGAGTACTGCAAGCGTTAATGAATCTCTGAAAGGTAAAATGTTGTATTTAGAATACTTATCTGATTTTACTTTTTGTCTATCTTAACATTTGTTTGTTACCAATATTTATAAAAAAGATTTAGTATTTCATATAAGAATAATTTCCTTGCAAATTGTTCTCAATTGACTTATTTTTACATGTAGTTTTTAAAGTTTTTTCATTGGTGAACTCGTCTTAACAATCCATTCTTAGGATATTTCATGCGATTGTTATATTAGCACAAACAAGTACTGGTTAATATGTGTCTTCATATACCTTAAATCGGATCCAATTGGTGTAGCGATTCCATAGCCCTTTGAATCCAAATTATTTCCTACTTTCATTGTATCGCATGGTTTTCGTGTGTTTTTATATTCGTTCGTTGACGACTCAATCAAATACGCATATTTGCCATTTTCATCTCGTACTCTTTGTACACCTTCAGCTGTTGTCTTTGCAAATACATCTTGTGCAGAAGTCATATAGGCCCACATACGCTCATAAATGGCAACCTTTGACAGCTGTAAAACGCATTATTTTATCACATTACAAATGTACTATTGACAAATTAAAGATATGTATATGAAAACAATATATCTATTTATAAATATGGTTGTCGTTTGTTGATGTGGTTCATAAGTGTCTCTCGTTTCTCGTTTTTTATACAGATTAGACAAATGGTTTTCCTGTTTAAATGGTTTTACACTAGTCATTTTTGGGGCCTTTATAGCTTGCTGTTCGGTGTGAGCCAAGGCTCCGTGTTGGAGGCCGTACTTTGAACTATGATGGTTTACTTTTACAAATTGTGAATTGGATGGAGAGTTATCTCATTGGCACTCATACCACATCTTCTTATATCTATATATATATATAGGTACTACGAGTAAAACGATATCTAGACTCTTGTTTTTTTGTTGGTTTTTTTTTACATTGAAGGGGAAGGGGGGTTAAATAAAAAAAAATATAGCTCCAAAACCTTTGGTTATTTAATTGTGTATGCACACGTATAGGTCTTTCTTGATTGGTGTGTTTTAAATCATTTCTCTAAGTCATGTAAATTTAGGATGGATGAATTAAAGCTACGAACATACATTGAAGATTTTCAAACAGGAAGGAGAAGTAAACCTCCGTCTTTTAATTTCTTTGCAATGCTATTACTTTAACAAAAAGAGACCGAGAGATCTATGTATTTGTTTATCAAACGTTTTGCAAATGAATTATATGTACATAACACATGTGTCGGAAATAACGTTAATCGGGAGTAACAAACGTAGTTTTTGGTACAATTACAGATATGGTTTTTGCCCTTGACATTTGCAAACAAAGTGTATCGTTTAAATTGTCCAAATCATCATATGACCGTGATCTCAGTTTTTTTCTTAAAAACCATTCATGTACATGTTCATGAAAGCTGTGTTAACTAAAAGTAGAGCGTCATAGCACCTTTAATTACATAATGAGATACAAAATAGATCGCAACAGTCATATCCTTATTTACCCTAAAGAAGTCAGCTGTAGTTCCATACTCATATACACCATACTGAATTTGTGTCTGCTTAGCCAAATCTTCTGCTGATTCAATGGGTGTATTCATTCTCTCTACTGTAAGGAACGCGGCTAAGTTTGCAGTATATGAGGATATGATAATTAAGGTGAAAAACCACCAAACACTACCGACAATCCTTCCAGAAACAGATCTGAAATCAAATTAGAAAATATCCGTTTATTTTTCATTCAAAACAATTGTTAAATGCATTGTAGGTTTTTTTTAACAACAACGTTAGCGTCTATTTGAAGTTAGGAACCTCTTTATTAGTTTTTGTACGATAACTACTTAATTACGGGATCCTGAAAAAGGAAAGGCACATAATTGATGTGACTTACTTAAACATGTGTGTAAGTGCTCAAAACATTCTTACCAGAGACAGTGGGGAAACAGCACAACATAATAAAAAGCTGTTAAATCAGTTGGAGCGGACTTGACTCGTCAGATGGGAAAGGAAGAAAAAACTAAAATGAAAACAATTGTCACGAAGTACCGATTTGAGAGTACTCATAGTAACTTGAAGAAAGTTCTAAGCCTATTTCAACTAATGCTGATACGTAAACCATGTTTTCCGAGACTAAAATGCCAATGAGTACACATACAAGGGAATCATATACTTAAGATATTTTCTAGAAACTTAGAAAACAGAAATTTCATCAAGTATTGTATATTTATTTTGATGGGTCAGTTCATTTCAACAATTCACAGTTGACCCACATATCTCATATTTCCTTTGTTTTGAATTAAAATGTAAGGCACTCATGACCTAATGTGGTGCAAGATATAAATTTGAATTTTAGTTGTTTTTTAGTCTGTTTTCTTTTTGGCGAAAATGAGTTTTCTGTTGCATATGGCTGTAGAGAACAGAGAAAAAATATGCTTGACTATATTCAATTCATAAAATGGCTTACTTCGGACTTATATCACACCCTTGTTGCATGAATGCTCCAAGCGAATACCATAAACTGTTTGATATTGTAAAGTCATTTCGTATTGTCCTGTCGTCTTCTATATGCCATTCTGTTGGACTAAATCTACTGACAAGAAATAACACCACACTAACTCCGACGTAGGCAAACAAAATGCACATCCAAATTTCATAGGACAATGGGTCCATGAATGAGAAGGTGTGTGCTTTTTTATTTGTTGGTTTTTTTATCATGATACTGATGCCTAAACTCATAAACGGTTTTGTAAAATCGACTACTCTTTCTCGTTCTGATGATATTGTCATCGCCGCAAAGGCAATATCAGCAATCTGAAAAGAACAGAAGTTATATACTCGCTATAACTATGTTTTTTTTTCATATATCTTTTATACCATCATTAACTACTAAAAGGATGATAAATGCATTAGTGAGAGGTTTATTATAATAATAATAATAATTTTCGTAAACTTTCTGACGAAAATAAATTAATTTGGCTTTTAAGCAATGAAGACACAGACAGCATTTATATAATTCATAACTTTTAAAACAACTGTCCAACGAAAGAGATGCACTAATGAATAATTGACTTCAGAGCTGTTCCCCTTTATTATTGTAAGAAAATGTCGTGTTCCATATTGCTGGTTTTTATTCACCAGTATGTATATTTCATGCAGTTGTTTTCTTTAACAAATGAATATATGTTCAATTTTTTAATCATAAGTACAGTTACTGTAATTATTCTGCCCTAATATGGGCACTGTGATTTGTTAACAAAATTGTTTGAATTTATTAGTATTTGTTGTTTCCCTTGATATTGCATTATTTCGATTATGTGTGTGTTTCTTTTATAGTGGTATACGACACGTACTTACCCCTCTGGTTAATTCTCCGATCACACCATTCCATGTGCCGTTTTCCAGTTTTTTGCCATATGTACCATCCCCAGAAATGCATAGTGTATAATTAAAATGTAGATAATCAGATACTTTTTCTATCAGATCTATTATATAACCTTGGAAGTTTTCTCTTCCACATGTAGCTCCTATTTGTTCTCCTTGTTCAGTCCACATTACATAAGGATCTTCCTGTAAAACACCACAAGTGTTCATTATAAAAGGAGGATTCTACTTTTCTGTTTGCATTTTGTTTCATCGTCAACTTCACTATCGTAACCTAATAACCCAAAAATGATGTATATTTTAAATCTAGTTTCACCTTCTATTGGACAAGAAAATATATTTTGTTTATTTTGTGTATTTTTTTCAACAGACATCATCTTTAATTTAGTTTAGAGTGGTAAAAGTGGCGTTAAATATCAATCAATCAATAAACCAATTTAATTTTTGTTATGTATTTTGATAAAATGGTTGTCTTTCTAGCAGGCTATTTCTGTTACTATTGTAAAGTTAGTGAGCGGGTCTTGTAAAATATCGACCGTTTCAACAAGCTTCTATTCTGTCTTTCTCGCCGGCAAATTAGGCAAACGGAATGATTTGAACTGATCTCCGCTTAAAATATTCGAAGACTTCTCTATTTTACCCACAAACCCTGCAGTTGATATATTCATACATAGATATGTCATTCAGGCGACATCTTGTTGATCACGATTTAAACTTACTTTCTGATATAATTACATGATTTGCGTGCGTGTGTGTGACAGATGATTTGACCAGAAAATAAATCATAAAATAAAATATATAGCAGATCCTGTGGCATTCCCGCAAACATGATTGTGAACGATACACAGCCTAAACACATCTATATGGTGTTTAATTGAATGTTTTTGTATTGTTTGCCTTTTTTCTATCGGTCATTCTACTAGTATTATCTGTCTTTATTCGTCCTCTTTTTTTCCCATACATGTATGGTGTGGTCTTCGTTTACAACATCAAAAAACATAAATTCTTGTTGATGTTGATAAATTTTGTTTGTTATTTAATGTAAATGGTCTAAAGGTATTCCCATTCAAAGTAATAAATAAGCTACAAAACTACGTTCACTATGTGATATCTTCAGCTCTTTCAGTTTAACTGATACGTTAGCCAACTGCAGGGCTCATAAAATGAAATAAACAATATAAGTTTAGTAATTTATTTAGTTAATATAAAATGTAGTAGCAATAGTTATTACATTGGTAGCAATGAATTACATTGATTTCCCATACAAATAAAAACCGATAATTTCACATGTGAAATAAACGTGGTTATTTCACTCTCTGACGTCATACAACAATAGGCGTTGTCAAGACGTCGATAACGTCGGATCAAAACAAATTGTGAATGCGTAGGAACAAGATATAGTTCCTTACATTTTCTACATTAATTTCCTTAAAAAAAGCCATTTGCCAATGTAATAAAATGAATAACTAATCAAAGAATTCAAATATCGAACAATATTCAACTCGTGACCGAACAACACTGATAATTAACTCATGCGCTACGCGCATTCGTGAATTAATGTGTTGTTCGGTCACTCGTTGAATATTTTTCTCTATTTGAATTCTTCGATTAGTTATTCTTTAATTAATACATAGAACGTTTCATAATCCATTGTGCACAATTCAATAAAATGTTCGAAATGATTAACTTTGCTATGAAAAATTAGTGTGTTTGTACCAGCTTTGAACAGAGCCTAGCAATAGTTATTGAAAATAGTCACAAAAGTGAAATTTTGTATAATGCTAAGATGTCAAAAGTTACAACCATTAGACGTCTCGATTACAGTTTTTTAATGAATGAACAAGAAAAATCTTGTTCAATTCCATGAGAAAGTAGTATATAATACTAATGTTATTGTTAAAACGCATAAATTGTCACCTTGACTGTGGTTATCCGTCGAACTATTTGTCTATTTGTTATATTCGGTCTAGGCGCTGTTTGTATCTCTGGTTCGTGTAACTGTAGTTGTGTTGGTGGGTTGAAAACTCCTACCTGAAAAAAGGAAACACGATTTTATAAAGTCGTCATATATTTATATATTTAGAGGACAACAATCAGAATCTGATAAATGCTGTAAAATATTAGTTAAGATAACATAGTCATACAAACTCGAGCTAACAAAAAAAACGAGAGAAAAACAAATATAATTACAGATTTTAGGAGCAGATAAAACTAAGTATTGTTGGGAAATCAAATTATTCTTTCAGTCTGTTACCTGATACAAACTATTTCTTTATTCTAGACAAATTTTAATTATTCACGGAGTTAATTCCATACAGCAATGTCTTGAACAGAGAAATTAAGCACGATCGTGTGAAATTTGAGTTTTATAGATTTTCAATACAGAACTTTTTTTAGTTGTGATGCAAACTGTAATAATAAAATTAATTGATATTAATAAAAACGGGATGCAAATAACAACATTATGATTATAGACTTTATAAATGTGTAACTATGTATCAGGCCTTGGTTTTCTTGTTTGAACCGTTTAACATTTGGTCATGTTGGGCTTTCATCGCTTTCTAAACGGTATGCGTTTTTCTCATTGTTGGAGGTCGTACGGTGACCTACAGTTGTTTTCATCCACATCATTTCGTATCTGGTGGATGATTGTTGCATTAGGAATCATACCAGATCTACCTACCTTTATTTCAAAAAGGAAGAATGATTTGAAGGACAATACCCGAATGATTTTAAAGTAATCTTATCATATATTGCTATGTTTGAAATACTATTTGAAATGTTTTTTTTGCTAGACTTTGTTTTGACTATTTATAAATAATGTTATCATAAAATGCTAGGTTTGAAGTACTATATGAAATAATATTGTAACTTGACTTTATAATGTCGAGTCATACCAACACAATTAATGCCTTACCTTAGTCAAAGGTTTTAACCACTATATAGTTTTTCGTCCTTGTTTTTAATGTTTTAGAAACACATATTATTTTCATTAAAACATGATACGTCACATCTATCATCGACTATCGGAACCAACTAAAAAAGTAAACCCAATTAGAAAAAAAAACAAAGGAACAAAACCATGAAAGAAGAGAACAGTTCATACTTTAGCTATCTGCATATTCATTCTAGTTTCGAAAAGAGGAAGCTTGAACTCCTTTCGCCAGCCATTTTCCTGAAACTTTATCGGATTTTCACTATCACTTTTTCCATCATACTCTCCCTACAAAACAGATAACAATATTTTCGAATCGTCTTATTTAGGTATTACACAACAGATGATACGTTGCCATCCTATTGCGTATGGACATTTTAAAAGATCATGTATTGATCCATTCATTCGACTCCATTTTCAATTGACTAGGATTGTCAGTTTTCTTACCGAAAGTCGGTGGTTCTCTCCGGGCATTCCGGCTACCTCCACCAATAAAAATTGACCGCCACGAAATAGCACAATAGTACAGAAAGTATCGGTAAACACCAATCAATCAATCATTTAATGTTTATAATCAATAGTTTCACTTAGGAAGGCAGATACATTTTAACGAAACCCATACAGGAACGGTTTATTAATCGAAAGGTCAATCCTACCTGAACAAATTGCTACTATAGTTTTTGGTATTTGTACAAAATTCATTCGTTCAGAATTAAATCTATTCACAACTTTTATAGACTTGAGACAGTTAAAAGCCTCAAAGAGTTACCTGCCTGTTGTCGAGAACTGTTTGTTGCCCTCTGTTGTTTTTTTTTTTTCTTTTTTTTTTTCGGTTGTTGTCCATACACCTTATCGCTATTTGTCCGCCATTACTGGACATCACACAAGTTCCCGTAAAATTTTGACGTCATAATAGAAAATATCTGACGCCACAATGGAAAAGTGATTGTTGTATGACGTCAAAAGTTCGAGCGGGACTGATTCTCGGGTCAAGCGGGATTAGCGATAAGGTGTATTGACGTTTTCCCCACATCCCCTTTGTTTCGTAAAGAAGTGTATATGTAAACTTTTAGAAATAAACAAACGCGATTTCACTTGCAAAAATTATGCCGGTAATCATAGTACAGAAAGTAGCGGTAACCACCAATCAATCAATCAATCAATGTTTATAATCAATAGTTTCACTTAGGAGGTCAGATACATTTTCAAGACTCGTCTACAACAAAAAAGAGAAACGAATGAAGCTGATTTCATCGAACATATTTTTAAAAAAATATCATCGATCAAGAACGCTCCTGAAACAATCGATTTGTAAGAAGAAAAAATAATAGGTTTGTACCTCTCTTATAGCATTCAAAACACGTTTTCCGGGCCTAAATGAAATACTACGTTCATTGTCTCTACACTTGATCATGTCGTCTGGATTACGTATCTGGGTGACTGGATCAGTTAGTTTCTTCAAAGCTCTATGAAAGACCAGGACTGCATCTTCAACAAGTACGTCCCCATACTTAAATCATAACATGAATTTGAACATTTTTGTTTTATCTTATTATATATTATCAATTTAATGAACAGTAATGTCTCTTATAATTGAAAGAATTATTAAGTAATAATTTTAAGGCATTTTCCAATGTTTTTAATACAGTAAAATCAAATTGTCAAGAACATCCTATGACGTTCATATATGATCATTCTAGGAATGGTAATTCACTGATTTAATTTGTTTATTGTATTCATATTGTTGTTTTCAGTGTTGGTCATGTCAGATGATCTTTGACAACGTTTGATTTTGTTAGTTTTTGTGTGAACTTCCCCTTTTTTAATTTATCTTGGGAGTATTTGACAATAAAAATACTAGCAGATATCTGGTTTGTTGTGACGTGAATATTTTGGTAAATTCGTAGATTGTATTTATGAACAAATCAATTATTACTCATAATGAAAAAAAAAGCAAGGATTTATTATGTGTGCTTTTCTCTGATGTCAGTGTGCGAGAGTATCGATTAGAGGTAAAAAATAACAGGGAATATTTTTGGTTCGAGGAATAATGTATTTACTTCAAATAAGCACATTTTCAATGTGAAAATTTATTTACGATTTTGTACGTGACTTACTGTTTTCCTTTTTCGTGATTGAGTATTCCATGGCTCTGCTTCAGGGACTTTCAAACTGAACCCAGAAACGTTCATGCCAGCGGATAACACTGTTGCATTCATGTCGTTGATTCCCTAAAATAAGGTGTGATAAATTAATTACATTCATGAATTGTCATTTTTCTGTGTATTGTAATACATTAGAAAAGTATTAGTTAGTGGCGTCAATGAGTTTCCAGGTTTAAGTTTTTTTTATGTCATTATATTCGTGCAAACTTCTGAAACTGCACATGTACACAAAAAAACCGGGTACTAAACATTCATGATTTTCATTAACCACACAATTAAGAATGATACATTAGATATAAGTACCAGCAAACCAGTATTCAAAGGTCAGTCTCGAAACCCGTGAAATGTAACCTTCTAACGCGGATGACCTTCTTGTAGAGGTTTCAAATGCATAGGTATATTCAATGGTGAACAATAACAGGGTCTCCTGACAAGACATGGTTTCGCTACACAGACACGAACTTTAAAGCAGATTTGGGTGTACTTTGACAGCATTTATTTATTAACCTAATACTGTCCTAAGTTCATGATAAATCCTTTATTACTATCGTTGCCTTAACGATGTATAAAAAAGAAAACTCACCAAAGAAACTAGGCTTATAATTTTGAGTTTTCTCATGGTCCCTTAGCCTACATTTCCGGATTTTTTTCTACTTAAGCGATGCATTTAATGTTTTTTCTGCAGGAAAACCTGAATATATTTCTTCCATCTTTGTAAAACCCCATACAACTGAAGCACTTCTGAACAAATATTTTATTATTTTTATTATTTCCACTACATTTCCTCCCAGTTTATCATTCATTTGTCACTTATACTCCTCATTACCGTTAATTTAGAACTCCTTATGTGCTGCTTTCAAATAAAGATGCATTATATATATTTTTTCTTTTTGCAAAAGAAGGTTTTATCTATGAAAATTGTTGTCGTTGTCATGTTAAATTGTAGTATTTAACGTCCTTAACTGACCTCTAAGAATAAAATCAGCTAATCTTATGCATTTGTCATTTTATATTAGAAGAGCTTAAATAAATTTGTAGAGGCTGTGACTTATTTTTCATAAAATACATAAAACAATCTCAATATGTTGAAAGGCGAATGTATTGATTTACACTTGGCTTTTGAGTTTATTCAAGTTAACTCTAAAATAACTTCTAATCATGCGCACTGTCGTACATTTTACTGAGAATTAAAAATAGGGACTGGAAATATCTATTATATCTTGCTCACATAACCAATCCTATGATTCATAACTTGTAAGTCTGAATAAGGCTAAACATAACATATTGAAAAAACTATTTCGAATTCGGTTATTGATAATTACAAATCAACCTTCCTGAACGAATACGCTACCAGTCAAATATGAAATATAGCATATACAATAAACAAAGATTTGTATACATGAAGTTGAGACCTTACAATGCAACAAATAATCAAACATCGATACCATTGTTATAAACATATCGACATTTGGTATTTGATTTGATACTAACCAAATCAACAAGAAGAAAATGAAATCTGTTGTTGCTGATGTCTGGATCATGTTTCTGTAAAAGAGAGACAATCGTAAATTCAATTGCATTAAAATACTCACACAACAGAAGTTTAAGTGTTAAATGTTTAACACACTCATTGCGTGTAATCAATTAACTTTATCTATTATCATTCTTTTTGAGTCTGCATGCAATTGAAAATATCAACCTATCCTACCTTCTTATTTCAGTGTCGTGACTACGGTTCAACTGCCAAGTTTCTCTGTAAATTTACATACCATCTGAGACCAAATGTTAACATTTAGGTCGATCAAGTCTGTTTTCCTATCTGACCAGACGATACAATTAGGCTAAAAACTAATCAATCAACGAGAAATAACCTTGCAACAATAAAACTTAGAGCCTACACAGCTTAATATCATGAGTTTTTTTAATACATACAACAGTAATAAATCAATGATAAAACAGAAAGAAAACTTAAAACCTGATAGCTTCATATCACCTTAAGCATATTTGGACCAAATGATAAACATTAAACTTCTGTTAGTTCCTTTGATGTATATCATAAAAGTCATGGTGTCTGGCACTACTTCATGCATTAATCAAAAGCGTTGGTAAATACAAAAATCAGATTTGAAATTTATCTCGACAAATTAAATTCACAGTGTCTGTTCCCTTTTTTAATACATGCGTGATTTCATAGTGTTTAATAAACTACAATGTCCATAGTGTGGTTTCAATTACAATTAACGACTTCAAACAATTTCATTATTCACTGAATTTGGTAATGACTTAAGACCAAGGCTGACGAACTTAAAACATCAATCAAAATAGTGCAGTAGCATATCATAAAAAGATTCGTTTAGAAATACCTATTCAACTAGTTCTTCTTAATTGATTTGTGAGATTTGAACATCGGTAAACTAATGTTGCATTAATTTACGCCAAATTCTAGTAAAGTGCTTTTTTAACACAAACCCCACATATCAAAACAGTCATTAGACGCAAATTCAAATATTGATTATTTACAATATACAATAACAAAACTTTGAGACCATTTTCTGGTGGGGTTTTCATTTATTAAATAGAACTTTACCCACTGAGCAAAAGTGTCAGATATGGAGACAAAAAAGCTTTGTAGCCTTCAGTCAGGATACTGTTGTTATATATTCCTACCAGTGGACTATGAATTAAAGACGAAGTGAATTAAATGACAATTAGTCAGAATTTCAAAAACAAGTGTAGAAGTCCTCAAACCGCAATCATCGTCTTAACCCTCTTGAAACTTTCAGAGTAAGTAAAGCAAGAAAAGTGCTTCGAATGTACCAAATGTATGAAGTGTTATTTTTATTTTCTAGCACTGGATCGATATAGCTGCTGGTTGACTTCTCAGTCACTGAGGGTATCATCAGCTCAGTAGTCGGTGCATCGGTACTGACAAGATATTTAACATGGCTTTCTTACATTATCCGTTGATTGATTTAGAAACTATTGAAAATCTCAACCCGCACAGGCAAAATATAAATTCAAAAGCATATAGTTGTAATTGTAGTATTTTAGATATATATATATATATGTATATATATATATATATATTTCTGTATTATAAAAAGATGAAAAAACAAATTTTACCACAATAGAAGTGTAAATTTCGTATTATAATTAATTCTACATTGTATGTGTATCTGCTGATTACAACAAAGCTGTCAATGTTATACTTAATTTTAAATTCTTGTCTACCTATAAAACAAACAATAAAGGCTTATTCTGGAGTGTCTATGTGTTATTTTCTGTTGCAAAGGAGACATTATAAGTTTCAAAATAAATTAAGAAGATATCAAGATGGTCATTAAGATTTACAAGACGATAAAATACAGCCACATCATGAGATTTAAACAAAAGCTCAGAAAGACAAATATTGTCCACAAAACACAAGACAAAAAAAACCCTTATAAACAGTAGTGAACACTGATGCTCCAAAAGAATCAGCTGTTACTGCAACACCCTTATTTGTTGCTAATGTTAACAATCTGGAAGTTAATAATGAGTAAGACAATAGCCAATACAGCGTCTTACCCATCCGTATCATATGAGTTCAACCTGGTTTTCAATAGGGTTTGTATTACATATTTTTTAGTTTCTAGTGTAGTGTTTTGTGGAATGTGTCTTTCCGTTGTTTTTGGGGGAGTCATGGTGTTGCCTGTTGTTCTTCGGCTTACGGTTCCATTGCCTCTTGTTATCTTCTTGCCTTATTGAAGTTGTCTATTCTTTTGAGATAATTTATTCATAAATAGATGTGGAAGTATATTTGAAAATAATTTATCGAGAAATACTGACAGTAAGATCTGAAAAGCGTCTGCAAAATATCGTTGATACCTACAATGGCTGTTATAACTTCCTGTGATTGGTCAGAAGTTAGGTCTAGAAATACTCTCAACGGTTCCTTTGTAATTTCATTATAAATATCTCGCAACATCTGGTGGCAGCTTTGTACTGAAACTATACGCTTTACAATTATATCTAGGTCTAGTTCCCTTCTATTAATGTCTTGATATAATTGTTGTAGTCTTACTAATCCTGAATAAGAAATACGCATATTTAAGTCAGTTTATGAATTGGTTAATCATATTTAAAACTTCAAAGGTAAAATTAGCGGAACATGTAAACTTATACATACGAAAAAAAAAATCAACACCATCGTAATTTTTTTTGTTTTTGTTAATCTAAAGATCAGTCAGGATTCTACTTCTTCAAAATGTTTTCCACATTACGCCACCTATTTTTTTCAATCGTGAAAATGGAAGCCATTGTAGGGATGACGCGCTGTCAATTTTGCTCTTAAAAACCGATAAATTTATCCACATAGCGTCATTACGATCCTTAAATAAAACAGTTGTATTTTAAAAGACAAAATTATCTACTAGCTAATAAGCATCATTTAACGTACTTTTAATGCCTTTAGTTAATCTGAAACCATAATTGTCTGATCAGTTGTCATGGTGAATTTTCGATAGTTCAAAAACATTACAAAAAAACTAATTAAATATTACGTGGAAGTGCAGACTAAACATGTGCAGAGGTTGAAGAATAATAACCCTAGATATCACACAAAAAAAAAGAAAAGTTATGCATCTTTAAGATTCACAAGTAAATTCTGTCGACAAGTACTTTTAAAAAAAATATTTGATATTCAAACACACCTACTCTGTTGTTATAACTCATTATAAAGGTATTTCATCTGACCTATATATTTATTTTTTAGTACTGTGAATTTCTAATTCTATTTTATCAACCGGTAGCCTAAATATAAAAAATAATAGAATCTAAAGCGAGATGATGTATCAAATATGTTTGCTTAATACGCTTTCAAGACAAAATAGTCATCTCAAACACGCCTGAACATAAAAAGGTGTACTTTACCTTCTCTTTCCGATGAAATTATTGCCCATTTTTTGGATTTTTTTCCCAAAATATTTGTTTAGATATATAAATATAGGTATTAACGCGTCAAGTACATATTTAAAAAAAAACACATACCATCATCTGTTTCATAAATGTAAAATATTTTGTTCCACTGTTTTAACTGTACAACATCAAGTAGTCCTTTTATATATGCTGGTCTTATATAAAGCTGGTACGGGTCTGGAGAAGAGGATTGCTGTGGCATACTTAACGAAATAAAGGGGACTTTAAATGTGTCCGTATACGACTGGATTGTTGATAAGGCACATGACTGAAATGCTCCAAGGATTCCATATACATTGTGTTCCAATAAATTACAAACTACAACAGAAAAAGAAGCACGTTACTAGCTTTCGTCATTTTTCTTGTAACCCTAAAACATTTCTTGTCATCATTAGCTTAATGATATATGCATGATGTACTAAACAAAGGAGAACCTTAGATCACCCCCGGTTTTTTGTGGGGTTTGTGTTGCTCAGTCAGTAGTTTTCTATGTTGTGTTTTGTATACTGTTGTTTGTCTTTGGTCTTTTTCATTATTTTTTTTTTGCCATGTCGTTTTCAGTTTATTTTCGACTTATGAGTTTGAATGTCTCTTTGGTATATTTCGTCTCTCTTTCATTACAATTGCATTTTGAATGTTACCATTATATTAATAAACAATTATAAAAAAAACTTAAATAATTGTACGCACTCAATATTTTTCTATTCATAGTTGTATATAACAAACAACTATGCAAACAAAAATATGTAAGAAAGACAGGTCTATAAATCATCTCAGTAGTTTCATTTCAATACTTCCAACAAAATATAATGCCATTTACTAACGATAGCAAGCACTGTTGTATCATTCAAGTGTGATGATAGAGTAAACAAATAACATAACGAGAATGTTTTTATGTTAAAGCTCTTCAGTCTGTATATCACGAATTCAAGAACTAAAATGTCCCCATAACAAACCTATCAGATCGTCTGGGGAATAATGATTTTTAGAAAATAATACCCATAAAAACATTCAAACTAATCGCTTTTAACGTGTGCGACGATACGCATTGAATGGAAACACAGATACCGCAAAATATATCGTACTTTAGTGGTAAAGTTGATATAATTGATAACCTAACTTGGCGTTGTTTTTATTTCAGATATTTGAAAGCAAAAGTCTCAACGTCCGCAATCGATTAGAACGTACACAGCAGGGTAAAGATGAACGGTAGTTCTTCCGTAATCAAATTTCTGTTTTATTGTCGAAAAGCATGGTGGAAATGAGATCGATTTCTTAGTTATATTTGTCCCTAGAGAAATGAGAATTTAATAATTTTCTTTACCTCGTTTCACATACCACATTGCAAAAGATATTAAGAATGACCGTCCAAAGAAATAACCGATGCTTAAAGATAATTACGATAAAAGCATTTTTGCACGAAATCTTGTTGTTAGGAAAAACTGCAAATCAAGTTAATACATTGCAGCAAGTTTGATTAATTGTTAGAAATTATAAATCAATTCCAATAATCTGTACTTAATTTTAACACAAATAGATGTATTCATTATTTACTGTAGATTTTAGACGATACGTTTTTTTTTTATAAATCCTTGCGCCAGATCTCTATTTTCGTAGTGAAAATTCAAAATGAACCATAGATAAATATATAGATAAGGAGATGAGTTATGACTGTAAATGCGGCAACTATCAACCACAAATTCAAAATCTTAATCAACCATAGATCACCGTAAGGCCTTCAACAATGAGTAAAACCAACGCCATATAGCCAGCTACAAAAGTTTACGATATCATGGCAAAATGTTACGTAAACAATTCAAACGAGAAATTCAGCGGCCTCATTAACGACGAAACAATTAACGAAAAATGAATATAATATATAAATGATTGTATATCCAATTATTATCAAAATTACTTCTGTTATTATCAGTATGCATAAGATCTTCTGGATGTTCTCAAAAATTATAATAATTGTATGCAAATTATTTAGGAAGAAATTTAACAGATATAATTCCTACTTTCTAAATTAAATAATGTGGTACGCTTCACGAGATCCAATTCAAAGTAATCCTGTTACTGGGAAGTAACTAAACGACGACAAGACTAGAAAATCCATATGACAATGTTAACAAGAGAATATTTTTGAAATAGCACCCTCCTTTTCTTAAAATCTTAATTGGCATTCTATTTAGTACATCTACCCTAGAATTGTGATGCAAGTTCATACACAAGTAAATTTGGGCTCACAATGGTCAAAATATATTTCTCATATAAGTTTTATTCATGTAAATGCATTTGCTGGTTTAAGCAAACAGTAACATCAAAAGCATTTTTGTCAAAGTAGGGCTATGTTCTAATAGTTAGTCAGTGAACTGATGGACACATAAAGAGATAAAAAAAATACATGTTGTTTCAACAGTAGTCAGAAGGATAAATATATTGGATGTTGAACTTATATTAAATTAAATCAGTTATGTATCTTGTGTAAATAACAAAGCCAAACAATACTTACTGTGTTTTTTGTATGTGAAATATCAACATTCAGTATAGTAGTTATTGAAAAGTAAACATCTACGATCAGTAGAAGAAGAACGAGTAAACGAGCGATATGACGAAATAAGTGTTGATAATGTTTTTATATTACTCAATCTGACATAGCAAAAAGTGTTAGCTGCTTTCTCAGCTTGTATAAACACACAATGCTTTCTGCGATAATTTTAATATTGTTTTAAAAAAAATAATGCTTTTCATCAGCTTTCTCTATCTGCATCAATATTTGCATAAAGAAGAATGAAGGTCGCTGATGACTTTGGTATTCCTTCAAGTTAATTTTAGAGGATGGACACAGTTTATTCCTGTCTATGGTCTTTGTTTTATTCAGAATTATAGCCATGTATGCCAAAAAAAGTAAAACAACAAAAATACCGAACTCCAAGGAAAATTCAAAACAGAAAGTTCCTTTTTAAATGGCAAAATCAAAAGCTCAGAAACATCAAACGAATGGAAAACAACTGTCATATTCCTGACTTGGTACAGGTATTGTTAAGATGAAACTTGATGACCATTGATCCGTCCTTGTTCTCCTTCCTCAACTACTTTATCACAATTATACTCAATGAAAATATTAATCTACACAGAAAAAAATGATATATTTGAAATTTCATGCTCAACAAAGTAAACTGAAATATTAATAAAATATGATAATCTTTTTTTTTAAATGTCCACTCCTTTCGACTATCAATGGACGAAAAACGACAAAAGATGACAATAAAACACAAATGGCTTGAGACCATGAAAGCCAAAAAGAAACTTTAAATTCCGTTATGTAAATCCTCTTAAAAATTTTCATTAATTGTAGTTTTTTTATATAACTGTGCGAAAACAGAAAAGGTAATTGATTTAGGGGCAATGATTTTTTTTCTCTTTTTAAAGACTTCTTCCATATCAAAACAAGATCAGGAAAGTTATATCAGAAAGCAATTAAGACATATAAAGTAGACTTGTCAAAAAGAAATATACATCCTTATGATATCTATTATGGAAGTCGATATCACTATCTACAAACACTTTCTGAAACGCATCATTCGACAAATGACTTCCACCAAACTTGTACAAATCCATTATCCTCTGAAACAAAATAAATCTTTCGCTCAGGGAATTAAATAATTCGTTTCCATAGTAACTAAAATGAAAAGGAGTAGAAATGTGCAAAATTGATTTGACACGCAAAGTGTAAATCCTCTGTCGTGCGTCTTCAAATTCACCGGTTTCTCTTAAATATTTATCAAAATATCGACTTCTCCCAATTAGTGGTAAAATAACGGAGTTAATTTTGGAATTGTTAGGAATTCTTGTTTATAATTGGCCATTTTATGCCAAATAAAAGTTGTAATATGATATAAAAACAAATTGCAATTCGTTAATCGTTTCAGTTTCAAATGTCAAAAAAAAATCAAATTCATTCTGTTAATATTTTATTGGAACCGGACTTATCTACAATACCTATTAATAAATGTCAGATACAAATTAGTAGCAGTAATATTAAGCACAAACCTTGAAATATAAAATGTTTTCCGAAAACGTGGACGTCGACATGGTAAGTGTCTCCTGCAATGCATGCTTCACCCGTCATGCAAATCAACACTCTGTCAAAATATCCCGATAGGGAACAAAAACAATAAATTTACAGATAAGACTACTATTTTGATATCTTAAGGTTAGAGATCGCGAAAACATGTCTTTCCATCCATACAGTGGGTATTCAAAAGAAAAGAAGGGTAAAATATAAAGACAATGAAGCATACTTAGGACAGTATGGAGAGCATAGGAGTAGCATACAATACCAAAACTTATTTCCAGTAAATTTAATTTCTTATATGATATTGTGCCATTCGTCACAACTCAGCCGATTCCGTACAGAAGCAAAGTCACCCGAGGTTTGCCGATTAGATATTGTGCATCTGCTAAATTTCAACAACTTAGTTGTCGAATACACCGGACATTTCGATATCACTAGAAGTTTGGAAACAGTCTGTACAGACCAGACCTGTTGGTGACCTTCTGCTGTTGTCTGTTCTATGGTCGGGTTGTTGTCTCTTTGACACATTCCCCATTTCCATTCTCAATTTTATGTACTATACGTCTGTTTAGATTTAAAAATCTTCTGAAAATTCATTTACACAAAAAAAATACATTAAAACTTATTATCAATTATATTTTTTTGAAATATTTTAATCAAAGACGACACGTTCATCTCGATATTTTATTTGGATTTTATCTACTAAATCAGTCAGTATCCCAATATTGGGGAATTTTATAAATACAGATGTGAATATAAGGAGAAAAGACTAACCAAACTACTGCAAAACAAAAACAGAAGACATTAATTTAAAAATAAGGAGATGTGGTATGATTGCCAATGAGACAACTATCCACCAAAGTTCAAATAAAGTGGATGTTAGCAATTATAAGCAACAGTACGGCCTTCAACAATGAGAAAAACCCATACCGTATAGTAGGCTATAAAAGGCCCCGACTGCCTAATTCATAACAAAACAACTTACGAAAAACAAATATGACAGGCGTGAACCAACGACAACCACTGAATTACAGTCCTGTAGTTCAGTGGTTGTCGTTGGTTCGTGTCTGTCATGTTTGTTATTCGTAAATGGTTTTGTTATGAATTAGGCAGTAAGTCTTCTCAATTGAATTGTTTCATATTTTTCATGTCGAGACTTTTTATAGCCGACTATACGGTATGGTTTTTTTCTCATTGTCGAATGCCGTACGGTTGCCTATAATTGCGTATGTTCACATCATTTGAACTTGGGTGGATAGTTGTTTCATTGACAATCATACCACATCTCCTTATTTTCATGATACTCAAATGTCTTTATCACTACCCCTTCTAAATCATCATTTATTCTCATTGTGCTATTACGCAGATTTTACTGTCCTCAGTTTAAACATTCTATGTACCATGCAGTTGTTTCCATGTTAGAAAAGTTATGGTTCCTTATATGATTAATTCATTGGTAGCGCTGATTAATTCATTGGCATGCTGTTGAAACAATGGTTCTTTCTTATTGTTGAGCATGCACTTCATTATTCCTGACAGAAATAATCACGGATATCTTCCATTTGTCGTAAACATAATCCAGTATTTGATTATACGTACAATCATGGATGACCAAAACATATAATCTCAAGATATGCTTTGTTATGAACAACACGAATGGCAACTTGTTGAGCAGGCATTTAGATATATTCTTATAATTGAGATTTTAACCTGGTTTTATGATGCACATTACTTTAGGATGGACTAATTTGTTTGTGGTTTATGTTTAGTCTGTTTCTCTCTTTTGCTTTTGTAAATTTTGTTATTCGACATTTTATTTTCGACAGCCTTCTTTGTATCTGTTTGTATTTCTTTTACAGATTGCCATATTTTAGTGTTCTTTTGTATTGGGCTCTATTTTTTTTATGTCCTCGAACACAACAGAGGTTCAGTGTAAATCGAGGATGTAATTGATTCATTATAGTAGCAATCATCCTAATAGAAGTGTCCCGGATGCTTGGCAAAGTGTGCATATCACGTGTTTCTTGAATGACATTCATTATAGGTATTTTGATGACCAAATATATAGAAATTAAGGGAAAACAAACCGAAAGAATCTTAAAAGACAGTCGAGACCGTTATGGGTCTTTGTACACCTCGCTTTAGCAGTGCAATAGAATTTTATGAACTGATTATTTCAGACAAAATTTGATTCATACCAAAACATTTATGAGTTAATTTTTTTTAAGTCTTTATTGTGGGATTGGAACTAGAAGTCGCCAAAGGATAAACAAATGAAATTTTTACGTTATGTGTGGAAGATAAATGAAACGAGATGTGTTATAAGATTTTGTCATGTTTTCTTACAGCTAGAGTAATAATGCGCACTTTGTTTACCGTGGTACAGAGTACATATATGGTAAGTCATTGACAACAGATAAATTGATTTCAATACTTTAGGCATGGGGTTTACTTTGTATCTACTTGCCTTTAGAGAAACAATATTATTCATTATAGGTTTAAACTGGAGGGTAGTTGTTTTTTTATTCTGCTTGAATTCATTTAACTGTAGGAAATCACTGGTTAGGATACAAACCAATCAGAGTCTTTAAGGCATTATTATCAATACAGACTTTTCAATAATGATATTAACGTGCCCATCATTATTCAACTTCCTATATAATTGTTGATAAAATTGATCATATGAATGTCCGTTCAATTATCTCATATCATGTTACAAACAAACATTTCAGTCAAAAGCTGTATTATATAAACATTCTCTCGCGGGAATGATTGTTACTTATTTCGCGACCACATAAAATGCACGAAATTCCCCCACGTGCAAATAATTTGTCGGCAGCAGCACTATTTAGGTACATTTGTAGGACATAAAATTTATATGTGCGAATTTTTGCATTGAAATCGCGTTTATAACAACCTGCAAAAAAATCCATGTCTACAGTATAAATTTAAATGCGACAGTTGGACCCGATATGGAAAGCATATCCTGTTATATATACATGTATCATTCAACAATAAAGTAAAACGTCATCTCTAACGCAATTGTTATGCCTCGGAACATAAAACTACCGGTAATCCTGGACTGTCAAACCAGTTACAAATTCTCAATCTTTCTCTAGTAAGTTTAAACCCGAGACACATGACAGAGTATTGGAAAAAATGCAAGAAATGTTTGATGTTATAAAGAAAGCAATTATATACTGTCTGTCAAAGATCAACTGAGAATGAAACTTTCAAGAAAAATAGAATTTGATACCTAAAGTCTGAGTGACTCAGAGGTATAATATCCTTAAGGACTTCTGACTTCACATATTGATGGTTACATCTTCCGCGAAAGATCTTTTTGAATGAATGGAATAAGAATTTATCGGTGAGCAAATATAAATAAGTAAGAATTAAATATCAGAATGGTCGATTTTATATTCATGGTACATAAAAACATTCCACAGGCCTGTTCAGAATGAATAAATGAAAGCATTGTAAAGACATTGTGATTGGTGATGGCTTTTTGTTTCGCCTCTACGCTATTTTCCCTTTGTCCAAACATTGTTCAATGCATAAGAAAAGGTCTAATACAAAAAAAGTGATGTAGAATCAGATTGGAAAAACAAATGGAATCGAGTCCGAGTCTATCAGAAAGGTACAACTACATCCAGATAGGGTCGTTTAGTTATGTTCGTTTTGTGTAAAAATAATATAACATATGACTGTATAACATTAATTTTATCTACATTAAAGATGTTATCGATTGTGAAGAGGATTCGAAGTGATCTCATATATATATATTTCATAGACATTATATAGCTTTGCCGCTTTGGTGCTGTGACTGAGAGGCAGATGGGGGACAAGTTTCTTTAATACATCTTCAGAGCATGACGATTTTAAAAACGTATAATTTATGATCGAGGAGGAATGTTTCTACAGTTTAATTCATCTTACAGCTTCTTTTTATACCAGATAGATTTAGAAGATTTACATCTACATCAGTTTCAGTTAAGACATTAATGCTTTCTTTTATTTAACGAGCATTGATTTCTTTAGTATGATATAACTAGGTATTGTGTCATCTTATCATGACATGTTTGGGTCTTCTATCATGCCACTATCATATAGATTTAATTAATTGGTTATTTTGAACGGACTCTGAACGGTCCTTTCTTGTAATTTACATTTCATTATTCAAATTATTAAGATGAAAAAGGGATGGGCTATTTACATACAACTGTTTATCCTTGCCATACGTAACATGTAATATGTCTGTCTTAAACAGGGACTTAATCAGAGGTTGTCCTAAACTTTTATCTTAGTCTTATTGTCTTTAAAAAGAAGCGGAATATAACAAAGAGAGAATAAAAATCGAAGAGAGGATGACAAAAAAAACATCAGTCTACAAAAAAAAAGCATTGAGCACCACAAACCCCAACAAATGCCGGGGGTATACTCAGGTGTTTCTGAAGGATTGACAGCTCCTGCGCCATATCGGTTACTATTATGAATTATGTTGAAAATATATATAAAGTGATTAGACAAAGGCGGATTTGGTAATTGACTCTTATTTGACCCATATGGCATCACCAAATTCGTAAACCATCGGTCATGACAATTTTTTCACCCTTAAACTTGACTGAAATGTAGAAATTGATGCACGATTTCTCAGGATATCTTTGAAAAGACTGTGACGGTAGAAACAGCACAGATCTCGACATAGAAAAATACAAAAGCACAAAGTACAAAAAAACTGAATCAAGAGAAACACAAAACCACTTCAAACTAGGAGTGATATCATAAGCTCAAGAAGCGTATTCCTTATAGAAAGTATACATTCGATGTTAAGTATCATTCTGTGATGTAACAATCGAAGAAAATGGACGGGATTGTGGCTGCTACAATTGGAACATACCGGTATACGTGGTCATCTGTGACACAGATAGCATATAGCAGTCAATAAACTCATGTTGACGTCTGTGAAATTTCTTAAACGATGACTTCAACTTTACCATTAGGAACCCTCGGTCCAATAGCAACCACGTAAGAAGAAACCCTTTATCAATGAAATCATGATAGGGAACGCAAGCTCTAGACTATCGTATCAACTTGAACATATACTTTATCTGCAGGCGCTGCTGGAATGTTGCTACATGGAAATGGAAGGTTCACAATTGGAAAGCTAAAATCATTACTTGTAAAGATCTCAACCGACCGTGAGAATAAGAAATAATTTAAGTAGGCTCTCTTATTTTTTCATAACTAGTCAAGATAAATGGTGGATTAGAGTTTGTCACATACAGTAGTATGAGCTTTAAGTTATAGTTATATATTCTTTATTGACCTGCCAAGTGTATTATTTGTCTTTTTCCTTGATTGTGTTGTTCGGTTGGGGATTTTTTTTTCAACTTATATGTAAGGTCTCAGTTAATTTATATTCAAAATACTACATTAGCATCATTTACATCTTTTAATATTCTTAAGTACTCAGAACTTTTTCTTCTCTTTTTTATTTCAATTTAATCAATTTAATTTAAGTTATGGTTATGCAAATTAAATCTAATTTAAAAGAAGAACGATGATTGCAAATGCCTTTAGTTAAAGAGGTACACTATTGTATTGTCTTTTAGGAGGTGGTGTGTGGCACATAACTTAAAACAGACTGTCCAAAATGATGTTTCTATCATCATAGTTTGCAATTCGAACTTTTGAGTCGAACTGTCATGCCTTGTACCATTTGACTATTATAGAGCTTTTAGAATGATAAATGATACAGATAAAGGCGACTAATGCTTGTCTGTACTCATGCCCAATCAATATGGTAGTCAATAGGGTTTATGAAAAAGATTTTATAGTCTTGTTGATGGTAAAGAAAATAAAAGAAACAAAAATTAGAAATGCAAGCAACTGTGCGGTCCAAAAAATTGAAAATGAGCAGTAGTCTTTTTTTTTTTTTTTTAGACTTTCAGGATTGAGAAACAGCGAATTCTTCAAAACATTCTATTTTTACATAAGAAGTAAACAGGCAGTATGTCAAGATAAGAAAATGAATACAGTATGATGAGTCATGTTCTTCATTGTTAATTTTTAATCTCAAATTCAGGTTATTAACAAACAGACAACTTCGGATTTGAGGAATATGTTTCACCGACATACAGTGTAGTAAGTTAAACACATTTTTCATTGTTCCTTTACATAATTCATGTAGGACTACTTATTATAATAAAACTTAAGCCTTTGTGCACAGGAGTACCACAAGTGTACGCAAGCCCTTGTGCACAGGAGTAACACAAGTGTACGCAAGGTATTGTGTAGAAATTATAATTGCATTTATAATAAAGTATGCATTTTACTTACTTGCATTACTAACGTGAAAACTATCTTGACATTCGACTATCTCGTGTGTTTGCTCCAAATGTATATCCTTGTCTGAATTCGACAACCTCCGAACTTCAAACTCAAATGTCTTGGCTAAATGTTCTGATTTACGATCAAATATGGCACCTGCAATAAACCAAAGTGTATGAGAGAGGTCTATTTTATTCTTTCATTCGACAAACAACAAAACCATTCAATTTCACTACAGTTACTGTTTCAGCAACAGTCCTACGGCAAACAGTGAACCAGTCCATTTTTGCTGCTGATACATCAACATTTCTACGACATATAGTGAACCAGTATTTTAAAAAGCTTCCGTTTAAAGTGCCGTTGTTTGTCAGGATTATATTTTAATTCTTTCAATCTTTATAGTTTTCTTTCTGCCCTTTTTATATAATAATACAAATGCTAACAAGAACAACATCAACGACAACGATAAAATTATTAATGGTATTCAAATTCATTTTCTAATGGAATGCCCAACATTCGAGCAAAAAACGACAAGTTGTGTTAGATTCTGCTATACAAATATGTAATAATTTAAAAATTCTAGATACAAAAAAACAGATTTTTTTGGCTTCTCTCATGTGAACACGACGAAATATGCAACACTGTAAATTTGATTTACAATAAGAATACAACTGCTATAGATAGCTTCATATTATCATAAGTATTGTCACTTATATCTATTGTTACGCCAATCATTATAGGTAAGATGACAGTATTCGTATTCGAAATAATAACGATAATGATATTTATAATGATAAATAGTATTATCATATATATATACATACATGTATATATTAGTTTTAAAGAAACAAGGAACACATTTGAGGTTGCCAATCAAAATGATGGATACATGTATAACACAAAAAGAGAAAGAAAAATGCACTTTCCAGATAAGTTTGAAACATGATAATAAATTAAATGACAAAAATAGATTAAATATGAATCCCAATTGCTAATTCAATTAATATTTGTTCCCAGAAGTTTACAGCTGTGCAATGTGTCAATCAACAAAGTAAACAGATTTCAACGTTAAAATATTTGTTTTTCAGATCTATTCGGAGCATTTCTATTGTTATTGGAGCGATTCCATATACTTCGAATCCCTTAACTATCCCATCATTCCTTTACTTCTGTGACTTATTTACTGATTCTGCATGTTTTTAAGTAAATTATCCAAATTTCGTTTTACCTCGCTGACAGACATATGAATATTTAGTGGCATGACATATCCTTAATTTGACTTTTGTACTCTTCTTGTTTTAATCAGAGTAAATGCAATATATTTATAATCTATTTTTGAAGAACCTGCACAATGTCATTCGTTTCTCAGACTGTTTATGACGTTTTACACTAAATCCGTGGGTCGTGCACTGATTGATACTTTAGTCTGGTAGAACATGATTTTTTTATTTGTGCCTCGTACCGATCTTTTAGTTAAGCCAATTGCGACTGCTTTTTACAGTTTGTTCATGTGTTGTGCTTTTACACCACTGTCCCCGGTTAGGGAAAGTGTTGAGCGCTCACAAACATATATAACCCCGCCACATTCTTTATGTGACTTTCTCAAATGAGGAGTCTGCAGTTCAGTGCTTTGGTTGGATCATGTCCGTCATATATTATTTAATGTTTGTAAATCATTTTATTTTAAATTAGGCCGTTAGTTGTCTCGTTTGAATTATTTAAAATTTTTAATATCGGGACCTTTTATAGACTACTGTACGGTATGGGTTTTTCTTATTGTTCAAGGGCGTACGGTCGTCTATAATTGCTTATATTCATTTGAAATTTGGTGGATAGTTATCTCATTGGCAATAATTCCACAACTATTTTATATTGAATGGAATTACTTTTATACAGAAATTTATTTTGAACCCAACACGTCAGTCCTTTTTCACAGTCACAATGATGGTCGACTGATCTAGCCGTTATACTACAGGTTTTACAGTTTGGTTATGAATTAGAAAGTCTATTTTACAATCTAGATCCTATTTAATATAAATGAATATTTCAAAAATGTTTCAAACTGAAAATAAGTCTCTTATCCTCACCTGGAAAAACGTTTTAATCGGTAATAGAAAGGTTTGGTAATGTGGGTGAAATTATACGGATCGTCATTTTGTATAACTATCTGGTGTCTTCCCGATTGTCCCACTTTTTGAAATTACAGGTAAAAAAGTAATGAAATTTGTGGGACATTCGGGAATATGTTTGTTGGACAATTGGGAAGTTTAAATGTGGGACAATCGGGAATTGTTTTGATAGTGATTAATTTGTTTTTATAGTCTGTGTCAGTTAATTACAAGTTACTAATCACTGTAACTTATAAAATATGAAAAAAACCATGAACAAATAATAATACTAACATATTATATTTTGCACATACATGTAGTAGGTACAATTGAAGTATCATCAAACATGGAATATAATATGAAATCATAAAATTTTAGTCTTAGATGCATGATTTTTTTAATTAGTTTTTATTGGCTTTGAACTAGCTGTCAGTAACTGCGAATAATCTAAGATCTGTACTTAGTGTCTTTGTTATGGGGATGTATAAGTAGCCGTCCACGTCCATGTCCACTCTGTGATTTGTTAGATGTATTTCTGTCTGTACCCATCTGATAAGATAAGCCTTTTTCAACTTATTTTTTTTAGTTTATTCTTATGTTGTACTGTAACATCACTGTCCCAGTTTAGTGGGAGGATTGGCGCCTTCAAATAAGTATAACCCCGCCACGTTCTGTATGTGTCTGTCCCAAGTCAGGAGCCTGTAATTCAGTGGTTGTCGTTTGTTACTGTGTAACACATTTGTTTTTCGTTCATTTTTTGTACATAAATTAGGTCGTTAGTTTTTCTAGTTTGAATTTTTTTACATTTTTCATATTGGACCTTTAAAACTGACTCTGCTGTATGGGCTTTGCTCATTGTAGAAGGCCGTATTGTGACCTATAGTTGTTAATTTCTGTGTCATTTAGTCTTTTTTTGAGAGTTGTCTCATTGGCAATCATATCTTTTTTTTTATGGAAGTCTGGTTCTTCTTTATAGTTGGTGACGAGTCCTGTTGACTGCACTTTATGGCAAAGACACTGGGAATATTGGAAAAACAACCTTTGATTTAGTTTAAACATATTTTATTTGCTTAAATATGCAAAAGGGATGAGACACAAGTTAATCAAACTTATGAAGTCTTCTCCCATGAACAATTTATAACAATAGAATTTTTTACAAAGCATGCATGCAAACAATACATTGTATATATTGGATGTGTAAAAGATGATGTGTGATGATGTGAATGGTTGTACACAATATACATGTATATGCACTTTAGTGTGCTGTATTACACAATTAGAAACCTCTTTGACTCTTTAATAAACTCATATACATTCTTTACAATTCTTTCATTTTCATCATTAGTTAATGACGAATCACCGGAGGTTAAGATGTTCAAATTTAATAGAGAGTTCTCTGGTAACCAGTTCAGATTATTAGATAGTTTGATTCTTATATTCGTATAATTAGGACATTCAAAAAAGAAGTGAAATGAATCTTCACGCTTAGCACCACAGCTACAAGACGGATCTGAAATTATATTAACTCTGTTAAGATCATAATTCAAAAACGAGGCTGAGCATCTAAGTTGAGTCAAAATGATGTTGAGTTTACGATTGCCAAATTTATAATGTTTGGGTACTTGGGCTTTTGAATTTAGTTTAAGATTTTTTAATTCAGTTTTGAATTTACCTAAAGAGTCAATGTTGCGGGTCAGCACATTAAGGTTATTCCACAGTCGTATAGTTGAAGGTATGAAGGATTCTTGGGTCAATGAAAGTCTACAAAAAGGGTATATTATATCATTCCCATTACGTAAGGGATAAACAGCTGTACTTTGGATTGTTGGTGGAATTAAATTGCAAAGATAGGCTGGTGCATTATTATGTTGAATATTATAAAATAATTGTAACTTCCTCCTTTCTCTTCGTTCAGCTAGAGTTTCCCAACCAATCTCATCATAAATAATTCTACTACTAGTAAAAATAGGAAGGCCTGTTACAATTCTGGCTGCCTCAAGCTGCAGCTGCTCTAATTTGTTACAATAACCCACACCCATATTATCCCAAACTTCACAGGCGTATTCGAGTAACGGTCTTATAAAAGTCAAGTATAGCTTTTCTAAGTTATTTCTACTTAATCTGTACTTTAGTTTCCTTAGTACATTCAAATGTTTCGATACATTTTTTATGATACTTTCCACATGAGTGTTCCATTTAGCATCTCTACTAAATGTAACACCCAAGTGTTTATGAAAATCTGTAACTTTAATATTCTTACCATTGAATATGAAATTCATTTCCGGAGTTTCAATGTATGAAAACAACATAATTTCTGTTTTTTCTGGGTTAAAGGACATCAGCCATTTCTTAGACCAATCGCTCAGCTCACACAGGTCGTGACTGATCACTGATTTTATTTGTGACGTGTCACGACTAGAGTAGCCGAGAGATGTGTCATCTGCAAATAATCTACATAAAGATATCAAATTTTCAGCAATATCATTAATATAAATAATGAATTAGAGCGGTCCCAAAACAGAACCCTGTGGGACACCAGCTGAAATACTGCAAAGCTCTGACGACGATTGTTTAATAACAACTCGCTGTTGTCTGTTGTTCAGGTAACTTTTAAACCAATTCAGTAATTTCCCGTCCACACCGTATGACTTCATTTTATATAGCAATCCTTGATGCCAAACTTTATCAAAAGCTTTAGAAAAGTCACAGAAAACGAAACAGCTAATTTCTTTATTTTCTAGTGAATTTAAAATACAGTTGTAAATTTCTAAAAGCTGGTGAACTGTTGAACATTTTGGAAGAAAACCAGACTGGTATTCATATATTAACTTATTTCTATGTAGGTGATTGAAGACATGTTTATAAACAACTCGCTCCATTATTTTCCCTACACAACTTATAAGCGATATAGGCCTATAGTTAGATGGTAGAGAACTATCTCCCTTTTTAAAAAAAGCAATTACATTTGCAGTCTTCCAGCTGGTGGGATATTTACATTGTTGTAGGGATTTATTAAATATTATTTTTAAAGGAATTGCTATTTTTTCAGGACACATTTTCAGCATTTTATGACTTATGACATCTGGACCAGATGCCTTATTAGGATCTAAAATTTTAATTATATCAACTATTTCATATTTTTCAATTACTAAATCATTTAAAATAATATTGGTTCTTGGTTCAACTTCAGGGATGGGAACACCTTCCTCCTCTAGGGAAGAAATTAGACTAAAATATTTATTCAACAGATTACATTTCTCGTCGTCTCCGTACACTACATCTTCCATACTTTCATCGTGAATAATATTATTAAGTGGTGGTAAATCACCAGAACCCTTATTGGATTTAATAAGCATTTTCATTATCTTCCAATAAGTTTTAGGGTTAGCCACGTTATTTAAGATGATATTATCCAAGCTTCTTTCAAATTTTTCTTTTGCAGCTTTTTTCAAATTATTTACTTTATTCCTCTGCTTTTTGTATTTATTAATGTCAGAATCTTTTTTAGTTTTTAAGGCGTTTTTACGAAATCGATCTCTTCTGCGGATTTCTTTCCTTAACTCGTTGTCAAACCATGGTCTGTCATTGTTTCGTATATAAACATGTCGAGTTGGGATGCTCTGCCTTGCGATGTCAAGGATTTTTTGAGTAAATGTATTGCACATCTCGTCGACATCCTCAACATCAGAAAAAAGTGCATCCCAACTGACAGAATCAAGTCCGGAAGAAAATTTTTTTAAATCTGCTTTATCGTACAACCAAATTTCTCTTTTGAATGATTTGGATGCAAATCTCGGACATTCTAAAAATATTAAAGAAGCATCGTGATCACTTATTTCCGACGGTAATTTAAGTACGTCGGCAACAGAATATTTAATTGTGTCGCTGATTATTATCGGGTCTAGTAATGTGCTACTGTGTCCAGTCACCCTTGTCGGTTTATTTATTACATTTTCTAAATTAAAAAGATTCATTGTATCATATAATTTATTATTATGAATTGAAAATAAATCAGAGTTCAAATCTCCTGTTATCACAATATTCTCGCTTAGTTGGTAACTCAATCCCAGCGAATAATTAAGTCTTGTCCAATAGTCATTGTCCGTCCACTCAGGCCTATAAGTACAACAAAGAAGAAATGACTGACCTTTACCTTTAATCTCTACCCATATTGTCTCATCAATGTGGTTTTCGAGTTCACCTTTACGTACGACGGATATATCATCCTTTACATAGATGACAATGCCTCCGCCGGCACTGTTACGATCCTTTCGGATTATATTCTTTGAAAATGAGGAAAGCTGCAAATCGTCAATGTTAACACTTGGATCCAAATGAGTTTCAGTTATAGTTAATATATCAAATTCGTCAGTAAAGTTTTGGAGAAAATTAAGCTTATTTCGTAGACTACGTATGTTTATGTTACATATGGATAGTGAGGTTTCATTTATGCTAGTAGAGTCAGTTATAATATCTATATTCGGACCTGGATTAGTCTCAATATTTCCTATAATTAGGATGACATTTAAAACAAATAGTAGAAAAACAATATCTATATTCGGATTTAAGCTCTGGAGAAGTGAGAGAGAGACGAAGAGTAACGAGCATCTGAAATTGGTAAGTAATATTTCTTTTAAAGAGCTATCACTAGTTCGTGAGTTAAAGCTGCCGAGTCTAAAAGTGCATCTACATAAGTTAAATAACCCGATAGCTGCCCTATATTGTTCTATACAATTACCCATTGGGTTTTATCATAGAAATCATAATACATATAATAAGGCAGCAAAACGAAATATATAAATCACAACAACCACACACATCATCACATATAACTGAGGAAAAATTCAAAAAAGACAAATAAAAGAAAAATATACAAAACAAAAGAAACAAGGTTTGGAATATGAGAGAAAGCATTTGTATTTGAAATGGGAAATGATTTACTACTTGAAGACTTCGAACTTTTTTTAAAAAGCATTATACTGATATGTTGTTACGTGTAAAATCATATGGTTATGGAAGTTTACAAACTTCTTACCTAATTGCATTTAAGGATTATTGATTGATTGAGAAGAATTTATTAGTTCTAAATAAAATATTAAATTAAAGAAGTTAAATAAGTAAAGGAAACACCTATAAACTCAACATTTATGCATAGAGCCACGCAAGATGAAAACAAATACTACAAGTGACATCAATACAACAAAATACATCATATACATTACATGGTGCAGTACAGACAAAAAATAATAATAACAGCGATATAGCTACATTCGTATATGTAATTGCGAATTCAAATTTCAAGAAGTCTTTAATATTTTAGGACTTTCTAGTCAAACGCACCCGAATTTAAATAGATAACTTCATTCTCAGTGTCAATTAACGTCAAAAGAGGCCGTAAGGGTTTACAGTATAAAATAACTGCTTCAATTTTTTAAAGTAAAGCAGGTTTTTTCATCATTAATACGTTTTGATAATAATATCTTCTTTTATATTTCAATATCATTCAAAAGTGTTCAATATAGTTGTTCATACTTAGGTATTTGTTATCATAAATTTGAAACAAAAACCAGAGTATACGTCAGTGAACTGCATGTTTTTGCATGGTTATAACATTTTGTTTACATAAATCTTTAAAGGTGGAGGCATCTGAAGTTTTCAACAAAATGAAGTCATATTACATTTATCATCACAGCTGTAAACTCTATCGGGTTTACAAAAATGTTTTATTAAATTTAGATTATTTGTATTGATTTTATTTAGGTGAGAAAAAAGCATTAAATATGAATAAAGTTTTTATTTTTTTTTATTAAAGGGTACAAATTTTCACTGTTATATCCAGTTTAAAAAAAGGGGGGTATCACATATTATGTGTTTTTTCAAATGTATTTAGTCACTTAGGAACTTAAACAGACATCGTCACAATACGAGTTTGAAAATTATACTTGAATTGTCAAGCCTGGAATTATTAATATCAGTGGAAAAAAGAAATAAGTTGCAATTGTATGTACAAGTGAACAGGGGAAAGAGAGTGTGTTGGATAAATGATGTAACTAGCAGTTGATTGAAATTATTCAGATAACTAAAACAAAAACAAAGAAAAAAGCTTTAGTTGGATTAGACCATCTGTCTACTACTGAAATTTTCAAGTTCAGACAAACCCGTTTATGGTATTAACGACGGAAAGTCAATATACATTGTATAGCAATTATTTCAACAGCTCAAACTAGATAAGAAAAACAGTTATGTTTTGTTCAAACAGTTTTACTCTCCATTATTAGACTGTTGTGAGTTATTAACTTCATTTGTTTCTGGACTCCTATCAGTATCTGAACGTTGTTGGTTAGGTGATTCGGTAATGCCCCGTTCGATGTCAGAGATGTCATCAAAGCTATTTATCAGTTCCTTTCTACTTTTTTCAGCCCTTTTAACAAATATACGACCATCTGAAGTCCAATAGGCGTGTATTTGGTTGTTGTATTTCATCTGGGATAGTTTTTGATATTGATTCTTAGAAAGGCTGATCTGGCAGAATTCTAGACAACAGCTTCGTTATCAAAAAAAGGAAGTTGTTGGGTTCAGGTGAATCTGACGTTGGGTGTTAGTAGTCTTCAATAGTGCAGAGAATGTTGTATTAATGTCCTCTGACTTCCCTAGTAAAATTGTAAAGACTTCTGGAAAAATCTCTCCATAAACAAGTTCGTGTAAAGTGTAGAATGTAAATGAGTTTATACCTTTTTTTTTTATATTGCATGCATTATTTATTCAAAAACTTTAGAGAAAATGTAATTAAAATTACGGTATTGAAATTTGTTTTATAAATAACGTAACATTGTAGATATATTTCATAAATCAGAAATAAATTTTTTTTTAATCAAAAGTGCATTAATCTAATGATTTAAAAAACATTTTTTTTATACTTCTATACAATTAATATTAAATGAGCAATAAATTAATTCTTGTTTATTTAGCAAAACAAACAACAGTTACATTGTTTATCTAAGAACATTTTACTTCATAAAATAATGTGGGACAATCAGAACTTTTCATGTGGGACAATCAGAACTCTAAAATTTTAAAAAGTGGGACAATCGGGAATAAACCAGCTTAAGTCTGTACACTTTTTTGTGCATATAAATCGATACGGACACGTCAGATAGTTGGTTTATTCCCGATTGCTTTCAGTTTGGTTTTACTTTACCTTTCTCTCTGTTTAACGGGTTTTTAAAATAATTTTGTTTTACTAATTCTGAAATGGGTGGTAACATTTTTTTACACTTGCCATCAACGTTTGACACCGACTACTGTGCGCCTGTCACGTATGTCTGAGATATTAACCTTAAAACCAAAAGGTGTTCGTATAGTATGAAATTGAGAATGGAAATGGGGAATGTGTCAAAGAGACAACAACCCAACCATAGAGCAGACAACAGCCGAAGGCCACCAATGGGTCTTCAATGCAGCGAGAAACTCCCGCACCCTGTAGTGCATACTGATTTGAATTTATAGTTACTATATTTTCAGTAACCCATATTGGACGGTTTTGTGGACAGCTGTTTTGACTATATCATGACATTCTCGCTTATATTAAATGTATGTTTATTTAAACAAAGGCATGTACGATACACGTAATTAACGTTCAATTTAAGGGCATACGTTACAGTTTTGATCCCACTGTGAATTTTTGACGAAAGTTTGCATACAAGCTATTTTTCACCTAGTCAATTCAAATATGTAATAAAAAATACTCTTAATGTGCTACTTTTAGAGATAAATGGGGTCGAATTTTAGCCATTTACTGGACATTTCTGTTTCTTGGACATTTCTATTCAATGGAAAGACACACGTAACTTTTTTGTTTCAAATGATAAATGCAAGCGGAGTTTTGTAAAAAAAAGTCTTGAACATCTTCGCTACATAAGTATTTTGAGATTGTGTAACAATTCTTTGGAAATAATTAAATTTTAGCACATTTTCATGATTTTAGTCAAAAAACGGCATTTTTGGCTGTACATTTATTTAATCTAAAAATATTTTATCGGTGATGTGTTCATAAAAATTGGCACAGATAATCTTCTTACATAATCAAGCTTTATGCCATTTTTAAAAAGAGGAGTCCATGAACTCGTTTTCAGGTTAAATCAGTCTGAATGATAAAAATTAGTCGAAAATGCATCTTTTCTCGATATGTCACAGTTTGACGTCGCGAAAAATAACATTTTACACTGAGATATATTAGCAACGTCATTACCTCCCCTGTCTCTGTATCGTATGCCATTAAGGATGTACTTAGGTGATATTAAAAAAAACTAGAATTTAAAATTGATACTATAAGTCAGAAGAGCATTAGTTAAGGAACAAAATAAGCTAAAAATATTGATAGTTAATGGAGCTTCTTTTCGAGATATTATTTTTTTTTAAATGGCGGGAAAAGGCTGACTCGGACTTTTACCTGATATTTGCATTGGTATTATTTGGGTCTCAATCGAAAGAAAAGAAATCTAGAATCTGCTTAAAATTTAGTAAATGACCTTTTATGAGCTATTGAAGTCTTATATGAAAATAAAATGGTTGTTATGGGGCAAAATATTTTACCATGTATCGTAGGAAAAAAATCAGAGTCCGAACATCTGACAAAAATTCCTAAACCTGACCGAAGTACATCCTTAAGGAGGATTTTGTACATAAATCGAAGTGAAAAAATGTAATGAAGTGTCTTCTAATAGATATACTAACTGACCTAGATTGTGTATTCTTTTTCACAAAGATCAATTAAATTGTTTTTAGAGTTTTACACAAATTTGTTTTTCTTTTAATTTACATAAATATGATTACAAAATATAGTTGTTGTTGTGATATCAGTGTATTGGAATTATTTGTATACAACGACTTCGAAATACAAAAAGAAATACATTTTATAATCACTGATTGACTTCACCAAAATTGTTAACAAATTTTACAGTCGAAATAATATATCGGAAAGATTCAGATTTCCAATAATTAGCGCTATCATATTCAGTAATTTGATTAGGTTATCCCATAGGAGGTGCTGTGATAACCAAAAAGTTAATTACTTAAAGAGAATATCTTCTGTCTAAGGACATAATTAAATAAAACGAATGAGATACTGGTCAGTCCAATAATCACTTATATCTCCCCAGGGGTAACAACAAGTTATAGATGTTACATGATCGATATCTTGTTTCTTGAGAAATGATTGAAATAAAAGAGTATGACATAAATACATAAACAAAGTCACTTAAGAATAAACATATATCTACATTTAATTCCGATAAACGATTGAAAATTTATAAATGACGGCAATCTTAGATCAAAATCAATTGTAATAATAGATTAAGATACTAATGGTACATTTCAATTAAATAAAACGATAATGCAGACAAAATATACTATAAGAAATAACTTACCAATTTTACGTCTTTTGCTTGAATCTTGCGCATCTATCGTTGTAAAAACATAGTAAAAAGATACAAAGAGATAAATCTTCATCTTCACTTGTTGTTTCATTGTGTACTTTTTACTAAAAATCTCCATTAGGAAAAAGATGCTTCATTTTTCCTCTATATCGCAGTAATTTGTATGCGCATGTCAGCTTCGGCTATCTATAACTGAGGGCTCTTCAAGATGGAGTTTAAATTGATGTCAATACCACCCTTGCTTCTATATTGATGGTGTAAGCTCGTTGTATGCAATCTAATTACTTTCTCCAGGGATGATGACAGCACACTTATAGATTTAAAACATTAACTAAAAGATGCTGTGTGGAGCTCTAAGCCTCTTTGTTTGTGGATGCAAAGGGTAAATGTGTGTAATTGGTTAATGTCAATTTTATTTATCATGTTTATTGGTCGATTTGTCCGGTTCGTACCATGTTATTTTCACTAATTTCATTTATCTGAATTATTGGATTGTAAATCTATTACCGAGACACTGTAAAAAGCATACCCAATCTGGGTGAAATAAATGACATTTTGATGGCATTGAACAAGAAATTTGAAACCGTGATTTCAGTGTTTAATGATGGGTTTCTGTAAGAGCTCTGACGAAGTGTTAAATAGCTAAGCATGAAGCATAAAACAATACGATCTGTAGACAAGTTAATGAAGAACATTCCACAGAAAGACAAAAGTGAAAATCTTTGTTGTTTGTAGAACTGGTTTAGTTTCAAATATGGGTACCGCCGTGCCGATTTGGTTGCTCGTTATAACGATACTTACCAGAACTTCAAACAGCATAGAGATCTATGGGGGTAAGTATTAATTGCATTTAAATATTTTTGCTATGAAAAAAAGCTGATATAAATGTATTCTATCATGGTAAATGAAACACCCCTTCTTACTGAAGTCTTTATAACGTTCAAAAGAGATGGATCGCTTTTAAATCCACACAGTTTTGTTATTGTTACTTCAATTTTCAAAGTATATGTGTAGTAATATTTTTTTCTTTTGTGGAGGGGGACTGATGCATTAATCATCCGTGCATGCATGCCCTCGAATAGATGTGGATAAAATTAACAGAACAACTGTTTGCAACCACCCAGATATAGTGGGGTTTGTCTCGATTGTTTCATCTTAGGTTTGGAGACAGTGTTGATCTGTAAATCATCAATAATATTGTTTATGCTTTCCTCCTACAATCCTAACAAACCACCAGAGGTTTAACATTCCCTTGTATGAGTCAGAAAGTTGCTCGTGTATTTTACATTCTATTCGACAAAAAATGAATGCATAAATAAAAAGAGAAACAAGAATGTGAATTGCGAAATTTTTACTTATTTAGAGTAAAAAGTTTTCTCAAATGAAAATAAATAATATATACATTGTACATATACATTTTAACAACAAGATAATAATGAATGAAAAACATGAAACGATAACACAATAATACAGAATGCAATAGCTTGGCCTAGGAAGGGGTGAACTAAGCCACCAGGAAAGATGTAATGCAATAAATATTTCCTTCCCCACAAAGGCCAAGCACTTGGCAAAAAATAGAAAACATGAGTTAAATGCATACCCATACGGTAAACCACAGTCATAACTGCAGTTCAAAAGAGATTTATGCAAAAACAAATTGTACGATTGATTTTTAATACGATGCTGGCAGATCTAGAGTATATTCATGTGAAATTTTATTTATGTAAAGAGTTGTCAACGATTGATTCGTTAATAAAACGCAAACTCGACCTCCTACTATCGTTTTAGCATCCTAATGCAAGAAAAATATACTCCAGACCTGCAGGCATTACCATTAAATTTGGACAAGGACACTCTGTATGAATTCTAAGTTAAAGGACCGTTATTCCGCGTGAAGTCAGTCAACTGGAATGAAGCGCAAACTCGAACTGTAAGTCATCATTGTACAAACTCGATCTGTAAGTCATCATTGTACAAACTTGATCTATAAGTCATCATTGTACAAACTCGATCTGTAAGTCATCATTGTACAAACTCGATCTGTAGGTCATCATTGTACAAACTCAATCTGTAAGTTATCATTGTACAAACTCGATCTGTAAGTCATTATTGTACAAATTCGAAGTGTAAGTCACCATTGTACAAACTCGACCTGTAAGTCATCATTGTACAAACTGGATATGTAAGTCATCATTGTACAAACTCGATCTGTAAGTCGTCATTGTAAAAACCCAATCTGTAAGTCATCATTCTACAAACTCGATCTTTAAGTCATCATTGTACAAACTCGTTCTATAAGTCATCATTGTACAAAGTTGATCTGTAAGTCATCAGCGTACAAACTCGATCTGTAAGTCATCAATGTACAAACTCGATCTGTAAGTTATCATTGTACAAACTCGATCTGTAAGTCATTATTGTACAAATTCGAAGTGTAAGTCACCATTGTACAAACTCGACCTGTAAGTCACCATTGTACAAACTTGATCTGTAAGTCATCATTGTACAAATTCGATCTGTAAGTCGTCATTGTACAAACCCAATCTGTAAGTCATCATTCTACAAACTCGTTCTATAAGTCATCATTGAACAAATTCGAAGTGTAAGTCACCATGGTACAAACTCGACCTGAAAGTCACCATTGTACAAACTCGATCTGTAAGTCATCATTGTACAAACTCGATTTGTAAGTCGTCATTGTACAAACCCAATCTGTAAGTCATCATTCTACAAACTCGATCTTTAAGTCATCATTGTACAAACTCGTTCTTTAAGTCATCATTGTACAAAATTGATCTGTAAGTCATCAGTGTACAAACTCGATCTGTAAGTTATCACTGTACAAACTCGTTCCTGTAAGTCATAGTGTACAAACTCGATCTGTAAGTCATTACTGTACAAACTCGACCTATAAGTCACCATTGTACAAACTTGATCTGTAAGTCATCATTGTACAAACTCGATCTGTAAGTCGTCATTGTACAAACCCAATCTGTAAGTCATCATTGTACAAACTCGTTCTATAAGTCATCATTGAACAAATTCGAAGTGTAAGTCACCATTGTACAAACTCGACCTGTAAGTCACCATTGTTCAAACTCGATCTGTAAGTTGTCATTGTACAAACCCAATCTGTAAGTCATCATTCTACAAACTCGATCTTTAAGTCATCATTGTAAAAACTCGTTCTTTAAGTCATCATTGTACAAAATTGATCTGTAAGTCATCAGTGTACAAACTTGATCTGTAAGTTATCATTGTACAAACTCGTTCCTGTAAGTCATAGTGTACAAACTCGATCTGTAAGTCATTACTGTACACACTCGATCTGTAAGGTATAATTGTAAAAACTCAAAATGTAAGTCATCATTGTACAAACTCGATCTGTAAATCATCATTATACAAACTCAATCTGTAAGTTATCATTGTACAAACTCGATCTGTAAGTCATCATTGTACAAACTGGGACTGTAAGTCATCATTGTACAAACTCAATCTGTAAGTCATCATTGTACAAACTCGATCTGTAAGTCATCATTGTACAAACTCGATCTGTAAGTCATCATTGTACAAACTCAATCTGTAAGTTATCATTGTACAAACTCGATCTGTAAGTCATCATTGTACAAACTCGATCTGTAAGTCATCATTGTACAGACTGGGACTGTAAGTCATCATAGTACAAACTCAATCTGTAATTCATCATTGTACAAACTCGATCTGTAAGTCATCATTGTACAAACTCGATCTGTAATTCATCATTGTACAAACTCGATCTGTAAGTCATCATTGTACAAACTCGATCTGTAAGTCATCATTGCACAAATTCGAAGTGTAAGTCACCATTGTACAAACTCGATCTGTAAGTTATCATTGTACAAACTCAATCTGTAAGTCATCATTGTACAAAATCGATCTGTAAGTTATCATTGTACAAACTCAATCTGTAAGTCATCATTGTACAAACTCAATCTGTAAGTCATCATTGTACAAACTCGAAGTGTAAGTCATCATTGTACAAACTCAATCTGTAAGTTATCATTGTACAAACTCGATCTGTAAGTCATCATTGTACAAACTCGATCTGTAAGTCATCATTGTACAAACTCAATATGTAAGTTATCATTGTACAAACTCGATCTGTAAGTCATCATTGTACAAACTCAATATGTAAGTTATCATTGTACAAACTCAATCTGTAAGTTATCGTTGTACAAACTCAATCTGTAAGTTATCATTGTACAAACTCGATCTGTAAGTCATCATTGTACAAACTCGATCTGTAAGTCATCATTGTACAAACTCGATCTGTAAGTAATCATTGTACAAACTCGATCTGTAAGTCATCATTGTACAAACTCGAAGTGTAAGTCATCATTGTCCAAACTCGAAGTGTAAGTCATCAGTGTACAAACTCGAACTGTAAGTCATCTTTGTTCAAACTCGATCTGTAAGTCATCAGTGTACAAACTCGATCTGTAAGTCATCATTGTACAAACTCGATCTGTAAGTCATCATTGTACAAACTCAATCTGTAAGTCATCATTGTACAAACTCAATCTGTAAGTCATCATTGTACAAACTCAATCTGTAAGTCATCATTGTACAAACTCAATCTGTAAGTTATCATTGTTCACTAATGTGCCAAAAATCAGATCAATATCTACAACCATAACAAAAAACGGTTTGGACAACAGCAGTTTGATATCAGATTCACAAAATAACATGAACCACTATATATTCAAGCTAATATAATAGTGGCGGATGAATGAATATTAAATGAAATTGCATGTATAAAGATACAAAAAATTGTACAAATGTCGATCTTTTCATGCAGTTCTTTCGTTTTATTTTTGAACAATTGTAGTTTTGCAAATGCCATAGACCTCTGCTAGAAAACAATACTGGTATCTTGCTCATCGCCAAAATATCCGGTGAACATAATTAACATTGTATGTAAAGCGTTTCGTGTAACTTGCACTGTCATGATAATAAAATTTTGAAAAACAAATTTAATATTCTGAATATTCTGCACATTATTTAGTTTACTCGTGGATATCAACCCATTTCATAATAACCTAGGAAATTTGAATCAGTTTACATTATATTTATGTTTGCTTTTTTTTAAAATTCATATGTCAACCCCTCTGCTTCATTTAGGGCTTGGTGAAATCATGAGAATAGTACACCACAGGTATGAACTGGTATTTGCCAATTTCTGTTTTTGTTTGACTTTATGGTTTTTGGCTGCTTCTTTTTATACATCGTCTTTCATTGATTTCTAAATATCAGCTTTAATGTACATTTTCAATATAAATAAGAAGATGTGGTATGACTGCCAATGAGACAACTTTCCATCCTAGTCACAATGTATAAAAAGTTAACAATTACAGGTCGAAGTACGGCCTTCAACACAGAGCCTTGGTTCACACCGAACAGCAAGCTATATAAAGGGCCCCAAAATGACTAGTGTAAAACAATTCAAAAAGGAAAATCAACGGTCTTATTTATATACATATGTTTGTTTTCGAGAAATATGAGGTTCAATTTAAAAAAAAATTGTGAGAATTGGATTATAAGTAGAAATTTATATATTTTTGAAAAATGATGCATTATACATGTATATATTAATAACATCTTGTAATGAAAACGTAGTACTCCTTTTCGTTTTCTTGGTTACTTTTTCACTTGATATCATATATATGATGGGTTTTTTGCAGTGCAATCTAACTTGAGTTTATAATCTCTTCCAGAATTATACATGTTGTTTTAAAGTTATATTGTACCTTCTTTTACAAATTCAAATGTCCATGCTGTGACGTCACAATACTCAAATATGTGGCCTTATGTCTAGTCTCAAACTGTAACGTTTCCGTTTGGTTACGCGGGATGTATAAATACACAGCCACGTCCGGCCACAATAGGGACGTTAAACCTTGAATTAGGAACAATTTGAAAAATCCTGTAGTGTCTCTTTTAAATTTCTACCCCTATCCAATATAACCAGATTTTCCAGAGACATCCTAAATTTCTGCGCCCTTCATCACGGTCGACCACTATCACAGGACCTACCTACTGTATTTATTGTTAACTTGTTCTCGTCCTGAACATGCATCAAATATTTTTTTAAGGACTTTTTTTTTTAAAAAGGACACAGAGTTGAGAAAAGACTGAACATTGATATGTGACCTTTATGACGAAATATAGGATTGGATACATATCGGGGGAAAGGACTTAGATTTGAGGCTGAAACTTAGATTTAAATCTTACACTTTTTTAAAATATTTCATTTTCTTAATGACGGATAATTTGTTTTAAAAGAAACCAAGCAATGATGGGTGCTCAGTATAAAAACTATCGAAGTCGTCCATATTTATTCGACTGATTTGTCCACTCGACAGTATAGTCATGATTTGTCATCTGTTTTCTTGGTGTGCGTTTTATTTTTTGTCTTGATTTTCTATATGGTTTGATTGCTATCTTATTGACATTGATATATATTTGAGTTTATCTATTTGTTCTAACTAAATATAGCTTAACAATATCAAATATTGAGAAAAAAAGAGCACTATGGACGTCTGCTTCTTCTTTTTGGAAATAGATTAAAGGTGGGAACCGTCTGTTCAATACATTATTAAAAAAAAAAGTATCCAAAAAAGCAAACTTGATACTTTTACTAACCTTGATCGGGTTTTCTTCGCTTTGAAACCGCGTTCTAAACGGTGGTAGTACATGTGAGTCATTATCATTTATTTAAATAATGAAGTCAAGACTTACAAAATCATGAAACACTTTCGTGTACAATACTGTCTTTTGTTAAATCATATGAGTCTGACCACAGGGGCTCGTTTAGTAGAGTCAGAATAGGTTTTACTGTCAAACTGCCATGGACACAAGAACCTCATGACTCTATTTAACGACCCCCTGGTGTCGGACGTTTTTGCAGTCCATATCGCCTACAATGAAAACTTCAGACAAATTATTAGAATAATTTCCTATTTGAATACATAAATCATAAAATATATTACGATCACATTAACTATATTTATAAAAGTTTGGATTATACTTGGGATACGCCACAGCCGCTTGGGGCATGGATCACCGGTTTTTTTCTGTTTCTATTTTCAAAATTTTGTATCAAGTCTCCTTTACTATTTCAAATTATTTTCCTTATTAAGTTTATGTCTTCCCTGCGTAAATTTTTTTTTATCCTTTTTATATATTTATTTTTATTTGTCTAATTCAAATTTAATAACTTATTGTTAATCATACATTAAAATTGTCATTAATATTGTCGGAATAAGAACAAAATGTGTCGTTTCATGTTTCCAAGAGGTACTTTAAAGAAAAACGACGATTATTCCAGTTCTTATGAAACTTGTCAATTTGTTTGTATTCGTCTACAGTGCTTTAGAGTAGTATATGATTTCACATGCCCTTTGATACAAAGTTAAATAAACATTATCGACTTTCCTGTCTCACTAACCATCCTACAGATAAATTATGTTTTATTTTATAGTTGGTTTTCTTTCAGAATAGAGTAGTTTGATAATAAACTTTGACATTACATTGTTTTCCTATTAGGAAATCATTAATATCTGGTCTCTTCTAGAGTTACCAATTTGAAGGCTATTTTTTATGTCAGTTATGTAATTGAACAAGCAGTAAGATAAATACGATTTTTGGTATTTAAAATCAACATTAAATTGTCCATTGAGCTTTCATTTCTTTCAATGTATATTCTGATAAAAACATAAATATCGACTAACTGCATGGTAAAACTTGTGAAATCAGATGCCATATATGTATATAGGTGAAGTACATTTTTATCCACGTTGCAAAAACAGTCATTTTTATCAATCGTATTAAGATCAAAGGCAATGCAATAGAACGTGAGAGTAAAACCTTTTTGGAAGTGTTCTTACTTTATTTTTTTGATATATTGATCAATTAAATTGGATTAATTCAACAAAACATTTCTACACTAAATCCGTTGAAAATATAATGATTGACTTTAGTCTGGAAGAACATGGCTTATGTATTTGTTGAATTGGACTTTGAACTAGCTTCAAGAAACTGCGAGTACGCTTACATGGGTAGCTTGTGTCTTTTTGATATGAAAAAAAGGAGATGCGATATGATGCCAAAGAGACAACTATCCACCAAAGTTCAAATGAAGTGGATGTAAGCAATTATAGACAACCGTACGGCCTTCAACAATGAGAAAAACCCAGACCGTATAGTCGGCTATAAAAATCCCAGACATGAAAAATATGAAACAATTCAATTGAGAAAACTAATGGCCTAATTTATAACCAAAAAGATTACGAAAAACAAATATGACAGACATGAACCAACGACAACCACTGAAGTACGGGCTCCTGGCTTGGGACAGGCACATATAGAATGTGGCTGGGTTAAACATATGTGAAGGCGCCAACCCTCCCCTAGCCTGGGACAGTGGTGTAACAGTACAACATAAGAACAAACTATAAAAATCCGTTGAAAAGGGCTAACTCATAAGATCGATACAAAGCAACAAGACACTAACAATAACACACAACAGACGTTGCAGGGTATCTGCTTATTTGTTATGTTCATTAAATATGAAAAAATACACCCTTCAATAAATAAATTATAACATCAAATTAAACAATAAACCAGAAAAAAACAAATACCACTGACCTATCAGTACATGTAGACAGGAATTCACATCATTTAACACTCGGACGATTTAAAGCTTGACAAATTGAATAAACATCCGCCTATTGCTGAAAGCAGTCTGTTGACCTCTAGAATGATTTATGTTTAGTGCCATTAGTTTCATGTCTCATTGGCGCGTGCCCAACATATCCTTTTTATATATACTTGATATATGGCATATGTGCTTGTCTATTGTCCACAACCTTATATTGATCACGTGATACCGTTTTAGAATGTATGGTGATATCTGTATCGTTGATTTATCCTCCATTTTTTTATTCACCCACATGCGACCAGTGTTGTACATCAGTAAAAAACACTTCATCGACAACATGGTTAGTTCGAGTGTCATAGTCGGTTTATGTCGTACTTTTTTCACCTACATGGTATGACAACATTCAACATAAACAATTGATTGATTTCCGTTTGCTTAGCGTCCAGTAGCAATTATTTCATGTATATTCAGACTAAGAAACCCAACTTTAATATGAATGAATCTAAAATCTGACATCATTAGTTTAGCGTTTAAAAGAAATTACCGTTGATTATGGCTATTTTGGAGAAACCCTTAATTGGATTGATCTATAACTGCTTTCTGGAAATAAAATGTTCAACCTAGCTGCATTGTTATACATGGAAACATTTTATCAGCTTACTCAACAATAATAATTATGACTTGTGTTTTACATATGATACGACTTTTCAAATTATTGACTTCAATGTTTGTTTTCATCTTTTCATCAAGCTATGATAAGCTATCGTTAGGTATCATTTTATTATGGTGTCTGGTATCAACTTTACTCCCCTGTTATTAAATAAATGATACATTTCTAGAATCCTCTATTGACTATTCTGTCTGAGAAAATTTACGTCTTATCCTATGTTTCACTCTACTTTTCCAAGTTCTCTTATCGATTATCTTGTACTTGGAAATAGATTCTTCACATCAACGATTTGCGCTTTATATAATAATTGTGCAAGTCTTAATGGCAATTTGACCAGTAATTAACATTGATTCTACTCTTAACTTAAATACATTGCAATATTTTAGAAATAGATGTTGTTTTCAATAATTTAACAACTGATGTATGTTTCTAGATTTACGCTTATCTTATATTATGCAAACATACACATTATTTAAGTTTTACGTTTTAGTTAATAAGCGTTAAAAGGCAGAAAATAATATGATGGTTTATTTGTCCCTTTCGTCACATAATATATCTAAATGATGTGTTTTTGAATCTAATTGTCTAAGGGGACAATCATTTGGTATGCTGGGGGTGGGGTGAGTAGGAAGAGTTTTTTTATCCTTGATATGCATAATTATACCCGATGGCTTGTAAAAATATAACGAACATTCAAAATAAATTTCTTTAATTTAGACCAAAACCAGTGAGGTATGCTATATGCGACTCGATAAACCTTGCATAATATGTCATTGCACTTGGAATACCGGATACAACAGAAAGCTTGTTTGCAATGTGATACACAAAACATATTCTTTTTGACACAGCTTGTAGATTTCAATTTATAACTTAAGTACAGTCCTTTCACTAGAAAATCGGTATGACCAATATCAACTTTGGATTATTATTTGTGTGTATAATTATTGTTATCGTTATAAAAAAGTAATAACAATAATTATTATTATCGTTATTATTATTTTTATAAAAAAATATTATTATTTTATTATTATTATTATTTTATTATTATTATTATATTATTATTATTATTATTATTATTATTATTATTATTATTATTATTATTGCTTAGACTATTATCATTATTATTATTACTTGGGTGAAACTTTTGATGATGATGATGATGATGATGATGATGATGATGATGATGATGATCATATCACAGATCAAGTATATGTCAAAATTGTCTAGAAATTATAGATTTTTTTATTTCTTAATGTAAATAGCATTTGCAGCAGCATGCAAGTGTCTGGTGACGTACGAATGATGAGAGACCAACAAATAGTTTATAGTAATTGTAGTTGTTAAACACATTTTACCATCCCAATATTATTTTTCAAAATTTATAAATCTTAAATGTCTTAATCCTTTGGTTAATAGGAGACATTGGATTGTATACATGTGCCTTAATCGGTCAATTTCACTTAAAATTGTCTGAATTTGTGTGAAACAGTTGTCGGCCAAACAAAAATTAAAAGTTAATACGACTTTCAATGTAACATACCGGTAGTGATAACTACAATGTAATATATCGGTAGTGATAACTACAATGTAACATACCGGTAGTGATAACTACAATGTAATATATCGGTAGTGATAACTACAATGTAACATACCGGTAGTGATAACTACAATGTATTATATCGGTAGTGATAACTACAATGTAATATATCGGTAGTGATAACTACAATGTAATATATCGGTAGTGATAACTACAATGTAACATACCGGTAGTGATAACTACAATGTAATATATCGGTAGTGATAACTACAATGTAATATATCGGTAGTGATAACTACAATGTAATATATCGGTAGTGATAACTACAATGTAACATACCGGTAGTGATAACTACAATGTAATATATCGGTAGTGATAACTACAATGTAACATACCGGTAGTGATAACTACAATGTAATATATCGGTAGTGATAACTACAATGTAACATACCGGTAGTGATAACTACAATGTATTATATCGGTAGTGATAACTACAATGTAATATATCGGTAGTGATAACTACAATGTAATATATCGGTAGTGATAACTACAATGTAACATACCGGTAGTGATAACTACAATGTAATATATCGGTAGTGATAACTACAATGTAACATAACGGTAGTGATAACTACAATGTAATATATCGGTAGTGATAACTACAATGTAACATAACGGTAGTGATAACTACAATGTAATATATCGGTAGTGATAACTACAATGTAACATAACGGTAGTGATAACTACGGTTTATTTGATGAGTTTGTATTATATTTTTAGTCTGGAAGAACATGATTTATTCACCAGTTGTAATATTGGCTTTGAAATACTTTCAGTAACTGCGAGTACTCTGTGCCTGTTGTCTTTATGTTAGTTGTTGGTAGTGCTTCTTGATGAATTGACGAGTCAAGCCATTTCCAACTTGTTTTTATTAGTTTGTTCTTATGTTGTGCTGTTGCCCCACCGTCCAAGATTAGGGGAGGGTCGAGCGCTAACAAATAAGTTTAACCGCCACATTTTTTATGTACCTTTCACAAGTCAGGAGCATGTAATTCAGTGGTTGTCATGATTGATAGCTGTCTGTTAAATTTCTTTTTAGCATATTGTTGTTTTTATAATAAATCGTTGGTTTTTCCCAACGGTTTCATATTTTGTCATGTCGTAGCCTTTTATAGCTGATTATACAGTATAGGTTTTGCTCATTGTTGGTGGCCAATAGTTGTTTACATCCAACGTGTTTGGACACTGGTGTATAGTTGACTCATTGCCAATACCACATCTCTCTATTTTTATATTTTCCCTTGATGGAAAAAACTAAATGTGAAATATACAATCAACTTATATCAGGAATATTTTTATGACAAAACTGAATCGAAGATTCGTTTTCTATATTAGTCACATGGTGCAAAGGGCCAGTGCGAGCTATTGCTATTACTTAGTATCCATTTTCCGTTAACAATTACAAAAATGTTTTCCTGTGAGCTATACATTACAGCACCTCTTCTGTAGTGTGAATATTTATCTACTGTAACAGTTAAAGAGGTACAATGTAGGCGTTTGTTTATCGTTGACCTTGTGATATCTATTTTGATTAAAGTATCTTGTTGATTTGCTGGCTCATGGACTTTTTCCAAGCAGCTCTTATGATTCATATACATATACAGTACAATTTGTTATGCCCAAAATGGTTATTGGTGCTATAAGCTGCCGATTTAAATTTTAGTATGGACAAAAAAGGGGGTTTACAAATAACGTTACACTTTTAAAAAAAAAATGAAAAAAAATTAAAATCTCTAGATCTGGAATTGTCCAAACATTTGAAACCAAATACGACAGAAAAGTTACAATACCGAGATCAAGATGACAGATATGGGAAACAATATGACCATCATTTGGAGACATTTTTTCTTTGTATTTTATTTATAGGCAACTTGATATGGTATGAATGTTCCCTATTAATAACCATTTGAGTGTTGCTATTTCATGCCAATCATCCAACTTGTATTGAATAGTTTTTGTGCTGTTTTGTTTAATATTTGAGTATGTTGACCAATAAATCCCTTCAATTATTTTTCTTTTCTTTTCTTAAGTATGATATTTTTTAATCGTTATTTTTTTCCCTTCCTTTCATACATTAAATCTCTAAATTGGAAACCTGTGATTCAACCTTTAATCTCTGACTAATTATTTGTATAGTTTTGTTGTTGTTTCTTTTCATTTCCAATAAATCTTTATTTGTACAGAAGTAACATATAACATTATAATCCTTAAATCATTATTCACCATTAGCAGAAACTACTATTCAAAATAGAAAATAATGATCTTCTGCCTTTAATAACAATACTATTAGATTTTTTATTGAATTCTTGAAACTTATCCTTTATTCATGCATCATTTGCAAGACATTAGGATTAAAAATCTGATTGAAAACGGAAAGTTTTGTTATTGACACATGTAAAATGAAAATCTCTTAATAAACCATAAGAATAAACCGATAATTAACCAGTTTTCCAAAATTTATAAATTCTTGCGTTAACAACATATAAGGAATGAAATGGATATACTGAAGCAATTTTGTCTAGAGAGCTTTACAAATCTTTGATTATATTTTTATTTCGAAAAAGAGATACTTTTTAATTTTGGGTCATTTGTCATTTCGCTGAACTAAAGTATTATATATTGTTTAGACGCCAGCTGTAGACAGTCTCCGGGGTGCGGGATTTTCTTGCCGCGTTGAAGACCCATTGGTGGCCTTGGACTGTTTTTTGCTCTTTGGTCGAGTTGTTGTCTCTTTGATACACTCCCCGTTTCCATTCTATATTTCTTCACTATTTCTTCCACCTGCGGGGTCAAAATCAGGTTGGTGGAATTGGAATTTGTCACCTAAAGTTTCCATATAATATACATAAAACATTATGTTACAATTGTATATTTACCAAACTATATTCACATAAAAAAACTGTTAGTCGAGTTTAAACATCGCAGCTGTTGAACATAATATTACAAATTTTACATTCTCATCGAAGAATGTACATATTTAAACAAAATGATATGATCCATTTTTATTTATTTTTTTTTTTTTGCTGCAAGAGATGTTTATACGGCTAAAATATGTGTTTGTGTGAAGCTGATTCTTTTACTTTTTTGCAATTTCATGGGCCAGATAATGGTTCTCATCATTTGCCAAAATATTTAAAAACCGCAGTTTTCATTCATCTTTTAGAATGATTATCGTCATAATGTAAACCTGTCGATATGATAACTGTAAGTTCGGCTCAAGATTGAAAGTGAAAATGCCCGATCTGCATGTTACCTAAATGCAATGGAAATTGACTTAATTGAACTCTTTTGCATATATTCAGATCGTATGTAATAAAAATTTAATCACAACTTTTCACATAAATGTTGTAAAACTGTATTTTTTTTACAAAATATTTATTACTTTAAAAGATCATTTTTCAAACTAATACGATATAGGAAATAATTTTCTCGATATTTTATTTTAGTGTAGCATAATCTTAATGGAATCTATCCTTTTACATTGTTTCAATATTTTATTTTTCGAAACAAAATACTTAATGCATTTATTTAATTCAAAATTATCAGATTTTGTTAGGGTATTGATCAGCTGAGTGTACTTTGAAATATTGTAATAAAATTTGGTCTTTTTATAGAAATCTGAAACAGATTTTTAAAAAGATAAAAACATGTTATGTAAAAAGTTTTTTTGCACTCAAATTGTATCCCTTATTGATTGATTCTTGTTATCTGTAAACAGCCAGCTAATGAAAATAAAATGTTCTTTTGAATTTATTATTATCTCTCGGCTAGCGATACCAGTTTCAACCAAATTGAGTGGGATGCTACAATCACATTACGCAATGTTACACAATCCCTCCAAAATCTAACATTTCTATTATAAAAAGAATAAAGACTCGAATTCCATAATTCTGTGTTGTTATGTAGAATCACGCTTTATACAATTCATGTAAAACCACCTATTGGAAAAATCGTAAATGTTGGTTTGGACAATTTAGTTACATTTAAATAGGTCGCTATGACTGTAGAACTCTCAGTGATTAATGCAATGCTTCCACTTTCTTTAATAGCTTAAACATGTATCTTTCTGTTTCATCGTTTTCATTAAAAGACCTGCTTTTTAATTTCCTATAATGTCTCCACCTTTAAAGAATGTTGAAGTTAACCTTCCTGTTCGATCAGCATTCCGTGAAAACAGACCAATCCCTTATACAACATATCGATAAACAAAACGAAAGTTAAACCAAATTTCGATCTCTGTAATCATTTGCTTTATTTTGCAAAAAAAAATATACAGGTAACAAATAAACGATTTGATGAAAAAGGTCTATATACATGTAACATGCTTAATCCGTAAAATTAAACATTACTGCATTTAATATAAATTATTGTAGAATACTACATACAGTATTATACAACATCATACGGGATCTAAACAATCCATCCATCGTTACTGATATATCATTATATTCGAAACTTTGGTCTATAGGAATGGTAATAAGAGTAGAGTCTTCTGATTATATAAAATGTTATGCCTTTGTTGAAAAATGAAACATTGCATAGCCTTGTAAGTGTCTTTTAAACGGATGTGTTTTCTTAAAACTGAGCTAAGTTCATGTTAAAATATTGCAAAAGCTATCGTCACTATTATCTATTGTCACCTTATAATTTTTAATTCAAACTCACTATCGTCCTGAACATGCATGAAATATTTGCCACTGAACATTAAGCAACCACAATCAATTAAACTTACTATAGCTGATATATGTGTGTATGATAGTAGGGTTTCGATTTCAACTTTAAACATATTGCGGGACAAATTTGCAATTCCAGAATTGGCAAATCTGACTTTGTCGGTTTACAAGATATTAAAAATATTTTTTGCCCAAGTGATAGATAATCAAAAAAATTAAATTTCCACGTATGTCCCAACATGTCACCGTTGTCACTATTGTCACCACAGCTGATTAAAAGTACATTTCCCATGGGAAATTTAAAAATTCCCATGGGAAAAGTTAAAGTTCCCATCGGAAAAAGTACTTTTCCCATGGGAATTTTAAAGTTCCCATCGGAACTACAATTTCCCATGGGAACATTAGTAGATAGTTTCTTCCCATGGGAAATTCTAGATTTCCCAAGGGAACACCTTTTTCCCTTGGGAACATTTATTCTTCCCATGGGAAGATATATTTTTCCCATGGGAACATTATTTTTTATTTTTTATTTTTTTTCAGAATTTGTAAAAGAGCTATGAAATATCGCAATGGACTGACAGTTACTAGTAACCATGACTGGAACAGTTTAACAAGCATTCCATTTGATAAAAAAAAATGTAATTTCAATAAATTAAAAGTATTTCTATCATACTTTTACACTCAAAAGTCTTTTATTACCGTTGAATGATTGGTAGAAATTCTACCGTGCAGCGGCTGATTTTACAATTTGAATCTCTCACCTTTGTTTTCGATCAATAGCATCGTGCATTTCATGTAATAGTGTTCGCTGAACTGTCAAGTATCAGAGCCATGCCTTTGTATTTCAGAATTTAATTTAAGAATAAAAATTATAAATCTGTTTTAATCTATATACATGGGAAATCACGAATCGTGTTTAAGATTGTTTTCTAATTATAATCCTATAATTTCATGAAATTGACTTCATAATTATTATTAATGTACTTATTCTTTTTCGTCAACGTAACTCGATATGCGTGGTTTTCGCCACTAGAAAGATGTGCACTTACTTTTTTAAAGTTTATTTCATTCATTTTGGTCAAATTTACTAATCATGCTAATGCAATATTGTTACTCGTCTACACAAAATCTTTTATTTCAATTCATTTTTGGCAAACACCTTTGAAAGTCTTGTTAGATTTGTCTTTTATGATCTCTCAGGTAAATATCAAAGAGAATCCAGAGTTTTGCATTTACAAGGACGGATGAGGATTTAATATATACTTTATGATATATTCACTTGTACTTTACCGGTAGGCTGTCTTCGTGTAATTTGTGGTTTAAAGGAATACGAATACTTTATTTCTCATAAAACTGCAATTACTAGTTATCGAGAACATACATAAACATAACTATAAGGTAAAATTATTACATGCATGTGTAAACGATACAATTAAATCAACTTGGAGGACTAACTTTCACATTTATAACTTTTACATAGTTTTTCTAATATTACAATATTTGAATAGTTAAACTGTTGATCAACTTTAAAGATATTAGGGTTTGACTAACAGTAGTTCCGTAAAAATTTCCTTCTTTCTATAGTTTAAATGTTCTACAATTCATAATGTAATGGTACTCGTCACCGATGTTGTTTGTGTCACAGAGACGGCAGACTATGTTTTCTCTCTGTATATACTGCCACCTTCCAGACTCAATCGGCAAGTGGTGACTACCACATCTATATTTGCATAATATATAAATGAATTTAGTAAGGTAAAAATGAAAAGTATTTTTTCAAATTGTTAATTCTTTTTAAAAATACGATAACATTAAGTTTTATGCGATTCTGCAATAAAAGCAAAGCATTCTTGTTGAAACTGGTCTTTGGGTTTTTGTTTAATAAATTTTGACACCCATTTATCACAAACTGTGCATTATAATATTGGACATAATCATACCGCAGATCATACCGTTATTATCAAAAATATTTTTCATATATGATATCCACTTAGTTTCTATTCCGTTATTAGCATAATATAAAAACACAAGTTTGTATAATTCAACACAAATTTTACTTTCTTTTCCATTAAGAAGTATACTCTAGAAATGTATTATTCGCAATTTTACATAGGACAGTAATGGGTATCTGTCAAGCTCTGCATACACTATGAAATTTGGAGTATACTGTTTAAACTGTAAGGAGCATTGTCGTCTTTTGCATCTAGATCAAAGACTAAAATGAATTATTTTTCCGATTGGATACAGGTGAAAGAAATATTTGATTTTTTAATTGCTGATGATTTTTTGTACGAATAGACTGAGACTACTATAACACATAGACTCGGAACATTCGAAATAGTTTTAATTTGCAATTTTTTTTAAATTTGTATTTTTTCCTCACTATGTAGGTGAAATTATGTATAAAATTTATTGTAAAATTGCGAAACTTGCATTACGGCCCGGGGGGGAGGGGGTTACTTCCTAAATTTTTAGTGGTACGAGTGTGCCGCAAAACAGGGTAACTTTTTCATGCCCAGCTGGTTAGAACAGGGTCCCTGTTTCTGTCAAAGGCGTTTGATTGGGTATTAGTTTAAGGTAGGCGTCATTTTTGGTAACTTTCCTCCAATCAACTGGCCTATTCGACAAACCTGTGTGTGCTGATGCGTGTTGACTGGCTATTGTAACGGCACGTGTCTTACATCGGAATCTGTCGTGCGTGACCAATGTTTATTGCAGAATTTCTTGTCATGTGGTCAAATTATCTGACATACAAGTTTTAAAGGTTGAAACTTATATTTGCTTTTTGAAAGATTATTTTCGGCAGTGCCCCCGATATATGGTCCTAAAGTGTTTAAGAAAAACAAAACTTTAAAAGAAGGATGCATATTAACAGATAATATAATCTGGGACTATTATACTTAGTATTATAGTCCCAGATATAATACATGTATTATATGGCTCTGATATTAACTATAACGTGTTCTGGAAAAAAATTAAGTGTCCGAGAATTTGAATTACCTAATTAGGGCCTCTCGATCACTTTCGACAAAATATTATTGCATGAATGGTAAATCGCTGAATTTTAATTCTAGAAGTGGTTTGTGACTGTTATAATAGTGACATTTATACGCATTCTGGTTTAAGTTTACAATGAACACACTCAGAGGAGGGGAGACAGCCTTAGGTGCTGTGTGCAAATTTTTGTAGGTCACGTGGTACGATTTTAGCGTCCCTTGACAATTTTGAATCTGGAAAAGATCGATTTGTTCATGTTTTTAATATCAAATATACTCTCTTCAACTCGCAGAAAATAAAGAAAGTTTTGAAATAAAAAGATTAATCAATGATAGAAGATCACTTTATATGAATTATTTTCTTTATGTTTTTTTATCTTTAAAGTAGATTCTATCAATAAAGAAATACACTGTAATGGCGAGAAATTTTATTCGATCTCTGCGAAATCACGAGGCACAGATTTTTGTAAATTTTACAAATGTCAGCACGTGAAAATCATTCAAATTTATGTCAATCAAAGAACACTATTCGAACATTCTAAATCTTCTTAAGTCTCCTTAAGTCTCCAGCCGTTGCTTCGTAATAAGTCGCTAAAATATTATTTCCGGTAAGTAAAATATCCAAAATATTTGTCAAATCCGCGAGTAACTATGTTATTTTAGGCATATAAACTCTTATGTATTTTAATTATTTTAAAAACAAAATGAAAATTTAGTCTTATGAATAAAAATCATGAAAAAATATAGTTTTTTTCATAATTGAATCGTGCATTATTTGTGTATTGGATTGCTTAATTGCCTTCTCTGTAGTGTTATCTTTGTTTTGTTTACTGACAAATGACGAAATAATGCAATATTTAAAATTTAGTATTTTACAAAACTTTGTCCCGATTAAAAACTTAAAACCGACTGAATAAATTGAGAATTCAGTAATTATCGATGTCGAAATTAGCCCATGGTAATAAACAGTCAGTTTGAGTATAGAATAATAAAATATGTTTATTGCCAAGAAATAACTAACAAATTTGTTTATTATGTATGTACAAAGTATATGTATATTGCATGATCAGCTCTTCTGTATATTACTTTTTTTTAATTGATTCAACAAATTTTGCTTGTCCAGGTGTCATTAACGGTGATGTCCACACCACGAGTAGTTTGATATAAATGACACAATACCACCGCGACCGATCGATAATATAAGACAAATCTGCGTGCCGTGTGCAGAGTGTCGATCCTCCTCTAGAACACACTATACATTTTTCTTTGAAATATCAATCATTTTTGGGCCGACTTGCCTTATCATACGTTTCATTATATTTGAATGCTTCAAAAATGCTTCAAAATACTATAAGCCTGTATTGTTGTTATGTTTTAGGGTCAATGACTCTCCCCCCCCCCTCCCCACAAAAAAAAAGTAAAATAATTGTATATTTAATTTGAATAATTGTTTTGAAACGTAATATCAATTAAGGTCAGCCAAACCCAAATTCAACAACAAGGAGTGTCATTCACCGGGTTTATTTTCTTTTCGAGGTTTTGATCTTTTTATTTTATTCAATAAATAATAGTAAAATTTACTTTCCATATACATGTCTGACTTCCTAAATAGCACTTGAAAATAAATTTCGAACAACGAATTTGTCCCAATTTCACTTTTGTCGTCTGCCCAACTTAGTTTGGTCTTGCAATATGCATGAGATTCTTGTCACTGAACGTTGAACAAACAGTTACTATCCACCAATCCATCTGCAATTGCGATACCTCTGTTACATACCCGTCATTTTGTCACATGCTTGGTACTATTCTTTGAACAAATTTCGTGTTGTAAGCCGATTTTGTCCTACATTTAAATTGTTCTTGTCAAGTAATACATTCTTGAACAGGTTAAAATGTTAAACTAAATCCTATAAAATCAATTTGGTGCATTGGTTCTTTGAAACACAATTTTGTTAATTTGAGCGTGTCAACCCCTCGTCTAGTAGTGATTTCGGTTTGTGTAATCATACAACAAAAGTGTATATTGGTATACTAGTAGTAAGTTATTGTTTCATTTTATATGTTTACTATTAGTGACATCAAATAAAATGTTTTGCACGTTGTACTAAGCCATACGAAATTTAAATATCATATTTATATGCAAACTGAAGGATCTAAAATTTAAATGATTTATGTAAAAACTATAATGAATAGGGAGCGGGGGTATTGCACGAGGTCATCCAGACTAGCCGAATTATAAATCCTAGCCTCCGTTCTTGTATGATCACTTGATCCAAAATTAAGTTTGTCAGATGGAAAAAAAACAACGCTTTTGGTTAAGGACTACAGTTGAAAAGTAACATTTGCTACCAATCCATGCAAAATAGCAAGATGTATGTTCCTGAGCGTATAATGCACAAAGAAAGGGTTGTTATGTACTTTTGAACTTAGTAAGGTAGTATGGTTACCATACGCCTTCCTGTTACAGATACGATCGACGTGAACTACAGCAGAATTACGGTTTCAGTTGTTAAAGTACACACACAAATTAATTGGGCTAATTTGAAATCTCCTGCATAGTTTATTTCATTGGCAATCATATTCAAGAAAAGTTGTAAATCTTGAATATTCTGTAATATCTTTATGAAGCTTGATTGAGACGTAGATTCACTCAGATACCGATCATTGTTATCTTTTCTTCATTTACACAAATGAATGTCCGGGATTCGGAATATGGCAGTGATACATATATTCTCAGTTTATATTTAGTTTGAAGCATTATCGAACTAATACGACTTTCATCTTTAAAATTTACTTTGCATTAAATATCTAAATGAGATTACATAGGAATAACTTGTGGTGTATTCATGTATATGTAATAAAAAAAAAGAAAAGAAACCAACAGCAATATTTGACGAAGACGAAATTAATGATGGAATTTTAACGTTCAGTGACATATATTACAATGCATGTCGAAAAAGAACTTGAAATTGACAATAGGTATTAATAGAACCGTCGCTTTTCCAAAGAATTCACGCTTAGTTGGGATTTCACGTGCTATTTCACAAGGTTCGCATTATACTTATACATGTACAAAATAACTAACAATTGTAATGATTTCTTTAACTGTTCTAGAACGTTCTAGTTGAAATAAAAATCTGTGATTTTTCTATATTCGTACTTTCGACGAAGCAAAGTAAGTTCTATATAGATCTGGACATATATGCATACAACAATATCCAATCGTAGTATAAATTTATTGTAGAACATGTAGAAAAATCCGTCCGTTCGGGTCAAATCTTAACTTAAGTACCATATGCATATACGGACCCTGGATTTAAATCAGATCTGTTCTGGCGGTTTTTGTCTTTTTTTCAAAATACATATTTTTAATTGTGACTATCTTTAGTTCCGAATCTTTCTATCTTTCTAAACCAACGATCGGCAAGTGCGTTCATTTTTGTGAATTAATATTTAAATGTTTTGAAATATCCATTATTATTGACAAGAAGTACAAACTTACATTTTTCAAATTTACCGATGGAAAATATCTCAATAAATTGTTAATTCCTCAAATATTTGGTTGGAATTAAATATCATTCATTGCACGAGAACTGTATTTCATAAACAACTGGTAATGCTCCCAATTATTGGTCAAATTCAAATTATGATTTACGAATTAGTAACAACTATGTAGTACCCCGCGTCATAGACTAGATATAACCAAAACATCTTTTTTTCCCATCTACTTCTATTGAATGGAATTTTAAACCCCGACATATGGACTTTCTGAAATCTAAAAACATCCACCCTTCTTCTTTAGTTGTGGTGTTAGAAAACTTAATATTATTAATGGTTCAGAAGTATGAGAAGCTCCTTAAATGCAGATCTGTGTTAATATTAAACTAAATACCGCATGCAGCTGTAGCCATGCTGTTGAAGATTGTACTTACAATTTTTTCGAGTGCCCATTTCACAATGAAGCAAGAGAAATATTGTTTTTTGATTTTAAAAAGATATGTTATACCAATTGAGCTGTTCACGGTAACCTTTATACATTTCAGCAAAGTAAAGCAACTTTTGAATCTGTGCAATCTTATATCAGAATTACACAAATATTCAGACTGTGACTTCGCATACAATTAATTCTGACTTCCTACTTTTCACGCCAGTTCATATTACAAAAATATTATATTGCGTTTTCGTTTTTGTTTATAGTTTGTATTACAACACTTATTCTATTTTGTTTTTCGTTATTATCTTATGTATTTTGTGTTCAATCCCACATGCTACTTTTGAAAATAAAATGTGTTTGAACAAAAACAAAACAAAAACGAAGATAAGTCACACAAAAAACACCTCAAAGTAACAAACTTGTACATTTGGTACATGTACATGTATATGTCACAGAAATCACTAATCCATGTCAATGTTAAGTTTTTAAAACAATACAACGGAGACTAATAATATGACTTCAATTTACTTTGTTTCTGTTCTTGTAATTCACCTACATAAACTGCCTATACAAAATATAATACGAAAGGAATCAAAATATTGAAATACCCTAAAGACGTCTGTAGAAATACCACAAATGACCACCTCAATAATACGCACTAGGGACTTGATGTGATGATACAGTTGCCACAAAGTACATAAAAATATAAAAGTAGGCTATGTTATTTTAAATTAAAAAAATAAAACAATAATTCCAAATTATATAATCACATCTTTAGTAATTACCATGTAAATGTTTTAACGACACGTGCCACACTCTATTGATCGTCATCTGTGTGTAATCGATCGGAATTCATGTTCATTCAACCAGAACCCGTTAATTACGCACGTGTATACAGATTGTAAATGAATATATTATCTCAGCATGTTATCATGGTTATAGTGTTTTTGTTTTATGGGTCTTGTATTTTGAAAAAAAAAATTTAAAATGGGGTTTTTCTAAGCACCGGAAAAAAGTTGTTAAACATTTATTATCTATTTTCCAATAAGTTCAAAAATAGAAATTTGTATTCACAACATACACGCACAACTTATTTAAAAACTTACTTGCCATTGCTTCATATTTAACGGGATAATCAGAGTTTTTATGGAAGTTGCATGTTGAGAGCAGCTTTAGATATGAAACCATATTGACATTTTGTAGAAAACCTGCATACTGCAATAATTTAACATAAATCCTGCATAATTGTTCCCATAGGTAGACAAATTTTCCCATGGGAAGAAAAATTGTTCCCATGGGAAGAAAAATTGTTCCCATGGGAAGAAAAACTGTTCCCATTGGAAAAGTTAAATTCCCATGGGAACTCTCTGTATTCGTCTTTTCCCATGGGAACTTTAAAATTTCCATGGGAAAAGTACTTTTTCCGATGGAAACTTTAACTTTTCCCATGGGAATATTCGATGTAAATGTACTTTTAATCAGCTGTGGTGACAACAGTGACAATGGTGACATGTTGGGACATATGGAGAAATTTTAATTTTTTTGATTATCTATCACTTGGGCCAAAAATATTTTTGATATCTTGTAAACCGACAAAGTCAGATTTGCCAATTCTGGAATTGCAAATTTGTCCCGCACAGTGTTTTTAAAAGTATTTTTTGCTGCTTACGATACGCGTGAAAGCATTCTGTGATATTGTTATAGCTTCTTGCCAATGTACATGTAGTAACTGGGTGTTGGATACAAATATATTTTAATGTTTGTAAAACACGTAGGCTTTGCGATTACTTGTAAGCAGCATATTAATTGGTGTGTCTGTATTGTAGTTTTGTCGTTGCGTATTATCAAGGTGATGATATGGCGTCTTGAAGCTTTCAGCATAGCTAAGAATCTTTACCAGCGAATTCCATTTATAAAAATGCTAGTTCTTGCACATATTAAATACTATTAGGTTTATAAAGGCCACGTTATCTTTACTATTGTAATTCGTGTTTTTTTTTTTTGTTTTTTTTTTGTTTTTTCAAATTCAATATTTTTTCTCACATTAGACATAGGACTGATACAGGATGTTAGTCTGCACTACCAGGACCGACAAGGAATGGATGATGCCTTCAAGTATGCCATTAAAACATTCAACAGTGACAAAAGCCTGAGACAGGATATCAATAGTGTGATTTTACAGAGTAAAGGACATAATGTCACCGACATAGACAACAGCTACCAACTAACAAGGCAAAGTAATCATAGACGTTCTTATTTGTACTAAATATATTAATTATGAAAAGTTGCATGTATATGTACATGTATAACACCTCGAATTTCAATTTAGTTTAGGTATTGGTCTATATCTTTTTGATGACTTATTTACCTTTCACCTTTCACCTTTCGTCCTTGTGTTTTCAAGGTTCAATTGATTTCAAAGAAAATATGACAAAAAATATATTCCTTATGTACCATAAAGACTAATTTTCAATTTATATAACTGTGGTTTATGTGCACATAATTAATTAAAGCTCACACAACATAATTATGTTTTTGAAATTTTTTATTGCAAAAAGAACACATATGCTTCTTTTCTTAAATTATGCGCAAATAAATGATGCCCATTATAAAAAAAACTCTCAATGTTGTTAATTTTTTTATTTCGTCTTATCAAACTTTTTGTCTGCACAACCCTAACAACATTTTATTACTTACTTTAGTTGAATAAAACATACGAAAGGACATCATTTAGATATCTAAAGCTAATCTCATATTAAGTCTTATATCTTTTAGTATGTCATTTACTACCAAAGAACATTATACTGTTTATTGCGGATTCGTCACAACAATCTATGGAAGTGTACGAGTCGATGTCGAGTAACCTTGAAATTCCTGTTGTCTTGCCAAGAGGACCTGGATACAATCACACATCTGAATATGTTTTCGACATGACACCTTCCTTTATTGGTGCCATCATTGATTATATTCAATATTTTGGTTGGAAAGTTGTGTATTATGTCTACGACTCAGAAGAAAGTAAGTAAAACTGTTGAATTTACTAAAAAGTAAAATAACAAAAATACCGAACTCCAAGGAAAATTCGAATCGGAAAGTCCCTTATCAAATGGCAAAATCAAAAGCTCAAACACATCAAACGAATGGAAAACAACTGTCATATTCCTGACTTGGTACAGTCACTTCCTTATGTAGAAAATGATGGATTAAACCTGGTTTTATAGCGACGTAAAGAGCTCAACGCACGGTCTTAAGCATTATACACATGTCTATACAATATGTCGAACCCTAAATCCTCAGTATAAGTCTAAATTGAATACATTAATTGGGTTCTAGTAAGTATGCTTAACAGAACATAGCAAAATAGAAGTTGAATAAGAAGAAACTACTTTAAACTCTTACAGCCTCCTTTTTCTTGCACTTTTCTACACTGTTTTTTTTTGTGTATTTTATTATCTTTAGTTCAGTATTGGTTAGATAGCTCTTCAAGTAATCAAGTAGTTACTGTATTTATACTCCCTCGGCTTTAAGTATTCTACACACTTCATGCAAAAAATTATGTTATTGTTTTATTCGATTTATCGACATCACTGTCACTGCTTATTTTTACACAGAGAAAATCCAAGCACCCCAGAGTATATGCAAAGGTACCAAGCTCTGATTCATATACTTAAAGCTTGTCACCGAATTCGCACTTACCGTATTAACACGTGTGGAAAATGATCTGATTACCATAACGATTCGTTTGTGGGGCTTTTTATAAGTACATACATATTTTTGGATCAAAAATGAATTATACAAATTAAAAAAAAACGAAACGCTATAAAGCTAAAGAAGTAAATCAAAGATGAGTTATTTATTTCATGCAGGTCTTCATAGAATTCAAGAAATCTACAGAGCACAGAAAAGTTTAGGAACTAGATCGTTTTCACTCAGACCTAAACGGATTGTCAATATCAGTGATTCCTATGCAGTTTTACGTTCTGTCGATAAACATCGTTACTGTGATAGTGACATACAGTTTGCCTGTAATATGAGAATAATTCTAGACTTGTCTACAAAAGAAGCTTTCAATCTAACACTAGAACAGGTTACTCAACTAACTTAAGATTGAACTTTTGATTATATAACTACCACTTGGTCGTTACCTTTGCTGGTGTACTGATAGTCTCCGAGGGTGTCACTAAATGCGGATGATACATATGATAACTCTGATTCTTTGTGCTTGTTCTGCTTACTTTAGGTCCTGTTTAGATTATTAGCTTTTCAACGTTTGTATTATGTGCAATGACAAGTAAACATCATCAACAAGATGTGGTAGCATGATTACGCATAACTGTACATATAAAGTAATGTATATTTAGTTATGTTTTAATTTTTCAAATACAGTATCAATGTTAGTACCGATAGAAACAATATTTAAAGATTTTACTACGTTGTTTAATTGATATTCTTCAATAACAAGTTTAATATTCAAAGGATCAACGAGTTTACATGGATCGTATCTAAGTTTCCGGGCTCTATAAACAACATCACCTTGATAATTAGTGGTTCAAATGAATTAAGTCATTGTTATATATCAGTCAAAGATTATAATTTTAATCATTTCAATTTTCACTTTTACTAGATAATCAACGTTGGCATGAACAGAGATGAATATCACTACATTCTTGGAGGACTTGTAAGTTTAATTCTTTATTTAATTTGTCATAACAATTTGTTTTGTAAGAATGTATTTTTTTATTTAGTTTTCCAAATCTATTAAAAGCTTTAATTCTTTACCTATTGATAATAGGTCGTTTGTTCGATTCCCGCAAAGACCGTTCGGCTCTGAGTCAGAATAATGTGTCCGGGTAAGGTGGCATATATTTCCTGTGGAGTGTTGTTACCTTCTGTAATGGCACCTAAAAAAAATTGACTTAGAGTGTTGGTTTAATACAAAGCTGAGTAAATATTCATACCACTTTAACATAGCCTCGTCCTATCCGATCTGCATGTAATATTTGTCACTGGACGTTAATACCAATCCATTATCATTATATAAGGTATTCATAGCTTGTCAATCAATAACAAACTGTTGCTTTATACCAGTAGTTATTCTGACAAATTAAGGATGACTATTGGCTGGTGATGTCTGCCTTCTTGCTTTCAATATTTTAGCTGCTCCTGCTTTATCGGTTTAATCACATTAGACAATTTTTCCCATATAACTCTATTTTTTTCATAATTTCTTTAAATACATTTCAAACTACATTCCTGCAAAATATAGTGAAGATTTTGATATTTTGTCATTGATTTGACAGTAAACATGGCTAAATCATCTCAATACAAATTTTATGAAAAATCAAAGTAACTAATGGTCTTCTCAAACTTAAAAAAAAAACACGCTAATATCATAAAAAAAAGTCAAGAGCATATTTATATAGTTTTTGAGTGCATTTTATTACTCAAATTATTCAGCAAACGTCGTTTAAGGTCAAATAAATAATTTGGAACCTTGTCATTTGAAACTAAACAGCAAACAGCAAAAGTCAAATGTAAAAGCTATATTGAAACTCCCAAGCGAATTCCTCAATGAAAAAAAAACATCGATGTTTGCATTAGATTTTTGTACTTTCAATCAAACTAAATTAGGACTGGTACACTTTGCTTGTTCATTTTGTTATCAAACATAAAACGGCACATTTTTTAAAGATAAGTAGCATTGATTGTAATACTAGCACCGTTTAAAATAGCTTACATTACCATTACTAGTATCATATATTTCATTTTAACTGTGTCATAGATATGTATATTTTCATTTTACTTTAAATGGTTCAGGGAATACAAGAACTAGACCTTAGCGCCTTTGCGTATGGTGGCGTGAATATCACTGGCTTTTCTATGTTAAACGCTCACTCAACAACTTTTAAAGAAGTAGATTCAGACATTAACCGAAAAGTTTACCAACACCTAAATCCACTGACGGTTAGTATAGTTATCTGATATTCAACAAAGAAAGGAAAAAGAAGAAACGTTTACTTAGAATACATACTAACTCTAAAATAGATATGTTAACGCATGTCAGTTGCAACGAAAAGACAACACACAAGTGTTAAGAAGTGGCAGATTATGTGTTAACTTTTCCATTCACCTGACATTGGTGAAGAATATTATTACACTGTTGTAAAGTTTTTGAACCAGAATTGCTTAATTTGGCAAGTTCACACGAACACATTTGCGGATCAATTTCATACGACGGATATTATTATACATAATGAAAGCTTGTGTTCGAATGTGTCAATTCATTGGCTCAAACGGACTTTTAGATTTGTAATACATTAAACTTCCATATCTTTATTTCTTTGCTGTCGATAGATTCGATGGATTAACAAATATTATACTTGAAATTTGATAGTTTATGGTGAAGGGTTCATGTAGAAAATCTTTTCAATTTTTCTCTGTTATGACCTTTTATATTTTGGCCTGAATATTCTGATTACTCGTTTGTATTCTGATTAAATAATCATTGATTCAGATTGATAAAGCGATGATGATAGATGCTGTCAGATTTATTGGCAAAGGAATAGATAAGTACTTGGCCGATTCTTTGGCAGTCTCATATAAAGGAGCGACATGTAATAAAGGTTATAAAAAAGATCTAAAAGATACACCTACTCGTGGAAGCCTAATAGCCAAATCAATGAAACAGGTATGTACAATAGCAATCTTAAATCATTAAATGTTGTCTCTAGATCTGTATTGTATACACTAATGCAATTAAAACACTATAGTCCCCTAGGGTATCATCAAATCAGTAGTCAGTTCTTTGGTACTGATATGATCATTAACAAACTTTTCTTAAATTTTCCGGTGATAAAATACGAAATTATTAAGAAACTTAGGTTCCAACTCCGTCAGGCAAAGTTGACCTTAGATGAATTTGACTATATTTTAGGTTCCTTTTGATCAAATCACTCTTCACTGGTTTAGGTCTTATAAATTATTGGCTTTCAAATGTTTTGGACTGAGCGTGTCTGATGAATATAAATCAAGAAAAGCGCTTTAGAAGCACGAAAATAATAATGTGTAAATTTTATTCATAATTAATAATGCAAATTTCGTTTTCATTAGCGTAAGTCGTAATTTTGGAATACTATATTTTGTACTAGTTTTCTCAATTCTGGTGAAAATTATGTAATTATCCACTAAGATCATAACTTATCTATCTATTTCCGTTATGGTCATGTAAACGGACAAATACTTCATTTTTATGAGGCAAATTACATGTTAGTAGTGATCACTTTTTTTTAGGTTGAACTACCGGCAGGTTTAACGGGAAAAGTAGCGTTCGATTCAAATGGGCTGCGGAAAGATTACACTTTAGAAGTACACCAAATGGGATACAAGTCTAAACTGACAAAGGTGCTGATATTTCTTTTTCTTTCCTTGTGTTTTAATGTGATTCAAATTTATTGTTATAATTTCAAAATAATTTACAAGCTTCACATTCGTAAAAAAAAATCGGTCAAATTATGGTAGAAGATAGAAAAACGGACAAGATGATAAAACAAATAACAAAGAAAAAACAAATCGAATTAACTTAGATATCAGCCTTTAATATATTCAAAAATGTCAAAATAAAATATGAGTTAGGAAACTACTACTGCACAAAGAATGTAAATATCATCAAACTGATAAATTAAAGTTAGTGAGCACAAATAGAATGAAACATAAAGAAACCTTTGACCAATAGTAATTTTTTTTAAGATTGGAGATTGGTCACCTAATAGACCTTCAGGGAAAAGATTTGAGACAAATATTCCCTCTCGTATGCCAATGGACAGATCTTTGACCCATGCAAATAGGACATGGAGAATTGCAACCAAAATAGTACGTATACTTTATAATATAATGCCTCTGAAATAGTTCACAACTTGGTTGCTTAAGTTATACGAGAGTCCGGATTGGGTATACAGAATAGAGAATAATGGGCAAAATATATAAAAAAAAATTGAGAAAACTATTAAAAAAGGATTTGAAAATGATGGGGTGCAAAAATATAGTATGCTACAAAAGATGCGGGAGACACCTAAGGGATATTCATACTCATAAGTCGATATGAAATTGACAACGCCATGACAGAAAAAGAAAAACGACGAAAAGATTAATAGTCTACAAAACAAAACATAGAGAGAACTAACTAAGACTGAGCAACACGAACCCCACCAAAAATCGGAGAATCTCAGGTTCCCCGGAGATGCTAGCAGATTCCGCTCTGGATTTGTGGCAACCGTCGTGTTACTCCCTTAAGATACTTTGACAATTTAAATCAAGTGATTAGGCCCCACACAACAACAGATAGGTACTTGACTCTGATATAACCCTGAGACATCACCAAATTCGTAATGAACAGTCATGGGAATTCTCTAACCTTTAAACTTGACCGAATGTTAAATTTTGAAATTGAAATACGAGTTTTCAGGGCAAAGGATAGGCAAGACTGTGACCGATAGACTCACCATAGACACGAAAAAATGTGGATATATACCTTTTAGTCAAATAAGTGGCTGAATAGTAGCTGAATTGTGCAATGCACTAACATCAACGGTACCAATTTTAGTGCACCAGAGGCACATTTTGACACCAAATATCTCCTTGGGGATCTTCGAGGCCAAACTATATGAAAATTTTAACCTTATTCAAAAAAGATGCAATGCACTAAAAGAAAGGCGAAAGATACCAACATTTAAACTCACATGTCCATGGCTAAAAAAGAAAAAGACCAACAGACAAACAGACAAACAACAGTTGACAACACACAACATAGAAAACTAAAGACTGAGTGATAATTTTTTCACTAAGTGATAAATGGTCATTATAAAGATCAAATATGTCAATTTTAACACTTTTATTTTGCCATATATATATATATAGTGACAACACACACAACCGACAAAAATGCCCAAATTACATTTCACTATCAAATTAACACAGTAATATTAATACTTGTTATTTTCATTTTCAAAGGCTCTTGTCATACTCCAGTCTTGTAGATCATACTTCTCCTCAGTTTTTACATACTGGATATAAAAATGTTCTCTCTTTCAGTCAAAACCATTTGTCCAAATTGTGACCTCACCCCATACAGATAAACGTACAGATGGTGTTATAGAGATTGATGGTAAATTATACGAGGGGTACTGTATAGAACTAATACAACAAGTAAAGGAACGATACCTTATAGAACACAAAACAGACTTTAATTTTAAGTTTCATTTTGTGAAAGACAATGAATTTGGGAAATGCCAGAAAGATTTTACATGGAATGGTATGGTCGGTGAATTGATTCGAAATGTAAGTAAACGTAGGATAAATACAATTGGAATAGGTTTACGTTAACGATATGTTGAGTTGACGTACTTCAATGAAATTTATCCTATCATATAATAGGGATAGTTTGGTAATTAAAGCTAATCTTTTACAGAAAAGCCATATTGAGTACAAATAAAGAAGACAAAATGGAACAAAAAGACTTTTTTTCCCAAAGAATTTAGAGATCCTTGTTAAACTGCATTGTTTAAGACAATGTTCATACTGACTTGATAAGATGTGAAAACTAATGAAAGTTACTAGGCTTATAATATGGTTTCGTTTATATATATAACAAATTATATTATATGATTCATCAGTGGTGCTCGAATGAAAACAGTTGGATGGCCAAATCAAAAACAAAGTTGAATAACATTAAAACCTCAAAATTCCGAAAAGTTCTACCAAAAACGGCCGAGGTAATCTAAAAACCTTAGTCTTTCGAATAGTTAAACAGTTTACAAACAGTAAATTTACAGAAAATGAACATATCAATGATATGTCAAGTCAGTACAAGAGCTGACTACTAGGCAGGTGATACCCTCATGGACGAAACGTCCACCATCAGTGGCATCGGCACAGTGGTTATTAAAACTCATCAAATATACCAGGCGTATAATTTGTTTCGTAGAAGCGTTTTGTCTACATACTACTGATCAGTTGATCTCGAATCATAACAGTATAAGTTAGATATAAGAGTAGCAATGTCACTGTGTCGCAGGAAATTTCACAATACAAGATAGAGACAACAAAAGCAAACACTGAACAAACAGCTTGAATTTAATTAATGGTTCATAACATTCCAGCAAATCGAAATAAGACGAAAATGTAAAACTATTATACGTGAGTACTAATAATTGAGCAATGCAGGTCCCCATACAAACCGCGATTGAGATCTGTTATACTCAATGACAAAAATAATAATTGAGCAACACAAATCCCTATATAAACCGCGATTGAGTTCTGTGGTGTTCACGCAAGGTAAGTAGACCGAACCATCAATCATGACATTAGTTTCACTTGTACATGTTGGTTCTAAAATGGAAAAGGAAGATAGGTTTCTCGCTAGGTCAATAAAAACAATTATAAGTCATCAGTGACACATGTATTTTTACTGTCATAGACGAGCGGAGCAAGATACCAAAGGGATATTCAAACAAATAGCTCGAAGATAAACAACCCAAAACGCCATGACAAAAAAAAAAGAAGAAAAAATGACACAAATACAAACAACAGACTATACATTACTTCATAGAAAACTAAAGACCGAGCAAAGAAAAGCCGAAGGTGATCTCAGGTGCCCCGGAAGAGTTAAAATCTACTGCTAGGTCACAGAAGTCATGCATGCGGCACTCATTTATCTTTCTATAAGACAGCTGGTATTTATTCAATAGTAAAATATTCTTAGTGTATAAAATTATATTTTCAATAAGATTTCAGATTGTGATTCAGGTGTCTTTCAATAATTAAGAACTAGTGATTTTATTGTCGCTTTTTTGTCTTTTCTTTAATTTCATTGTCATTTAACACGTATAGAATGTAGCGTTAACGTCCTGATATCGTATACAAAGAGTCAAAAGTAGACACGAACTCTTTTCATTTTAGGAAACAGACTTAGCCTTGTCATCACTCACAATAACAGAAGATAGACAAAGAGTTGTTGATTTTACAACTCCTTTCATGCAAATGGGCATTAGTATAATGATTAAGAAACCAGATAAACAAAAACCAGGCGTATTCTCTTTTATGGATCCTTTAGATGTTAAAGTATGGATATGTGTGATGGTTGGCTTTCTAGCAGTCAGCCTCGTTTTATTCTTTGTCGGACGTTGGAGCCCATATGAGTGGAGAGAAATCCTAAATTCAAGAGATCAATCGAATGCATTTACTTTTTCTAACACTTTATGGTTTGCTTTGGGGGCATTAATGCAGCAGGGATCTGATATATTCCCAAGGTTGGTCTCGATATATCAGATGGTTATACATGCGTATAAACATTACAGCTCCATATTGTCTGCATATATATAGATGCATATAAATATGAATATGTTTATATATATCTTCCCTTTTTATCATATCACTTAAAATATGTTGTTGTAACAAAGCATGGTGTGATGTCATTATCATTTGATTTGGAATTATTGTTTTATATGCATGATACTCATGATGGTGAATATCTTATTTTTTTTTATTGAATAATGTTATTCAACCTTTCTGCAGTTTTTTTTCGATAATTTGTAGTATTAATCACTTAGAATTCTGTATACATTGTTTTTGTGTAATACGCCGTTCAATGAATTGCTATTCAAACCTCATACATTTGACCAGCATTGCATGATTTTTGTCATTTTGATATTGAAAGCTAAATAAAAAACACTCACTGTAACATACTTTTGAAATATTGTGCGAGACATATGTATACGTTACATTTAAAGTTTTGCAGTTCTTTTGATTGTATTAATTAATGCAAACGTTGCATGGATATGAATCTGGTTTGCGTTTGACTACACAGTAAAGGAATGATTATTTATTTCACATTATATCTTAAGCGCATTTTATTTTCCAGAATAATGTAAGATAAGCAGTTGGTATGCAATTTTTCTTGTAGACCTCTAAATGTCCGCCCTTTCTTTTCACAATTTTTACACCACCTCCAACAATTTCCACGCACTTTTTATTGCATATTTTCACTTTTTACCACATACACTTTCTATCAAGTTTTATAATTCCGAACATTCGCACCGCAATCTCATCCTGATAGACAACATGGATGTACAGGAAAAGGCAGAAAGGCAGGATTGTACTTCAACTTGAATCAATCAACCTCTCTTTTTCCCATATTTGGCAATGGTATTACCGATACATTTGTAATCTGATATCCATAAAAACTAAATCTGACTTTATATACTTAACTCGAGAATTATACTGACATTGTATTTATAAACAAATTGACCGATTGATCAAATACCATAACTATGCAATTAGAATGCATGTTATTTTAGTTCAAATGAACCTATTATTAAGTCTCCTTTGTTCATCAATGCTAAAAAACAAGTACCATTCTCAACGATTTGCAGCGAATAATTGAAAATACCTCTAGAAAATCAAATTCCCTGATTTTAATGTAGGACTCGGATGAACGATGGAAAAACATATACTAAAATGCATATTAAGCAAAAATCATGATTAGCCAGGGCGCCAAACAAAGCAAATTTATATTTGATCTTCGCATAAAACGCGAAAAGTGAAAACCGTTCTGAATAGAAATTTGACCTTTCGGTTTGTTAAAATTAAAAATTGAGAACAAACTTAATTTAGAGTAATAATTATTTGTGATTTTGCTCAACCAAATTATTCTGAGCGTAATTTTGTTGAGAACATTTTGAATAGAACGTATTCTGTTCACATGTTTATTACATTCTCTTTGATGATAAAATCGATGTACATATAACAAAATAGCATATAATTGTTAATCTTGTTATCAACTTAATCTACCCTTTTCCTCATTTTGTATGAAATCATTTTACTTATTTCTGATATCTACAATAATATTTCATCAGTGATGCTATAAAGAACCCCGGAAACACAACACACCCCAGACCCCTTTAAAAAGTGCATCTAAGTTATTGATCTTGCCTTTGCCAAATAAAACCAACCTTGGGCAAATATCAAAGTCTGGATGCATATCATAACGAATAATGCAAACATTTTTTTCTGTTTGTATTTAAACGACGAAATAACAAGGTAAGTATTATGTTAACATTTTATTTAAAGAGAGTCCGGGGGTGTACTCTATATTTTTTTCAGTCCATTTTCCTCTTTTTTTTTGCCCATAATTCTTTTGTTTTATAAAGTAGCACCACATTATTCTTTATTGTTTGTTTTTGGTCTATTTTTATCTGTTCCTTCTTATTTGTTTGGTTATTTCTGTACTCTTGGCCAATTATGTTTTATTCTGTAAACCCAATCCAGACCCTCCATAAAACTAGGCATGTTTAATGTAAAGAAAAGGTTTATTTTCTAGAACACATGCATTCAATTGTATTCCTGAAGGAGGACTTTAGTTTCATTCAAATATTCTTGCGTCTTTCACTAAAACTTGTATCTTTCTTTTATGCGGGACAATGTTCACAAGTTTGTAAATGAATAATAACTTAAATGAATTTTATAACTTTTTTGCAGGTCCATTTCCGGTCGAGTAGTTGGAAGTGCATGGTGGTTTTTTACACTTATTCTTATATCTTCCTATACTGCCAATTTAGCAGCCTTTCTAACTATTGAGCGATTACTGACACCTATTCGAGGTGCTGATGATTTAGTAGGACAGACTAAAATTAAGTATGGTGCATACAAGGGTGGTGCAACTGAGAAGTTTTTTGAGGTATGACTCCTTATCTAAGAGTGTGCATGCCATACTAGTTTATAAAAATGAAGTATAAGAAAAAACAAAATAAATGGTTAAAAATAGAAGGAAAATGTGGAAAAGGAAGAGGGAGGTGTAGTTGTACACATAAGATTGTTAATCCCTACCACAAATTGTGGCTTTACTGTCTTTTTGTGTCCATTGTGATGTTTCATTGCCTTTCAATGTTACGGGCTGTGTGTTTTGAGTCGGGTGTTAACTACATTTTCCGTTTATGTGAAAAGAAGTAGGCCCAGTAAGACCCCTTTTTGGCCCCAAAATATAGCAGTTTTACAAAATTGTTAAAATGTAAATTTTTAGCTATTTATTGGAAAGAAGAATACTCCTGTTACATAAATATGGGCTGTTTTTGACAATACAATACACATGTATCGGGTACTAGCATCATTAAGTAATGCTAAATTACTGAAATCTTCGAAATTCTAGCATTTTGCTTAATTTTTAGACGGTTTCCGTCTGAAATGGAAGTGGCCGCATTTGTATTCATTCTTAATATTTAAATGTAAGTTGTATTTGATGATAATACATAACATATATAAAGGTTGAGAATATGAACACGGATGCGGCCACTTTCTTTTTTGACAAAAACCATCTGAAAAGTGACATTTTTCAAATTTAAGCTCGAATTTGAGCGTCTTTAATGACTACATCAGTTAAAATCTTTTACATAAACTAATTGAATCGACTGAAGTAGACACTTAAGTGTTTAAAAAGTGTCCAAAATCTTTCATCAGATGAACCTGAATTTTGAGGCCAAAATCGGCCTTTACCGGACCTACTCCTTTGTAAACAGGTACACCATGTAAAAGTCAAACAATGAAACTGTGAAGACAATTAATGCAAATTAATTGAAGTAAGTTGAAAGAAATACGAAGAAATTTTTCGATCCAAAAATTGAAAGTGGAAAAGAAACTAGTTAAAGGCTCTGTAGGATTAGTTGACCAACACTTGCTTTTTTGTAAAAAAATTACAATATTACAAAAACATCTTTCTGTACTAATTGATGCAAAAGCATAATATGCTATTCTAAAATGGTTCCCTGTGTCAATTATTATCTGTCGATTATTTTTTAAAATAGCTGTCAAATTACTTACAAAATTCATAGATCTCGGATTCTAAAGAAACTTAATCTTTTAAAATAACATATCCTGGCTTATTTCTTGGTGTCGAAATTGACGAAAATGTATACCCCATGCACGAATTATACATCAATTTCAATTAAATATTCTGTTACTTACATAAAAATGTGCAAACATGGCCTATTAGACATGTCAGTTTTTTAGTTTTCATTGGTTTTGTTTGCATTTGACACGATATCAATTCATCAGACAAATTCCTACCTGCTCTTGGCATAACACTAAGCAAAGGAGGCATTCAACATGAATCAAACGCTCACTGTTAAGTGACTCTTAAAGACGGCCACTATTTGTGATTGATTTTATTCAAATGTAGATAACCAACGTGTATCATGATGCAGAACTACCTGGCATGTGTAATCATCCAAGTGGAACGGATTCAATTTGTTGTTTTAGAGAATGTCAACTCAGTTGTTTTATAATGAGACTTTATCAAACAGGATTATTTGTTTCTTAAGTGACAGTAATCAATCATCAATCGTGACTTTTTAGTAGCAAGTGTAAACGATGCTTTCCAATTTATTTTTCTAGAGTCCCTCCTGTTGGTGGCTGCAGTTTGCAGCTTGTAATCGCCTGTTTTATCTTTATAATCTATGATCTAAATATTCAAAAGGGGAGGTTTGTGAGCTCGTTGAAATATCAAATTTGAAATTAAAGGTACCACATATATCGTTAAGTCAGCCTCATATATTGACTTACATCTAGAGATTGACAGTGATGGTCGTTTAAGATCAAAACCTTACGAAAAAAGAGTTGTTTTGAGCATAACAGTTGTGAACTTTACTTTACTATTAAGCAACTATCAGCAGCGCCTGCATGTTTATATACACTAGTTGATACAATATTCCAAAGCTTACGTCTCCAATCAATTATAATTGATAGCTGGTTGCTACTTACAATAAAGATATTGAACCAAAGCTTAAGGATTCTAGTGGTCAAAGAGTTTATGGGGTTTTTGTGCGAGTTTCATAATGCCCAGTCTTGAAACATCTGTTAATTGTTTTGTAGACCGTTGTGTGCCATTTCGTCGTTTTTGCCTTGATGTTGATGGTTTTTCTTTGACTTGTGAATATTGATTGCCCCTTTGATATGTTCCACCTTTTATTACACTTTTTTTGTCATGGTATTTGTTTTATTTTCTTTTGACTGTTTAACATTATAACTGTATAAAAAGTAAAATCACAAAAATACTGAACTCCGAAGAAAATTCAATCGGAAAGTCCCTAATCACATCGCAAAATCAAATGACAAAACACATCAAACGAATGGACAACAACTGTCATATTCCTGGCTTGGTACAGGCATTTTCAAATATAGAAAATGGTGGATTGAACCTGGTTTTATAGCGCCAAACCTCTCACTTGTACGACAGTCTCATCAAATTCCGTTATATTTACAACTTTTATATTTATAATTTTCTGTTAAATTTCTGGTTTTTTTTGTCTGACCGCACACTGTTCTTCTTGCATTAAATGTTAAGAAACCGCGTTTACAGAAATTGATAATTATAATTGTGATAAATATATATTTTCAGCAATCAAAAGTTACAACTTTTTCTAATATGTGGAAATACATGCTTGCTAACTACGACAGTGTAATGGTAGACAAGGATGAAATAGGAGTTCAAAAAGTAAGAGATTCAAAACACGACTATGCCTACCTGTTAGAATCTCCTAGGAACCAGTATGAAAATCAGAAGAAACCGTGCAATACAATGAAGGTTGGAGAAAATTTAGTCAACAAAGGATATGGAATAGCTACACAATTTGAACTTTCTGAACTCAGGTTTTTATAATTATTTCTGTTTTAGTAATTTTTGTAACTAAGGTAAAAGAATACAAATATATTTTGTTTGAGTGAGGGTTGGGGAGTGGGGGGCGGGGGGGGGGGGGGGGGTGAGTGTTCCTGATCAAGGTTAATCCATAAAAGCGCTTCCAATGCGATAATTTATATAAGTGTTATTTTTATTGAGAAAAATCATTCAAATTTAGTAGAGAAACATGCAAGAAATATTTTGCTAGGTTATCTAGTGTTGTTCTCTCGCTCTCTCTCATATGAGATCGAGATCGAATAATTTAAATGTATTGTAATTAGACTATGTATTATCTTGACTGTAACGTTATAACTTCAGAAAAAATCTGACTTTAGTCATATTAAAGTTGAATCAAGAAGGTGTGATGTACAGATTGGAACAACGTTGGTGGTACGACAAAGGTGAATGTGGCTCAGACACAAAGGTACGTCAGAAGAGGAAGTTTTGATTTAGGTCAAGTCTTTAGTTTTGGGATAGTGTTATTAACTGACATTTGTTGTATTGCTATAAAAATTGTTTTCCGTTTGTGTGCTTCGCTTGAGCTACAGAACAAAACCTAATAAAAAGTGTACGAACTTCACTTCTTAAATTTTGCTATGTTATATTTCCGAGACCTACCCACTATTTGTATTCATTTTATAATCAAATATCCAGTAGTGTTTCTCATTCATTTATAAAACCATGTGTATTTAAAGGGAGATAATTACAATTTGCTTTACTGGGGAATTACGAATCATTTAAGACTTAACGGTACTAAGATAATAATTACATGTATATACATATATATTTTTACTTGTTTTGGGTAATTTAGACATTACGATACATTATTGAAGTCACATGGTACTCAGTTATTATTTAAAATAAGTCAGCATTAAAAAACGCAGTTGTTTTATTTTGTATTTATTATAGGTATCTAGGTTCTATGATTTGTTTAAGCCTTAAACGTTTTTTTTATTGTTGTAACTGTTAAATATAATTGAATTAATTAAATGTGGTCATGTTTGTTGTCGAAACGTCATGAATCAAATCTGTCAGCAGAATATTGCCTTGTGAGCTAACTCGTTAAACATCATTAAACAGTTGTCATGAATCAGTGTTTCGGTTGAATATAAAGCAGATTTCAATCAGGGCACTTTAACATGCTATCCTCCTAGATATGGATCACATATTTGCTGACTGGCGTAAAGTAACAGTACAGTCATCCTTTAATTGACTAATTAAAAATTCTTGACGTCGTTTAAAATCAAACATTTATGTACCATTTATTGCAATATTCAACTTTCAATCATAAGTGTGTGTATGTAAGGTTTCGAGATTACATTATCTTTAGAAAAATGTTACTATCTTGCTAAGTTTTTGTGGAAGATCTTTGTATTTATTTTTAAAATGATCCTTTTAAAATGTTGCTTTGCCATCAACAATAGAAAATAATGGTGTGTCACACAATGATCACATTAATTAGGTATGTTCAGTCATACAAAAATTGACAAGATTCAGACAGAAAAATGGAAAAGTGTGTGCCCTGATTATTATTATTATTGTTATCGTCATATGATTTTAGAGGTCATTTTGTTCTCAAAATAACAACAATACTTTAAACATTTTGTGGATTAACCTTCATCAAGAACGCTCAAACCCGAAAATTTAATAGTCAAGGATGTTTAAATACTTGTATACTCCAAGACCTAAATGGCCTAAGGGAATATCCACAGCCGTCTTATGTCATTTTTTGCCAAAAGGACTTAAAACTCTAGTTTTTCTAACTAATTTCTTTATTTATCAACAATATGGGTTCAACAGATTGAATGAAGATATAACTTTTTTTATTGTAAATTTGTAAGGGTTATTGGAGTAAACCGTTTAATTTGAAAGAAAAATAACATGAATCAGGAAATAACATCAATTTGAATAAGCACGTTCCTAAATCACGATCGCACTGTGGAAGACTTTCTATGAAAACAAAACGATGTGGCGTTAGAACAGGCAATTTAATTTGCAAACATCACAATGGCAAACTTTTTAGAATTCTTCTTTCTTTAAAAATAATGTTAATTTGATTGATACATGAATATATTAATATTGTCTGGTCATTTCAGCGTAGAACTGATTTCGTGATGTCATAAAGACATATTTGAACAACCTTTCCTCTTAATGTATTTTACTCATTGCAATATCTTTGTAGGAAAGTTTCTCTTTTGGAAATGTTATATTCGTCGCTCATATATGAAGATATCTTAGCAGTAATTTTTTTTCCTTTAACGCAAAAACTTTTAATCTCGAATGCAAATGATAGAATGTATAATTTATATCTTCTAATAGAATGTCGCCATTTTTTTGACATGTTTTAGTGAAAGTTTGTATTGAAGGATATCCTTAACCAACATAAGTTAATCGGTATTTGAATGACAACATTTAACGTCCCTTCTAATAAAGTTTTCGTTACGAATGTTTTACATAATCGTTTTTGTTATATTGACTCACGATATGGTTCAATCTCTCTCAGTTTTTTTTACTAAAAATCTGAAAATACTTAGTACGGACCTCAAACATGATTTAATGAAGTAAATAAACATGTGTATATATTTCAGGATAATACAAAAAGCGCATTGACCTTGAGTAATGTTTCTGGTATATTCCATATCCTAATTGGTGGATTAGTAATATCAATGTGTGTTGCTCTTTTTGAGTTTATTATTCACAGCATTAGAAAGAAACATAAACAAGTGAGTTCATATCATATTTCAATACACAACACTTTGTTAAACCGGTTTAAAATGATTGTTTAAAACTTCATTTAATTAGATTGTGAAAATACTTTTAATTTAAATTCTTTCACTATTTTGCCTCATCTATACGTCGAACAAATGTCAATTTCTTTTTTTCTTCTTCGTGGGGATGATAGCTACTTTTATCTAAATACCATGAAACTGCAATTAATTCATATAATTTCTCGACTTTTCTTATCTGTTCGTACAGATGATCTCTATACCATTTGCTATTACAAAATGGGACAATAGCAACTTCGAAAAGTTTTCATGTACGTTACTTCCATCCTTATTCTACATTCTGTTGAATATGCAAAGCCATGTATTTAGAATAGACATGTAAATTACAATGTACTTGCATGCCTAATTTGGTTTTCGATATTTAAATGATATCATAACTGTTTAGATATTTGTTTTTAGAGGTACAAATCTACAGTAAAATCGACGGTTAAAATAGAGAAGAAAAATCCACTAGAAGTTTTGAAGGCTGCAGGATACTCTGAAATTGATAATTCTGGGGTAGGTTCAAATGAAATAAACTGAAATTATTTATTGATTAAGATTTACAAAATGATTGTGTAAAATGTTTTAAAAGAAACAAAGTCGGCGATCAATTTATCAACAGAAGACACCATCGTAATAAAAAGACATAATTAAAACAAATACGGCACATGTTGTGATGCTCCGGTGACTTGTAGTGACCACAGAAAGAGAAATACCTTGTGTATCTGTTGACCATATATTTAACGGCGTTTAGTTACGTCATATTTGCGACTTTAAAACCAACGAATGATGACAATTACACAGGTAGTACAGAAACTTCTTACTAGAACATTTGCGATACCAATTTTAGTGCACCTGATGCGCATTTCGACAGTTAAATATTTTCAGTGACGTTCAAGGCCAAAATATTCGAAATTTCAAAATCTAGAAAAGCTGATAAATCCAAAAGGACCAAGCGTAACTCCAAACAAGAACAAGGAATCAGAGCTATACATGAGAGAAATGCATTCCTTGAATTAAAATGATTTCGTTGTAACCTACTAATAACCCATTCAGGGACCAAACGTGATTATTTGAACAACCGGTCTCACCCCTTTTAGGGATTCCCTTATCTTTTGTTTGATACCTTGATTTGTCTCTTCTAAATCTATTTACGAAATTTGGACATAGGTAAACTACAGTCTCATTAATTTAGTACAAGTGCTTCATTATGGCATGATTCAAAGGATTCTTTGTGTTTGGAAATTTGTGTTGTTAAATGTGCTCCAACAGTTATAAAACTTACGAAATAATTTGAAATTAAGAAATGTGACTACCTCATGCATACTTTTGAGTTCTTCTCTTGGTTTGGCTCTACTTTTGGTCCTTTTTTTGGTAATATCTGATCTTCTATGTTTGTATTTGGTTTTGCATCAATGAAAAGAAATCATTTGTCGAAATAATCAACCGTTGCAGTCAATTTGGTACCGTATAATGTTATTTTCATTAATCAATCATGTAAATAAAGGCAACAGTAGTATACCGCTGTTCAATGGTAATAAAAAGATTAAGCGAAATCAAACCCGGGTCTCAAACCAAAACCGAGGGAAACAGATCAACTATAAGAGGAAAACAGCGGAAAAACAAAAACACTGAACTGCAACAAAAACAACATGCATAGAAACAGACTAGTTGATAACAACTGCAATATTTCTGACTTGGTACAGGACATTTTAAGAAAAAATGGTGGGTTGAACCTAGTTTTGTTGATAGCCAAACCTCCCGCTTATATGGCAATGTTAAAAATACCGCTAAAATGACAACATTACGTGACAGGAATACAGTACAAATAAACGCAAAAACACTCAGGACAGAGAAATACATAAATAAATAATATAATAGTACAGTACAACATGTAAACTACAGAATAACAATGGACATGTGTGGCTGATTTGACAGTGGATAAGCCCTCTTTGGCTTTGATGCTACCAGACGTTATAAGTTGTCTATCCGAACTTTCGGTTTCGAACCTAGCTACTAAAGTTCAGTCCTGACATACTCAGTGTGTGCAATGGCATTATCAGAAGCATGTGGTTATATTATTAATTGGTAGATATTTAAAACGTGAAAACTGGAAATTATAATGAATGTCAATTCTGTTAGCAACATGCAACTGCATTTGTGTGTATTTGTATCAGTATTTCAATTATTTCACATTCATACATGTTATAATTTAAATAATATAAACAAAATACAAAGTTTGCATTTTTAACATTATACTTCTCATTCGATTTATTGATGACTATGAATAAACCGTAAAATTATGAATCTGAAATTTGAAAGTCAGTTCCAAATTTGACATTTGTTGATTATTTATGCGATTTTATCATGCATAGAAACAGTAATGTAATACATAAAAAAAAATCTTTAACCACCAACATATTTGCTTACCACATTCAAATAATATGTCCCGAACATATTATTATTATTATTATTGTGACTATTATATCATTTTGTATTTTAAACTATGAATGGGTTGTGTATTCTTTCAATTTATTTTGCTTCTCGAATGACTACAGAAGCTAGTATTTATTATATTATACTTATCCGATGAAGTTCCATTCAGGTAAATATGTTTGAAATATATTGTTTAAACTATCAATTAAAAAAAAAATTCAAATTTTGACAAAAATAAACAGAAATTTGACATAATTATGTTTTAATCAGACAGTATATTATTTTATTTCTTTTTCAGTATGCCCAAGGACCACCTGATTATGATCAATTGAAGACGTTCGGCGATGGAGCAACGTACAGATCTGAAGGGGACGAAGCATTGTTTTCTTGAGTTGTGATTATTTTGCAGGCCGCGGGACTTGATTAAAAAGTTTTCGTATATTTTCGTAAATCAACCTCAAACAACAGTTGCATGTTGTTTGCATAGCTGTTAATTTTTCTTTTCATTCGTATGATGTATATAAATAACCCTACAAGCTGAAATTGTACATACAATAGTTCTTTTTGAATTACAAAGTGTGTGCATATGCCCAAGTACAAAATAGAATTGGTACATATTCATATATGCAGTTGTCAATGTAAATATTAACATTTAAGACGCAAAAATAAATAGTTTCAAGTAGTTTTGAAAAAGGATATCCAATATACTTAAGAATACTGTCATGTGGTCAGATCCATAAATATTTACTCAATTGATCTAGATTAAAAGATTATGTGTTAATCCTTTAAGTCATCGTTATTTTTATGTTTTTATCACAAGACTTAGGTTTCATATTAATGGTGCATGTACACAAATAACAAGTTACATATCAGGAGAATTTTTCCTAATAATACAAAGTTTGCAACGCAGTTGGCCTTTCTGAAATAACTTCAACATTGTATCATTTTGTAATTAGTTTTACTAACAGACATGTAATTTTCATCACTTCTGCGTTTCTGTTTTATGTACAGCCGTAAAATGTCTTGACTGAGCGTTTACGTAAACAAAGGAATTAAAAATCGATTTTATAATAAGAACGGTTTTATTTCTTCTGCCTAAATGTCAATCAACTTGAATTTATAGAGACAAACGGATTTAGCAGTCCATATGTGAAGGATCTTTTTATATAGTCGTCATTAAAATATTACATGCTTTAGTATAATATTTGCTCATTACATTTTGTATTATGGAATTGGTACCATCATATGTAATTGAGAGTGATAATTTAAGTAAAATTCAATTCCTTTATATTTGTTTGTTCTTGTCTATTTGTATTCATATTCTTATTGAGTACGTCTAGAAAAACCTATATTATTTGCAATCTGGTACAAACCTTAATCGTTCGGTTTAAAGAACATTCCTTATATTGGTAAAATAAGCCTGTTTCGGATTGTTATGCCCAACTACGATAGTAGTGTGCATTGTGTTTTTCCGGGCCGTATTAGTCTGTCTGTATGTCTGTCTATCCGTTCATATGTTTCCTAGTAGCTTTATAGGTTACGATTGGGATTATAGTCATTTACTTCTTTTGGAATTCATGCAATTCCCTCAGTTTTTTTTACCTTGATTAGTATATTCATACTACATTTATTAGATTTGAACATCGGTATTCTACTGTTACCTCTTATTTACCATTGAAGTTGCTGTCACATTAACTAGAAACTTACTATACCATGACGTTGCGGTCACATCTAGAAACTTAGTACACCATAAAGTTGCCGTCACATAAACTAGTACATGTAATCATTATGATATGATCTTATGATGGTTTTGGCATAAACTTTTGCGATTTCCTGAACATCAAAATATGACAATGCGACCAGGGGAAGATGTTCCATGGAGACATAATATTGTTATGAGATAAGGAAACCCAACAAATATTCACAAGACATCTAGCAATCAAACTCTTTTCCTAAATTGTACAATACAAAGATCGAAACAACTGCAATATATTTAAAACATTCTTTGTACATATGCGTGTAGTCTTAAATTTAAAGGATGGTCCACTTTTTGTCCCATTCAGAAGAATGACCCTGTTTTTTTTAAAACAAAAGACCACATATCGTAATGCTTTACTGGTCTATATACCAGCTTTGATAAGTGTTTGGTATTACTATAAATTTACACTTCGTACTATGAACATCAAAATTATTTATTTTGTAAAAATATTTCCTTTCTCTATTGGAACTGTACACGTATACCTAACAACAAATTTTTTTTTCATTTACCTGTGTTTAAAGTTATTGCAAATGTCTGATATTTTTGTTCGAGCATATTGTTTTTCTTTAATTGTTTAACATTTCATACCGATATAACATGTTGCTTTTATTATTCTTCCCTTAGTTTATTTATTTTGTATTTACATTGTATCATAGGTCAAATTTATTTGTTCAGTGTATGTTCAATGGTGTTAATATGTCCTTTGATTTAGTTAAGCTATTTCAGTTGATATTTTATAGTGTGTCTTTCTATGTTGTGATGTTGCACTGTTGTTTCAGAAAAAAGGTGAAGGTTTGGTACCATTAAAACGTTTAAACTCGCTGCATTTGTTTGCACCTGCCCTAAGTCAGGAATCTGATGTTCAGTAGTTGTCGTTTGTTGATGTGGTTCATAAGTGTTTCTCGTTTCTTGTTTTTATATAGATTAGACCGTTGGTTTTCCCGTTTGAATGGTTTTACACTAGTAATTTTTGGGGCCCTTTATAGCTTACTGTTCGGTGTGAGCCAAGGCTCCGTGTTGAAGACCGTACTGTGACCTATAATGGTTTACTTTTATCAATTTTGACTTGGATGGAGAGTTGTCTCATTGGCACTCATACCACATCTTCTTATATCTATTTACTGTTCATTTGTTTTCTGGCATTTACTTTATAATAAACGAATTGTCATAGGTTAAGACCTAATTTATATGTGACGCTTTCTCCTCTGTCATTGTAAGGAACGTACTGCTGTCAATATCAACTTTTTTAAGCGTTCTTTTCGTGTTTATTTGTTTGTTTGTGAGATTTGTTCATTCTTAGAAACGTTAAAAACAATTAAAATACAGTTCCGGTGGCCACGCTTCGCTAACATTGGGATCTGACAACATTCTGTTTTACTTTCTGTTCTGTTAATTATTTCACAAGCCAATGAAATTCCTGCCTTCAAATTTTTGACGATTTGTATTATTACCACTAAACCAGAGGATCTCGAAAGGTCTTAAAAACAAAAACAAAAAAAGAATAGAGCGTTGTCAGATCCTTGTAATCAAAGCATGTGCGTTCAAATTGATTTCTTCTCTCTCAAATACTTTACTAGACTCACAAACAAATTCATTGAATAGTAGAATTCGCTGAGGTAATCACAACCGAATTGGCAACTGAATTACTGAAATTGTTAAACCAAACAGACAGGGAAATTCATGGTCAACTCACATGATGAACAATATAGAAATGTATACAGGTGTAAGTTACATATTGTAAAAGCTCATTTGGAAGAAAAAGGTTAGACCTAATGCATCAGAAATTAAAACACAGAATGTTACCTGTACAACTTTTATATTGGCAGTTTATAATTATTTAAGAGATGCATTGAGGGTTTATTAGCTATAGAGTAAGCAGAGGCATAAGTAGATTGAGAGAAAAAAAAACATACCACACAAGTCTACAAAACACTAGACAGTAAAACAAATATGATAAATATCGATAAAACCAGGGATTACCTTAAAATGTGAAAAATTAAAGACGTACATTTGTAGATATGAACTAAGATGTGATATGATTGCCAAAGAATCAATTATCAAACAGAATCCGAAAAGACGTGGATTTGAGCAATTATGGATAACCCTACGGCAAAACATAAGAACAAACTGTAAAACTCAATTGGAAGTTACTTGACTCACTAGATCGGCACGAACCACTTAAAACAATTAACTAACATAAATACAAAAGACATAAAATATCGATCTTATTAGAGTATACTCGGATTTAATGAAAGCCATTTAACAACTATTAGATAAATCATCTTTTCTCAGACTAGAGATACCAATCAGTACACATCCAACTGATTGAATGTAAAAAGGTCGTAAACAGTCTGCGCAAAGCACGACCTTCTGAAATGCTACAATATAAATACATACTATCGACAGGATGTAGGACCACGAGTTTTCATAAATTTAAAGCAATACATTTAAAGTTATTATTCAAAGTTTATTTGTATCTAGAAGAAATTTAAAAATATCATCATGTCTAAATAATGTTTCATTAGTTGTGAAATAATCATCATTTTTTCCTTGTTCTAAACGTACTTTTTCAGAGAAATAGTTATTTTTAAAACTTTAAGCATTATATTTATATTGTGTTGAAAGCCTTATCGCAAATTCTTATCTTCTTGTAAAAGCTTTTGCAATGAAATATATGAAAGGTACCCTATTGAATTATTGAATTATTTATGTATGTATTCAAGAGTGCATCCTTCCAAACACCTAGTGCCTTAAATTTATCATTAGTAAACTACCAATGCTATAATTATCGTACCAAATTTTCATATATATCAAAGTGTATTGCTGTATTACTGCAAACCATTTATAAGCATATAAAAATCATTTTGTATTTTTTGGTAGAAAATCGATTAATAATCAATGGATCATTTCATACTTTTCCATCATATATCAGCAGACTGCATGCCGTCAGTGATATAGTACGTTCTGTTGATGTATTACATCATATCTGTGTCCAGTTAAAAAGTGTTTATCTCATTAACCCACCGTATACAATTTGCAAAATTAAGCAGAAGTGGAATGCTCGTATTTACTAAAATTAACTTTCATACGGCGCATCACAAGCTTTATGTTTGTCCTTAGCTAGAATAAGGTACAAAGGTTTGTTCAAGTCTGCCTCAGTATAAATAGATCTGTTCGTTCCCTGTTATGCTCATATTAGCTTTTTGTTTTGTTGATTTTTATCATAATGATCAAAATATATATCTTTCAAAAATAATTACAATAAAGGCTGAAATTTTGTTTGAAATAAGTTTTAGATATGCTAGTTTCTATCGATAATAAATTTTCCAGTGAAACCCATTTAGTACCTCTGTTTATTCGTAGATGATCTAAATCGATTCTAATGATATACTGCAATTCATCGACAGATTCCAATAACAAATCCAGGATCCGACCTCGCCGTCATAATTCACTATAATGGAGTAATATGAAAAATTAAGACTATGATTGAAAACCAAGCCTTACAACCTACTGTCTCCATCAACGGATAACGCTATTTTCCGACGTTATCAGAAAAAGAAAACTCATTACAGTTTGCGGCTTAAGCACGTAGGCTTAACATCTTAGAAGAAGCTATCGATTTTCTAATTTGCTTCCCCTCCGTTTCTGCCGTTTAAATCTTTTGTGATGGTTTAATGATGGCTCTTGTAGTAGCAGGGATGAGTGAGGGTAATGGAGTTAGCCAGTGGCAATATCTGTCATGTTGTTCGGTTAATAACCAGGTGTTTATACTCTAATAACCAGGCACTAAATTGATTTACTGGTGAATTATTGTATTGTAGAATTAAGGCGACAGAATTGTTAAGTAAAGGCCTGATAATAACTCAATGAAATTAGTTTAATTGTTAACTTCAATACCCAATTTTAAACTTTGAATAAAATGAAAAGTCTTTTGTAGTAAAAAGCTATAGACACGCAAACTAACAGACAGTTAAAACAGAGCAAAGAAAAATACGGACTTATCCTTTATATAAATACTCATGCAGCACTTATCGTGATGTGAAGCTTTTTTTTCTTTTTGCTGCAGAAAATGCCCCTAACAACATGAACAAAGTTGTTATGTATGTAATTCAGACATTGACACTTCACTTTCAAACACAAGTGAGTCTACGAAAGAAATTAAATCATTGATATCTAATTCCAAGAGAACTTTATGGGACTCATTCTACTGGAAACCTACATTGCATTGGCTTTACGGTTTTATCAGGTCGACGTTTATATCAAGTTTTAGATTTTCAAATGTGTTGGCTCTGAGCATTACTGAAGATGCATTAATTGTCAAAATGTGCTATGGTGCAGTGCAGTTGGTACCGTTGGTGTTATTAACTTACAAATATTGATATATTGAACGTTCTGTGGCCTTCAGACTGTTTTAATTTTTTTCATGTATTTAGACCGATATGACCACGTTACTAATGTCTTAGATGTTCTGTGAAAATCAAACGTAATGACCTCAGCTACCACTAAATTAAAGACAACTTTACAATGCAGCTATCGCACATACTTGTCAATTTCTAATTTTACTAAAAAAATCAGTTGATTATGGAAGACCTCAAGTTTTAGGTCAAATACGGCCGTCCTACAATTTACTCTGTTATTAGCAAACGTCAAAGATAAGAACAAGACATGTGGTGTTGAATTTAGTAATTCTGTAAGATTATTGAAAAAGGCCCTTCTACATAATAACAAAACGTTCAATAAAAGTTCCAAGTTGAACATGTTTTTCAATTTATCTGGAACTTAAAGACCTGTAAGTAAAGAGTTTGTGTACCACGTTTATGTTAAAAGTAGACATTTACTACAAGTTTATGAATCTGATCAGTATGTTTAGACATTGATCTTTGGCATTTCGCTATTTTAAAATCAGTTTTAGTTTAACTTATTAATTTGGAGATTTTAATCTTGAAATTCTAAGATTACGTCAAATATTTCATCATGTAAAAACTGAAACTAAGGGTTGATATTTTTCTTTCTTTATCAAAACTTATTATGTTTACTGCCGTCGTGTAATACTATCAGTTCAATGTTATAATCTAGAATTTATCAAACAAAACTCAAGATGAAAACAATCATAACTAGTCAAAATATAACTATATTACATTTGTACATAGAAAAATACTATAGTGCATATAGTGTATAGTATGAACATGTAACTGAGTGGACCGTGTCAAGTAAATTCAGGTGTCGTTTTTACCATCCTGCTGCAGATGGAAAAAATGTGCAAAGCAAAATCCAGGTAAGTTTTTTTAATTTTCTGGAACCAAACAAAAAACATTTAAATTTCATTCATCTAGGTCCTGTCATACCTGAAAACCTTTCCAAATGCACAGGTTTGTTTGCACTCATAATTAGTTTTGTAGTGAAGACATTGCATTTTTGCCAATATGTAAAGGTTTACATTAAGTATTTGTAAACTAAAAAGTGTACATTTTGATTCCACACATAAACATTTATATATACATGTGTAGGAATTTCAAGAAGCTGACTTCCTAAAGCCCAAATATGATTTAAATTAAAATGTAATACGAACTATTTCCCTTGTTGGAAAGTAAACTGGTATAATATTGGTATGCTGCAGTAGAGAGAAGCGATAAGAATTAAATAGAAAACAATATGTTACTTTAATTTACACATTTCAAGCTTCAGAATCGAGTTTAATTACAAGAATATTGGATGGCAAAAGATCATTAATATTTTTATATTCATCTAAACCAGTTATTATCTTGAAATCAAGAGGAAATAAAACCGCTAATCGTTGACCCTTAACTCAGCTTCATTGCCGCGATGTAGTTCTACTTCCCGACGAGAGGAATAACCTGCTTTAAATTGTGATTTTAGAGTTGAATTAATGATTCCGGAAACAAATTTGTGGAAAGGGCTATACCGACATTTTTATTATTTTCCTTTAATATATTTATATGTTCAAACATATATATTTGAAGCAGATTGAAATCTGCGAAATTTCAATCTTATGCACATAACATTAATGTCTAAAACACTCGTAGGTTTTGAAAATAACCATTCTAAACGGACCAACAGTAGCACTTGATAATTTATTTGTAAGTTTGCAAGTTCATATACATTTGTCAAAAGTTTTCATTTGGTGTATTCACAATCAAATCCTCTTTTTCTTTGATTGTGACATTACCGAATTACCAGCATTGAATTACACGACGCGTACATGTGCAACATGTGAGAAGGAACCGTTTATGGCTTGCACTTCCGGAACACTTACGTTCACGTCGGTTTTTAGTGGGTTTCATATTGTTTAATCTTTAATTTCTCTTGCAGTCTTTTTTTGTAACTGCTGTTTGTAGTTTCGTCTATTTTCGTTTGGACCATCATGATGTTATTTGTTTTTATGTGACTTAGGATTTTTGATTCCGCTTCCTTTATGATTATATTGTAAGGTCAGTGTGCTCGAATGTGCAACTAAACTAATTTTAGCAAGAGGTCCATATGACGTATTTTAAGGATCAAAATTGAAGAGGTGAAAAAAATATTTTCGGAGACTGTAATGTACACCTAAGTGTGGTATTCAATATGTGGAACAGACGGGACGAGAATATTACAGAAGCAATCAAGAGCACCTTTACCGCTTTCGATGACCTAAAAAATTCAAAAGTTTGATATACCAACATATAGATCAGCATAATCACAATCTAAAAGTTAAAAAATTCCAACCTCTTGAAACCGTTCAGAAACAACCAGGACAATCACACAAGCAATTTGAAAAATCCCGTGAAGTTCGCGAACTATTTTGGATAAAAAGACTTCAAACAGCTTATCCTCTAGGTCTCAATGACAAAATATTGGGACAGGGGAACATATCTAAAACTTCTACCGATGTCATTACCATTGTCGATAAACGGCTAAGAAATAATAGGTCTCATGGTAACCGTAAAAACCGTTATCTACGTATTAAACATCGTATAAATTATACACTTGCTGATCTGTTATCTATAATAAAAAATAATGGTAGACATCAATTATTATGCAAACTTGGTCATATACCAATAAGTTAATTATATCATATTTTTCTGGAGTGTGATACAATTTTATTTTAGCCCGTTGTATGAATACACCCCTATTATTACAGCCTTTTGTCATCACAGGCTGTTTCCTAGTATCGATAAACCTGAAAATCATAAACGGCATTTTCTTAAATTAAAATATATAAATAGAGGTATTGATTTTATTAACGTATCTAGTATATTAAATGACTCTACCATCCATAGCCATATACCTTCATATTTTGATAATACAGAACCACCTATTATTTCGTATTCGTACAAAAAAAAACAGCAGAAGTTTGGTTTTTAATTATACGTCAGTAACATCAGACGTCAATATAGAAAATAATGCTCCTTTCACTTGAGACTGTGAACTATCTAGTTTTAGATATGTTCCCTATGGTCATGTCATTACAGGAGATATCAACATCGTTGAAGACCGTGAGGTCAAAATTTTCTTAAGAAAGGACCTAAATATCGTTCTCCATTTATTATAGATTAGAAACAGTGTCGTCAGGTCATTAAAGACGCTCTGTCTGCTTACTGTAAAAATTAGTGTAAACGTACAAAATCGGATAAAAAATATCTGGACAGTTATTTGAATAAATTATGAATACTGTTGATATTCGTATATCTCATTTTGAAAACGATTCTGAAATTAATAATAAGGTTCATGATATACTCATTTCTAGAATAAAAAATAAACTCCAAGTACTCGCAAGGCGGTATGTGTTCGTACCGGCAGACAAAGCAGCCAATAATGTAGTGGTGGTGTGACGCATATACAACACGGAAGTTTTCCAAAACGAAATTATCAATTCTTCTACATTCAGGTCCGTACAATTAACGCTCCACAGAGAGTCAAATTGTAAACAAGCATATCACTGCCACTACCCAGCTTAAAGCCTCTTCCGAACTTTTGAAAGTCCCAACTATGTACTGGTAACCTAATTACACAAACAACCATTTACATTTCGTTTCATCTCCGCATCTAGTAAGTGTTCTACTACTAATCTGTCAGTGCTTCTAACTACCTCCCTTACTACTATCAAAGAACTTGTTATTACCTTTTGTAATACTAATAAAGCTTATGAAAATAATGGTATTAATTATTTTTGGAGTGTTAAAAAATTCTTTAGAGGTTTCAGATAAAATTCGTGCTTTTGATGGTCCTTTTAATTCTGTTGACAGTTATGATTTGTCTCCTCTCTACACTACACTTCCACACAATCTTATCAAGAAAAAGTTTTCATATATGATTAAATGGTCTTTTGAAAAATCTCGTTGCAAATTTATTTCCTTAACTCGTTTAAAGCCTTTTTCTGTAACGAAACAGAAAAGTACGCTAGATACACTTACTGGAAATGTGAAGATATGATTGAAGCTTTAAATTTTCTCCTGGACAACATATATGCACGTTTCGGCGATAAAGTGTATCGACAGGTGGTAGGTATTCCTATGGGAACTAATTGCACCCCTTTAATAGCAGATTTATTCCTGTATTGCTATGAATCCCAGTTTATGACCAAACTCAGTAAAGTCACGTCATGGTTACAGTTGGTTGACACATTCAACAATACCTTCCGTTATCTTGCTGATATTTTTTCGTTAAATAATCCAGAGTTCTCTAAATATACTACAGAAATTTACCCAAAGGAATTTACTTTAAATAAATCTAACATAAACAGCAGTAGTTGTCCTTTTCTAGATTGAGACATTTCAATTTTCTAAAGGGAAACTCCACACTAAAATTTACGACAAAAGAGATGATTTTTCATTCCCTATTGTTAATTTTCCTTTTTTAGACGGCAATGTTCCTTTGGCTCCATCATATGGTGTTTTTATATCCCAACTCGTTCGTTATGCCCGTGTGTGTAGTGATGTCATTGATTTTAACGAACGTAATCAATGCATCACTGGAAATTTTTTTAGTGAGGGATTTCGTTACTCTAAATTACTTAAAACCTTTACTAAATTCTTTCATAGATACAAATATTTGATTAGTAAATTTGGCTGTACCTGTAGAAAACTTATTAAAAACGGTATTTCACATCCTAAATTTTACGATAATATTGTAATAAAAGCGCGGAAACCACTATGTGATCCGTGTAAACTCATCGAACCTTTCAACAAACTTATTAGTAAAGGTTATCTTATGAATATTGTTTACATTGGCACAAATATCGTTTTTATCATCAACAAATTAAAACATAACTAAATTTGTATTCTTTTCGAATGTTTTTTTGTATAATCCCGCTGCAAATGTTTGCACCTGTCCTAAGTCAGGAATCTGATGTACAGTAGTTGTCGTCTGTTTATGTAGTTCATACGTGTTTCTCTTTTCTCGTTTTTATATAGATTAGACCGTTGGTTTTCCCGTCTGAATGGTTTTACACTAGTAATTTTTGGGGCCCTTTATAGCTTGCTGTTCGATGTGAGCCAATGCTCCGTGTTGAAGGCTGTACCTTGACCTATAATGGTTTACTTTTATAAATTGTTACTTAGATGGAGAGTTGTCTCATTGGCACTCATACCACATCTTCCTATATCTATATATACACATCCACGTTCATTTTCTATATAGAGATTGCTTTATCTATATATAACATTATACATATTTATTATAAGGTTAAATCCAAACTATCCTACTGCCTGTCGATACTTTTATTTTTGGCATTGCACAAGTCATGTCTTCTTTGACTGTCCATGGCGTTAAAACACTAAATCCCTGGGATGTGTTTTAGTTGATTTTAGTCTCTGATGCATGATTTTTTATTACTAATTGTTTTTGGCTTTTAACTAGCTTTCAGTAACTGCGAGTACTCTCAAATCGTATTTTCGTGTTAATTTGACCTGTTATACAATTTGTAATGCATTTTTGTAAGTATTTATTGTGACGATAATTTTTCACTGTTCTCGTACATTGAACAACAAATTCATTTATTTTGTAAAAAATATATCCGTACTCCTAACAACAAAATTATTATATTCAAGTTCACCTGTGTACGTTATTTTATTTAACGCCATTTTGTCCAAGGTTGTAGTTGTCTTTTTGACATTGTGTCATAGATCACATTTATTCGTTCAGTGTATGTTTACTTGTTTTTGTTAATATGTCTTTTTGATTGAGTTAAACCATTTCAATTGATATATTATAGTTTGTCTTTCTATGTTGTAATGTTACACTACTATTTCAGGTTAGGGTGAATGTTGGTACCTGTTAAAACGTTTAAGTCGCTGCATTTGTTTGCACCTGTCCTAAGTCAGGAACCTGTTTCAGTGGTTGTCGTTTGTTGATGTGGTACTTCAGTGTTTCTCGTTTCTCGTTTTTTATATAAATTAGACCGTTGGTTTTCCTGTTTAAATTGTTTTACACTAGTCATTTAGGGGCTCTTTATAGCTTGCTGTTCGGTGTGAGCCAAGGCTCCGCGTTGAAGGCCGTACTTTGACCTATAATTGTTTAGTTTTTACACATTGTAACTTGGATGGAGAGTTGTCTCATTGACACCCTTGCCTCTTCTTTTTTCTACTCACCTTAGAATAACAGAAATTTTTTGTGTGTAGATTAGGATTTTTGTATTGCCCCTTTTGGTTTCATCTCCATCACTATGGATTTTACAATTAAAAAGAGGGTTTTGGCGACTTTCCCTGATACTATTTTAACACTTTTCCTGTCACTTGTCTTACACCAAATTACAAGTTTAATATATTGATTTTTTTGGTTTTTGCATGCTTCGGTCCAATGAAATAAACCTATTTTTAAAAAGATGTGAGTAACACTTAGTATATATTTCTAACAATAGAGTACCAGCCTTGGGCGTTTCCTATACTTGATATTGTAATGCAGAAGAATCGAGATAAACAGTCTAATAATGAAAATAACACTTACTAAATTTGATGCGTTCGAATCGCTTTTCAGATTTATCCTCATCAGAAAATCTGAAAATCAACATTTGAAAGCCAAGGATGTATAACTACTTGAAATCATAGCGGCTATATGAACAAAAGGAACATACGAAGAAAAGAAACATTTACTTAAGTAAACTTTCACCGAGAGAGTCTAGTTTCTCAATTATGTTTAATTTTTCAACGGAGAATTACGGAAGATCATGCAAGTGTCAAGGCACTGATTACTGAGCTGATTATACTCTCTGGGACTAGCAGTCTACCAGCAGCGTTATAGATCCAGTACTAAAAAATAAAAAAAAATTAAAACGCTTTATATATAATTGGTGCGTTTGAAGCATATTTCTTGATTTACCTTCATTAAGATCGTTCAGTCCCAAACATTTGGAAGCAAAGGATGTATAATTACTTGAATACATGTGGACCTGTATGACCAAGAGGGTAATAAGAAATAGCCAAATTCGACAAATGTTTCTTGATAATTTTTCAAGAAAGAATTTAAGAAAGGTACTGTAGCGCACTGACTACGGAGTTGATGATATCCTCGAGGACTGGCAGTCCACCAGAAGCGGTATACAATAAGACATGCTTCAATACGTTTTCTTGGGTTGTATTTTTAAATGAAACTGTTTTGATAATTTAAAATTTAAAACACCGCTTGGGTATTTTATTAACTCTTGTTGTATTGCCGTTCTTTGTACAAAATTACTGGAGATTTCGTTAGAACGTGTTTATCTTCACTTATCATGACAATAAAATATTTTATCGCTTCGAAAAACAGTGGTCAAAATAAAAATTCTATATAAGCAGATAACGTTATGTTAGTTTGCATTCAGTTACTCCGAGCATTTGTAATATAGTAAACATTTTATTAAGTACTTGTGTTGATCTCATTTTTATGTAATACAGTAAAAGTCTGTGTTTAGCTGATTCAAATATACATTTTATTTTTCCACAGTTTAATACAGAAACAAAAGAAATTAAGTACGAACATGTAAAGACTATTTTAACTCCGCCATGTATCAATATCCCATTCTCACCAAATTATACAATAGAAATTGTGATTAACGTCTTATGGAAACAAAATTTGCTTCGACATATGCACATATACATGTTTGAATAAAAGAGATATGAGATAAACATCAAAGAGCCATCATTAGAGTAACAGTAAAACAGGAAAGCTATCTAATTGTCAACGCACAGTCTTCACGAAGTAAAGGTTGCAGTCTTGTAATTGACTGCTCCATAGGCTTACCTGCAAAACAGCTGATCTTTGAAAATAAAAAAATAAAAAATACTACATAGAAAGTTTTTTCCGTGTTCATATCATGTATGCACTAATGTGAAATTGTGATTTAATCGAAAAAAAAGTGGGTCATGCCACGAAGAATAAAAAGGAATGTAACCCTGAAGTCAAAACTGTTTTTTCTACTTTCTGTTTGCTGTTTTTACTAGGCCGCACCACTTCCAGTAAATATGATATCCTTCCACTTTCCTGGATTGATATCCCCAAAAAGATGCAAGATTTTTTTAAAATCTATATATATGTTTCAATTCAGCATAAACTTTTCATCAAACAGAATAAATTGAGTCCAGAAAAAAATTCAGAAAAAAATGGATTATTTTATTTCTTTCCATGTTGTGACATGCACCGGAAAATGGAGTTGTAATACAAGACTGGTACCTATAACTGTAATGGAATGTCTGAAAAAAATAAATCATTTATATTGTTTCATTAAGTAGCCATATTTGAACATTAAATATGCCATTAAAAGAATTGTTTAGTTGTATTATTAAATATAATCCCATTATCAAAGGAGTACCCTTTTCTGAAACAAGGCAAAATTTGGAAATAAGTCATGCCTTTCAAATGATCTGTAAATCTCATTCTAGTCTATCTTTATGAATGTTTACTAATTATTTGGATACTGTGAAGCTAGAAGAGAATTCTTATCTATTATTTTTATTTTTTTCCTTCTCTTTGATTGAACCACTTTCAGTATTTTACCCCTTCCCCTTTTTTCCATGAAATCTATCCAAGTGGGCCTCTTGTTTAATTCAAATTGAAAAACTACCCCAAAACTTTTTCATATTGAAGAATGTGTTGCAATACAACTATGTAAAGACAAGAAAGACTATACCTTTCTCTTTTTTTACTATACATCTCTTTATACATGCCTACTATATGATGGTTTTTAGACTGTACTTGATACCCCCATGCATATAAAATTGGCAATAAATTCAAGAAAAAACAAAATGAATACTCAAGTTGGTGTTTTTGGAAAGATAATTGAATACTTGTCACACCTAAACAAACAAATGCTTGTCATGATGGATAGTTTTAGAAAAATTATACTTTTTAAACACATTTTTAACCCAAATATGGAATTTGCAATTAACCATGCAGTGCCGCAGACAGGAAAAGAAATCATAGACTCTTGTAAAATGAAAATTTTGTGAAAATCTTTTCATCAAAAGTTCATTTCATATATATTCTACCTAAATGTCATCAATTTAGCCATAAAAATAATAACCCTAAAGAAAAAAAATACTTTTGTATGTAGCTGTCTCTTCAACTTTACACTGATTTTCAATGAAACTGGGCAACTAGAATTTTCATCACAAAAAGAAGATTTCATGGAGGAAAAAATCTTTCTATGTTCTTTTTATTTAAAAATCATGTATGTAATACTACCAGAATCTCAATTTACCTCAAACTGTTGTGCTTTATATCTTTTTATACTTTTGAATGGTGTCTTGTATAAAAAATCATAATTATTACATAATTTCAGTTTTTTCAGTGTAACTTGATACCCTATGATTTTTATTTCTTAAAAAGTCCTTAAATCATGATGTTTTGTCATTCTGGGCACATAAAAGTCCACATTAGCTACTTCCTTGCAGTGCACATAGGAAAAAATTACCCTATGCATGCAGGTTGCAGTCTTGTAATTGACTGCTCCATAGGCTTACATGCAAAACAGCTGATCTTTGAAAATAAAAAAATAAAAAATGCTACATAGAAAATTTTTTTCATGTTCATATCATGTATGCACTAATGTAAAATTGTGATTTAATCGAAAAAAAGTGGGTCATGCAACGAAGAATAAAAAGGAATGTAACCCTGAAGTAAAAACAGTTTTTTTTTCTACTTTCTGTTTGCTGTTTTTACTAGGCCGCACCACTTCCAGTAAACATGATATCCTTCCACTTTCCTGGATTGATATCCCTAAAAAGATGCAAGATTTTTTAAAAATTTATATATATGTTTCAATTCAGCATAAACTTTTAATCAAACAGAATAAATTGAGTCCAGAAAAAAATTCAGAAAAAAATGGACTATTTTATTGCCCTCCATGTTGTGACATGCACCGGAAACTGGAGTTGTAATACAAGACTGGTACCTAAACAGGTGCCTATGCCATATATCAAGCTTGACCCGACTTTGCCCGAGTATAGCCACGATGTGAATACATTAAACAGATATTATAATAAAAGATCTGCAAATAACACCATACAAATTAAGAAATACAGATTAAGGAGAAACACATTGATGTAACTAGAGACCACCGCTGACGAACATGATGTTCCTAGTTTGGATTGACGTAGACATCTACATATAGCGAAGGTAACACTTTTTTCTTGAGATCGTTTCTAGTCTCGATCAGTAGGTGAAAAACAAAAGGAACACATATAATACAAATTGTTCAAACAAAAAACACGTAGTGTTTTTATATAATCTGAATAAAAGACAACAAAAATATATTAGTTATTACAAATATCTATCTCGTAGTAATAAGTTACAAAAATCTTATAAATTCAGAAATTACACAATTTGTAGTGTTATCATCATTACCGTTTCAAAATATACGATGTAACTTGTGATGCATTGGTTTCTTCCGCATATTTGGTATTAGATAAATTGCCCCCAGTTGTTTCATATCATATACTTTCCACAATAGTTGAATACACAGTTCCCCTCAGAGAAACTCTGGTTCTTAAATCATTAATTAGTGTCGTAGATAATATGACAAAACGGATGTCATCGGCAGAAATTTACAATAATTACATATAATTGATTCAATTTCTTAGAAAGTTTTCACCTCGCAACAACGCTTTCTTTTTATAATTTGATTTGTAAACTTAAAAAATCTTTTTTCTCTCTACTTGATACCAGTATGTTTGCTCAAATTAATCAGGGATCGGCATTTCCACAGACAATTTTCTATGATTTATGAGATAATCTTCATTGGTGTCTTACAACATCGTTTTTGATTTAATAAGGAAAGAGATGGAAGTTTGGAATCCATCATTTTACTCCAGCTAACAACATCCGTGTAATTATTTTTCTTGGGAACCGGTGACAGGTTGTTGACAATGGTAATGTCTTAAGACAGTGCCATGTCAATAGAAAAATCTACAATAAAGAGGAAATGTCAGCAATGTCTCTTAAAGAAAATGGAACTGCGTAATGGATGAAAAAAACATATAAAAACTCTAATAATTGCTTTTTTTAAAACGTTTTGTACAAGAATTGACTACCATGAATGACACAGAAGTCATTTCTAGAGATGTAAACAATGACAGCTTTGTGAACAATGATGAAAAATTAAATCTTAATTGATGTTTTTGAATCAGAAAAAGGAAAGATCCTATAACCGTAGACTTTGGACAATACCGTGAGGAACAATCAGGAGTGATTGATTAGAATCAATAGACAACAACATTAGAGAAACTGACTACAATAGATTTGAATAAAAGACAGATAACGATTTATGAACAGAAGAAAATTTCAATAGAGTGATTTTATCTTCAAGTATCACAAAGGCATTATTTTGAAAATATGATGTTGTTTTAATTTAGTGCAGAGATTTGCTAGGATTGAAATAATTCCCGTTTGTCTTTATTAATGATCTCTGTTTCGTATGCTGACAATAAATAAGGCATTACTGATAATTTACATGCTTTTTCTGGGGCAAATTAATTTTAATGACACAAGGGATTGCTCCACAATTGCTGATCAGGTGCAAGTGACATCAAGTGCAATAATGAAGATATAACTGTTAATGGTGATTGTCTAACAGTACTAGGAAACACACGGACAATTTCCAAACTATGATGATGGATAGCCAAAGTCTGGTGACAAGAATCGCACTTGTTTTTTTACTCCGAAATTCCGTCATAGCAGAACTTCGTGATAGAAATATCCAATGGCAGATACCTATAGGTAAGTCATTGACCTTTTTATCCCCAAAAATATATTTATTTTTTTATTATATTTTTTGTAATATCAGTTTTGTGTTATTCATATCTCTTATTGTAAGCACGTGTTTGTTTTGATTTTTAATACAACTGAAAGGTATCTAGAAATACAATCGCATGACAGTGTGTGGGGACGATGCAGTGGTTACTCGTGTGGGAAAGAAACAGGGGTTACCAACAGTTAATCCTGGAAAATTACATGTCTTCTCTATTGTAAACATACAAAGAAGACGTGGTATGATTTCCATAGAGACAACTCTTCACACGATACCAAAATGACACAGAAATTAACAACTATAGGTCACTGTACGGCCTTCAACAATGAGCCAAACCCCAACCGCATAGTCAGCTATAAAAGGCCCCGAAATGACAAATGTAAAACATTCAAACGAGAAAACTAACGGCCTAATTTATGTAAACATAATGAACGAATATACAGCAACAAACGACAACCACTGAATTACAGGCTCCTGACATGTGAAAGGCACATACAGAATGTGGCGGTGTTAAACTCGCCCCCCTAACCTGGGACAGTGGTTTAACAGTACAACATAAGAAAAAAATATAAAAATCAGTTGAAAAAAGCTTAATTCATCAGATGGAAACAAATAAAAATACATCTAACAAAAAACACAGACTGGACGTAGACGTGTACTTATACATCCCTACAACAAAAAGACACAAAGTACAGATCTGAGATTACTCGGGTACTGACTGCTAGTTCAAAGCCAATAACAACTAACAAAAAAAAAATCATGCATCTATGACTGTAGCTACAGACATTGTAATATTCATGTAATCTCGAGACCTCTTTTTTCGAAAAAAAAAAACAGAACGAATTATCATGCCGAAAAAAAATAAAGAGACTACGGTACTTTTAAACATTAAATCGACACTTAAATGATTCATGTGCATTTCTTTATTTGCAAATGATTACAGAGATGCATTACAAATAAGTACTGCAGGTTTACTCATTCCATTCTATGGCATATTTGAATATAAAGATAAAGATATGATTTACTAGTTGTGCTACTTTTTGTGTGAAGAAACTCTTTTCATATAATCGTTTATAATACATTTAGACCTTCTTTCTTTTAGAATAATATATTGTGACCTCACGCAGTTTGCTTTTTACACAGAATCAAACCCATTCAATACCATACAGTTGTACAACTAAAAAAATTGAGATATTGAAATACAAATTCCCAAATTTAATACATATTAACTAATGCACTGAAATATCACAGTATGATATTCACAGATGGTCAAGACTTAATAATATCTTAATAAGAACTTATCCTTGCACACAAATGTCCTGACTGTACTTCGCTGGACAGTGCAAAAATCTGTTCTTTTTTATCTCATCATTTTTGCCCCTTACTTGCGATTAAAATCAATATTGTGGTTACTGACATTTTATCAAAATATTACATTTGTTTTCCAGTTTATATTTGATATTGGTATACTAAAATAAAGATTGCAGTCCCATCATGCAACATTTTCCATTAACAATTTTGGCTATTCTGTTTATTTCTGATTGGTTTATGGTCTCGAACACTTAATACCTCCTTTAATCAGATTATATGTATACTATTGTTTCAAATCTTTTGGTCTCGATCGTCCATTATGCACAGGGGTTCAGAAAATCTTAATTGATAACGATATCTGCCCTTCACAACAGAAACACTGTTATTTCCAAATGTTAACATTGGTTAAGGAGCTGGTATCGTCACTGAATCAGATGTTCCTAGTCCAATTACATCTTGTTTTAATCGGAAACTCTCCAACTGCCCATACAAAAAGGTATTATGTATTTTTGAAAATAATTTCTTTTCCAGGTATAATCAAGGACAGACGAGATGAAGTGACGTTTACAGGGTTTTACTACGGTGTACAAATGTTAAAACAAGTACAGTCACAGGCATTCGAGCTGCATACTCCTGTTGAATATGTCGACAAGTCGGACAGTTATAAACTGGCTCAAGCAAGTAAGCTCCTTATAGTAAAACATGAAATAACAAAGTCGCGAGCACTTTTTGACCCAAGTTTCAAAATTATGTTCCGTATTTTACATACTTGTGCAAGTAAATGGTCATCCTGTTGGTATTTGCACTGTGCAGGTTGTTTTTGATCTATCTGAACCATGCTTTTCGTTTGCAGTTTTTCTTTCTTGTTTGCACGTTTATTTCCAAAAGGAGTAGAGAGTTGGTGGTTAATAAAATTGGTTGCAATGTCCTATATGTTTGGTAATTCATGTTATCCTTTTATGTATTATGATAAACACTGTTAAAAACTAATGTGTGGCAACTTAACAACTGTTTTGTTGTTTCTAGATTCTTGAAGTGTATTTGTTTTTCTCACACTGAAATAGTAAGTATCCTTGTCGGTCATACTCAGTATTTCCACATGAGGGGTCTTACAGTTTGGGCCTTTGTATATACAATCTGCTTCAAGTGGATAGATCTTTAAGCAGAGATAAGGAAAATTTTTTAAGTGATTTTATAGGTTAATTGAACAAATGTGCGCCACAGCTACATGTATGCTTACCGAAAAAGAAAAAAAAACAAAAGAAAAAAGGACTTACATCTCAGGTTAAACATTTTCTGAAAGTATTTCATCTAAATCTTCCGTTGTAGGATAAATCCTAAGATTTATCCTACAACGGAAAATTTAGATTAATCCTACAACGGAAGATTTAGATGAAATGCTTTCAGAAAATGCGAACATAATAAAATCCACAATGACACAATAAGTGAGATTCATCAGATGTTTTGCAATGGCTAACCTTTTGCCATTTGATATTTCCTTAACTGCTATTGCGGACATCAGGTTAACTCCAGTAGAAATGGATCACATTGATTTTTTTATATTCCCTAATGTATTAATGCATAAATGATCGTCGAAAATGTGTTTCTTTATACGTTATTCTTACGTTTCTATAAAGTATCGAAGCTTCTTCACAAATCTATGTATTTTATTTACAATGAGTAAAAGAATAAGCAATGATGCAAAAGACAATTTTGAGTTGGACAGGTGGTGTGGGCTCTTGCCAATCTTAAAGACTGAAGACGGCTTTTACAGTAAGGACTGTCCAAGCCGGTTTCCAGACTGAGTCTAGTTGACATTTACATCACATGTACAGTTCAAATTATTCATGATCATTTTATGAATTAAATCGGCATTATCGTTCAAATTCATGACAACCTAATTGACTCAAATTCTTAAATCCGATTTATAACATACTAAAACATTTATCAGATTTACAAAACTTCCATACATAGGAATAAAAAACCAATGCACGGAATCCTTATGAAGTATCAAACTTTCGTCCGTATTTTATGACTAGACTCCATCTAATCAACCATCGAAATGAACTCCGAAGATTCCTGATGGCCATGTTATTCCGATATAAATCTAGATATAAATAGACAGGCATTTGTATTTTTTCTTTCACAAATTGAGAATCAGGATCAAACGTTATAATCCCCCCCCCCCTTTTCAAAGAACTGGCTGTTCCCCTATAGTACATAGGAATATTTTGTCATGTAATAGAGTAAATGGTATTTATTTTAGCCTAATAAACGGAGGAAAAAGGATTGTTTCTGACTAAACTTTTATAATGTTCAAGATAGAAAATTGTACAGTAAAACCCCAATTGGCAACAACACTCGAATTAAATGTTTTAGTTTTCTGTACTTTGCATTTTAATCAGGGTAAATAATGACCTGACACAGGAGATTATTTTATGCCTTGAAGCACATTTCATTGAAACTTGGTACATGTATCTTCCAGGTTGTTTCTTCAAAATAATGACCTGTAGTTCTGAAGGGAAATAACTCCATATAGTTCAAAATAATGATAAAATTGAGAATGGAAATGGGGAATGTGTCAAAGAGACAACAACCCGACCATAGAGCAGACAACAGCCGAATGCCACCAATGGGTCTTCAATGCAGCGAAAAACTCCTGCACCCGGAGGCATCCTTCAGTTGGCCCCTAAAGAAATATGTATACTAGTTCAGTGATAATGGACGTCATACTAAACTCCAAATTATACACAAGAAACAAAAATTATAAATGATACAAGACTAACAAAGGCCAGAGGCTCCTGACTTGGGACAGGCGCAAAAATGCGGCGGGGTTAAACATGTTTTTTGAGATATCAACCCTCCCCCTATACCTCTAGCCAATGTAGAAAAAACAAACGTACAACAGTACGCACAGTAAAACTCAGTTTAAGAAAAGTCCGAGTCCGATGTCAGAATAGGAAACAAAAGAAAATAAACAAAATCACAATAATACATAAATAACAACAGACTACTAGCAGTTACTGACATGCCAGCTCCAGACCTCAATTAAACTGATTGAAAGATTATGTCTTTATCATATGAATATCAGGCACAATCCCTCCTGTTAGGGGTTTAGTATTATACCATCATAAAATATATGAGAAGAACATAACCCGTGTCATGCCAACAACTGGTTTTAGAATAAATATGTTTAATTCAGATGCAAAGACCCTATAAGTGAATCAATATTAAAGCCAAAATATGCAATCTTTCATGACCTGACAACAGTATCGTGACTATATCCCTTCTTAATAAGTCTGTTTAAAGGTTTTGTTAGCTTTTGAGGTGAACCTGTCGTTCTGAAAGAAAATACCTCCATATAGGTATATAATTGTACTGATTAATCCAAACTCAAATAGATTTGTATGTTATGTGTTACTATGTATAGGCACTTATATATTCCCTCTTAAGAATTCTTGTGTGGGTTAAAAAAAACAACGGAAAGTCGTGCATTATTCCTATACTATTCTGATAATACTTGCACTGATCTATTAAAAAGGACTTAAAACAAAATACATACTAACAAACGAACAAACCAACAAAATCACGCATAAACATTATATAAAAGTAAAACTTGTTTTTAAATACCGAAGGAGTAGATCGTGCAACTTTTTGTTCCTGCCTTCAGATGTATAATCAATTCATTTGTAATAACTCAAAACAAAGAAATAAAACGACATTTAAATCTCTTAAAAAATTAATCGAATACGTTTTGTTCTTCACGCATATAACAGAAAAACCATTTAAGTCAATTATCGCATAGAGCATCAAGAATTTAGATTATATTATTTGTACGATTGGAATCTCCAAAGGTTTCAAAACGTGCGATTAAACAAATTACAATCCTCTCACTTTACTATTTTTCAATTACAGTTTTTTTTTAAATGACTTCTCCGAGAATAACGGATAAGCTGTATTTCTTTAAACATTTTTTACTATTAAGGCACCAGCCACGTCTTTGGATGACATTCAGTGATAATTACTCTATGTTTGTGTCACTGAGTTATTCTGTCCGTCGGTTAATCAACTCTGTCCTTGTGTACTGTGTTATTTTGTCCGTCGGTTAATAGGGCAAAAGGCATGTTCGTTCGAAAACATCCAGGGATAATCACTCTGCCCTTTTGTTCTGTGTTATTCTGTTCGTCGGTTAATAGGGCAACAGCCACGGTCGTCAGACAACATATATTGATAATCGCTCTGTCCCTACGTTTCTGTGTTATTCTGCCCGTCAGCATATTTTTATGCAAGACCTTAACTCAATATAAAAGTAGGAACATGTGGAATGATTGCCAATGAGACAACTCTCCACCAGGGACCAAATGACATATCCTTTACCAACTATAGGTTACCGTACGATCTTCAACAATGAGCAAAACCAATATCGCATATCAGGCCATAATTCAAAGGTCCCGAAATGACAAATGTAAAACAATTCAAATGAGAAAAGTAACAGTCTGATTTATGTTAAAAAACAATCAACGAAAAACAAATCTGACACATGTATACAGCAACAAACGACAACCACTGAATTACTGGCTTCTGACTTGGGACAGGTACATTCATAATTTGACGGGTTTAAACATGTTTGCAAGAGCCCAACCGTCTCCATAATCTGGGACGTTGATGTAACAGTGCAGCGTAAGTACAAACTTGAAAAATCAGTTGAAAAGGCTTAACTCATCAAATCGATACAACGCACCTGCAGAAACAGCTAGTTCAATATAAAAATAAGGAGATGTGGTATGATTGCCAATGAGACAACTATCCACCAAAGTTCAAATAAAGTGGAAGTTTGCTTTCCCTAGTGTATCTTATATGGATTGTTATCGTTTATTTGTTTATTTCACTCCAGTCGTTCGGGTGTTATTAGATATGATACTAATAAAAGGGGGGATCTTAATGTTTGATATTTTTCAAAGAGTAAATTCGTTTTATATTTAAAACTCAAACAAAAATAATGTGTATGTAGATATAAGAATATGTGGTACGAGTGCCAATGAGACAACTCTCCATCCAAGTCACAATTTGTAAAAGTAAACCATTATAGGTTAAAGTACGGCCTTCAACACGGAGCCTTGGCTCATACCGAACAGCAAGCTATAAAGGGCTCCAAAAATTACTAGCATAAAACTATTCAAAAAGGAAAACCAACGGTCTGATCTATATAAAAAACGAGAAACAAGAAACACTTATGAACCACATCAACAAACGAAAACCACTGAACATCAGGTTCCTGACTTAGGAAAAGTGCAAACAAATGCAGTGGGTTTAAACGTTTTAACAGGCGCCAACCTTCACCCTACCTGAAACAATATTGTAAAATCACAACATAGAAAGACACACTATAAAACATTAATTGAAATGGCTTAACTCAATCAAAAGACATATTAACAAAAACAAGTGAACATACACTGAACGAATAAATTTGATCTATGAAACAATGTAAATACAAAATTAAAAAAACAAGGGGTTAGATGTAAAACAATATCAAAAATACAACCATAACCATGGACAAAATGCCGCCAAATAAAATAACGTACACAGGTAAATAAAAATAATTTTGTTGTAAGGTATAATACATGGAGTACGGAAATAGTTTTTACAAAATAAATAATTTTGTTGTATGTGTTCTCATGTTGAATATGCATGTAATATTTGCCAATAAACAGTAAGGAAACACATTTCGGCTCAATATTTTCATCGGAGTGGCTATTTGTCCGGCTAGCCGGACGAATAGTGCCAGGGCTATTTGTCCGGCCATTGCAATGCGCATGTGCGTACGGAATCGTGTGTAATATTATCTTCAGTAGCATCAGGTGGTGCGTGTAATCCGATCACTGATTTTCAATTTTAAGATCATGGCTGAAAACGGCGATATCAATATTTGTGATAAATTTTCCAGTTTTCAGAATTTGACAATGGAATACGATAGACTGAACTTCAAAGAATGCTATAATCTTATAAAAGGGACTAAAAAATAATTGAAATCACAAGGAAAATGGGAAATAAAAGGTACTTGATTGGGGAACTATAGTTTTACCAAATTATTCGACTTACTACAGCTGTATAAATTGTTGAAAAGATTTTCAAAGCAAGTGTAGTTGAGAGAGACCGAAAATGAATATTGCAAGTATTTTCATATTTGTATTTTCAGTAAATTCTAACGTTTTATTGCCATAATCAGGTAAAACTAGATAAACTAGACGGAAACCTATATGTCATTTGTTATTAGTTATTGCACTTGACACGTACAATTTAACATAGTTAGTTTAATCGGAAGAAGGACATAGAAACAAGGATATTTCATTACAGTACATCAATAATTAATAACCATTGTGTAAACAGACAATAACTATTGCACTATCATTAGATATTATGCAACGAAGAAATTTTTACGCTGTTTATTACCCCGAAGTTTAATATACTGACCATCACGAAAAACGCAAAATTTCCACAAGATGGTAAGACTTTATGGACAATATAAATGAAACAAACAGAACGAAAACTTAAGATTCAAATGCTTCTCATTCATTATCCAATATTACTAATTTAATGGAAACTCATATAGCTTGACTTTGTACATTCGTTTGTTTATGCATTATATGAGGGTCTGGATGGGGTCCTTCATTTCTGTATTCTTTAATTTTCTAGGCCATTTTTCTTTATTCTTTATACTTTTTTCCCTTTATTCTCTATTTTCTATTCTTTTTATTATAGCACCTCATTGTTCTCTATTCTTTAATTTTTGCCCATTATTCTATATTCGTTATATTATAGCACCTCATTATTCTCTATTCTTTATTTTTAGGTCCATTTTTCTCAATTCTGTAAATACCCTCCTATATTTCAATCCTTTTCTTCCCGTTTTAGAAATATAACAATATTGTCATTCACATAAGCAGCTTTTTAATTGTTTAATTCTGAAATACTTTTGCAAAATTCGGTATGTAAAATATTTCAAAATGTTTAATTCCAACAGAAGGTTAACATATTTGTTAATGGCGACCAGTCTGACGAAACAAGTAATTTGGTATAAATAAAATAACACTGTTAAAGAGTAATCAGATCAAACTAAGAATATAGATGGACGAGAAAAAGGTAATGCAAATAGTTTATTTGCCAATTCCGGTATTGACCGTGTAATAGAGATCCATTTTGTGAGTTGTTTCCCTTAGGAGGGACATTAATTTACATTGTCAACGAAGAACTAGAAGAGAGCAATTTATCTGTGCGTAAAGTGAGTAATCTATAAGCTTTTTAAATGTTATATTACATTCATAAACACAGTTGGATAAAACGCCTATATATCACGTTCACTGACTTAATATCATGCTTTACATGGACAGCAGCCCATTTTGTCCGGTATAGAACCGTTCTACAATTGGCAACTAAATATTTGTTGCTACACGTACTCATGATCCTACATCCTGTCGATACTGTTTACTACTATTTTGGCATTGCACAAGGTCATGCGTTTCTCAGACTGTTTATGACGTCTTTACACTAAATCCGTTGGAAGTGTACTGATGGATACTTAAGTCTAGGAGAACATGACTAATTTATTAGTTGTAATTGGCTTTGAACTAACTTTCAATAGCTGCGAGTACTCTTATATCAGTGCTTTGTGTCTATTGGTTTTATGTTTATTTGGTTATTTTTTGTGCTTCGTACAGATCAATAGAGTTAGCCGTTTGCAACTGATTTTTGATTATTACAGTTTGTTCTTATACTTTTCGTGCTGTAACACCACTGTCTCTTGTTTAGGGGTTTTATGCGCTCTCAAATATGTTCAAACCTGTCACGTCACATTCTGTATGTGGCTGTCCTAAGTTAGGAGCCTGTTATTAAGTGGTTGTCGTTGGTTCATGTGTGTCATTCTTTGTTTTTCGTAAAAAGTTTTGTTATGAAATAGGGCGGTAGTTTAGATTGTTTCACATTTTTCATGTCGGGTTTTTTTAAAACTGACTATACGGTATGGATTCTAAAAAGTCAGAACATGCAAAAAAATATTTGTTTACTTTTGCAAAAGATTATGTACTTTTAAAAATGCTTGATAAAATTTACATAAAAAATATAACGGTAGATGTACTAGTTGATCATTTTCACCTTTAATTATACCAACAACTTAATAACTTGGGAACATAATATCCCCCCCCCCCCCCTCCCAAAAAAAAAAAATCTTTTCGTTTGAAAATTGTCAAATTGAATCATGTGGTGGGGTTCAATATTAATTCTTATAAATATTTTTAAATGTGTTGATTATGCAACTATTTGAAAGTATTACATAGAAATTCCGGATCACCCGAGATCATCCCTTGTTTTTCCGGGGTCCGTGTAGTTCAGTCTTTAGAGTTTTATGTTATGTTTGTATACTTTGTTTAACTTTTGGTCGTTATTCGTTTTTGCCATAATTTTATCGGTTTATTTTCGAATTATCGGCGAGTTTTGTTTTTCTCTATTGCCTCTCCCTTACAGAACTGAAATGTTTGCTGCAGATCTGCAGCAGACTTGCTGCAGGTTTGCTGTAAACAAAAAGCTTGCAGGAACCCTTTGAATAATGTTTGCAGATGTTTGCAGCTAGCTGCAAACCTCGTGCAAACATTGCAGCTTTTCGCTGCAAGTTGGCGGCAAGTTTGCAGAAACAATTATGTTTGCAGTAAGATTGCATGAAAAACTAAATATAGGGGATATAAGGGATGTTCGCAGCTAGATTGCAGAAATCTTTGACAATTCTACATGTTTGCAAGAGCATTGCAAGAATTACATAAAATGACTGAGCATGCCTATTGGTAACTTCCTGGAAGATAAAGATTTGAAATTTGAAAATGTTGATGGTGTTTGAGTCATGTTATATATTAGTGTTCAGGGAGGCATTTTAGTTTGGAAATTAAAAGTTTAGTTTTCCCAGACAGTTTTGTAAGTACAAATTCTTCATAGAAGTGTAAACTTACGAAATTCGTCCCCTCCACAAATACCAGTCCTGCATGAAGGTTTGAAAAGCATTTTCAAACATGTAACCATGCAATATACAGTACTCTCTAATATGTTTGGAGATTGTAACTTATTAAATATTATGTTGTAATAAGTCAAGTTGAATTTTGTGACAATATTAATTTAACTAGCTGTATATATGCACAAAATAAATTTCAAATAAACCTTTTTTTTTGTATTTTAGATATTCATGCATGCAATTCATTTGAGCACGTACTTGAACAAAAAAAAAAATTTAAATCAATTTTTAAATGGTATTAACTTATGCTATGATAATTTTGCAAGTGATAAAGTATTTGAATTATTGTATGTATGTATATATGTAACATAACTTTTTCAGAATTTGCTGTGTAATATAGATAATGTGATGTGTACACATCATGACATTGGTTATAATAAGTTTGCAGCAAACACGCAGGAGAAAGATTAATTTGAATATAAATATTTGCCGCAGGTCTGCAGCAAACACGCAGGAGAAAGATTAGTTTGCATAAAAATGTTTGCAGCAGGTCTGCAGCAAACACTCATTTGCATGGTAAATTGTTTGCAGCAGACCTGCAGCGTATTTGCAGTAAACATGCCGCAAATACAGACTCTGTGTTCGCTGCAAGTCTGAAGCAAGTTCGCTGCAGAGTTGCAGCAAATATTTGCACGGGGCTGATTTTTTCAGTAAGGGAGCTTTTTTAGCAATGCAAAATATTGTAGTCCAAGTAAAAGGTGTTATTATTATTATCATTATTTTAGAATCAAAATTAATAAAGATGCTTCTTTCCTATCGGTATTAACATTCTTCTTATATTTGTATATCTTTATTGTCCCAACTTTATTATTGAGCTAAACAAAAACAAATACCAATTAACTTTTAATTACAAAGTTTTTGATGTTGAATAATTTCCTTTATGTCAAAACATTTATAGCTGATTGTCATTTTGATGTTTTAACTCAGATTAAATTTGAAATGAATTTACATTTAAATCGTAAAAGAATACAACTATAATGAATTTTGAGCATTTATGAAATTGCTTTAATGAGAGAAAAAATAGGTCGATACCAAAAATGATTAAGTTACACATTCAAAATAAATATCATATTATATAACATAAAAATAAAGATGACATAACAATTTAATCAAAGTCAATTGGATTGAAAGTGAAATTATATGGAACGAAAATCTAAAATTGCAATTATCAGAAAGAAAATTGCACTTCATGCAGTTAAATGCATTTGATAGCTGCTTCCGTTCTGTACGTCAAACTAGAACTGAAAACAATACTACGTCAATGTGGGATTTCAATTCTTACAGCTTTCTACATCATCAGAAAATATCTTCTCTTGAAGTTACATTTTGACAATAGAGATTTGTTGTAGTTTATTTGATTAGGGGTTGTTATAATGGATAATAGGCGCCATTTGTACGCATAGATGTGATAAGTTGTGTTTGTAGTCGCAAGTTAATTCGACAGTCCCCAAGGCAATACAGTGTCATTCTCTTAAGTCTGAAATGAATAAAACATCAGTTCTAGACATTAAAGGAGCAAATTAAGACCAGGCTTATATCATACGGTTATTAAAGAACATTTCTCTGCGATTAGGTTCCTAATGATGCTCGTTTATCTTGATAATTCGTTATTAGACAAGTGGCCGTACTGGTATTGACAAAAAATTCCTTCGAGCCTAAGTGTGTATAGATTTTAAATCTAATATCGCTTTTATTTGCTTGTGGCTTATAAATCATTATCAACTATAGTAATCGTACGTATACCCTTGTTCGGTAAACATTTTTATTAATGAAGAATCTTTGTCGACTCAATGATCTATCGTATCAGAGTTCCGTAAACACTGATCAAATACAGTCTCTGTGGTCTCGTGGTAGCATGGTCGCGTGCTTGCATCCATTACGGAAGGTCATGGGTTCGATCTACGGTCGGATCAAACCAAAGATTTATAAAATTGGTATTTGCTGCTTTCCGCTAAGCACGTGACATTAAGAAGTAAGAGCAAAGACTAGTTGATTCGGAGTCAGAATAATGTGTCCGAGTAGGGTGTCATCATCATCATCATCATCATCATCATCATCATCATCATCATCATCATCATCATCATCATCATCATCATCATCATCATCATCATCATCATCATCATCATCATCATCATCATCATCATCATCATCATCATCATCATCATCATCATCATCATCATCATCATCATCATCATCATCATCATCATCATCATCATCATCATCATCATCATCATCATCATCATCAATTTGTTGACTCGTTTATCTGTTATAGTCGGTCTTCAGTAGACATTGCATATAGCACTGAGGAAGCTTTTTGGCTCCATGATCTGTCCAAAGACCAACTGTTAAGTATTTGTAGAAAGCGAAACTGAATATAATTATGGTATAGATGCTCCCTTTAGTCATTTAATCGCAACCGTATATTGTCCAATCAGATTGTGCTCCAAATTACGCGTGTTCATTATGCGCTGAAGCAACTCAAAGCCCTCGGACGTTTCCTAAATCTGCATTCAGTAAAATAAATTAGATTTCTCCGTATTAAATTAATAAAACGTTTTTAACCAATGCGTCATCCTTCAATGTTTGACTTATTCTTTTTTATTTTTTTTCTGAACATATTAATGTATGATAACAGTATATAAATAACACATAGCTGAGAGGGTGATAGAGCAGATTTTTACCCCGAGAAAACATTATAAACTGAGGCGAAGCCAAGGTTGACAATGTCTTTTCGAGGGATAACAATCTGCTCTATCACCCTCTCAGATATGTGTTATTTAATTTATTATACTGAATTTTCTGTTATTCTGTCTATTAAATTTCAAATTCAAAGAAATAAACTACATTGTATGTCGTCTTGACATGAAGTATAATAATATACATATTAACTTAAATTATATTAAAGAAATCTGCACAGGTTTATATACTGATAAATTTTAATAACAGGATTTGCGGAAATGCAAATTGTGAATTGAACCCAGAAAACAGCAGAAGATTCTTCTCTGCTTTACGAGATAATTCATTTATATGATTATACTATCTTTCAAAACGCCTTTTACTGCTGATACTTTGATACAGCCCTTTTTAATGTTTTACAGACATGCTGTTTATCAATCTTTTGCTGTGAGGTTATGTGTAATTATTAGCGATGCTATTTCAGTCAATGAGGAAGTAACTTCTGGCAGCTTCATAATTGGCGACATGTTGTAATGAGATCATTATGATTGTATTTTAACTACAATGAACATGATTTAGGGAAGAAGAAAACATCGTGATTTTGCCATCTGATATACTTTTAAATTTTGTGATCGATGGTGTTTCTTGTTGCAGAAGGCGCACAATCAGGAATAAATTGTCAGGAATATTGTCATTTTATTTGATATTTTTTTTTGCTTTGAAGGCAATATAATTGGTAGAACATTGACAAATATGAACAAAATCCCAATCTATAGTTTCCGGAATAACTGTCTATATTTAGAAGATCGCTGTCTTATAAAAATAACCAATAAAAAAATGAATGAAAATGTGAAGCACTTATGCTGTACCTTTTTTGCTTTGTTTTGTTTTTTATGCACTTTTACTATTTTACTATCAAAATATAACCAAAAAGGGGCGACGCTACACTTTGTGAATAGTTACATTAAAAAGATTGATCCCCATGAAACAACAGAAACGTAACGTTATTTATGATTTCTTGTACTCAGCTAAACATAATGCGGGTGTTACCTCATGGATTACATTTTCATTGAAATTACGTAACCAACTTTAGATTAAAAAAGCCAGTTTATATTGTCATAAAGTTTGTATTCAATCTAATCTTGTATTCCCAAGAAAGCTTTTCGCTGACGTAGCAGTATTCTAAAAATATTCTAAAGTACAGTTTAATTTCAATATCAAAAATAGCATTCATAAAATCTGATATTGGTTGTCATCAGCACTTATTATATAAGAGCTCAATACTTTTATGAACTTTATATTTACAAGCGTACTATCTTTAAAATAACGAATTAAGTGGTTATCATTAGATGTCAAATCTCTGCCTTAGAATTTACCGTTTTTAAAGTGCCAATCTGCCATAGAATCAGACAGTGGTGAAAACATGACAAACAAAAACCCGCTCAGCTTTACATTAATTTAAGTTCAGAATGTATAATGGTGCATGAATACAACATTTGTTTCCTTTTCCTGTTCTGGTAATTCAAGATATAATTTGGTTGCAATGCACTGGAAATTCACAATTAAGGGGTGATAACTCCGTAATTTGCTATCATTCTAACCAAAATTTATCTAGAAATTCTAGATCTTTCTCGAACTACCAGACACGGAGAAACTAATACCTACCTTTTCTAACTCAGGTTTGGATACCTTCAAAATAGGGTGCTTAGGTCGGTGGGGTTTTTTCGGACATGTTTTGATTTTTTTCTAAATTGCCTGATTCTAACAAAGACTGGCATTTAATACCATACGATATAAATTGACGTTCTGGTCGTACAAATCAAATTGTGCAACATCGAAGTGAAACAGCAATTGGTATTCTGTGTATAATGGTTTTCGATATGATTTGTTCCGGTTGCTTATTTGGAATTCTCGCTTATTATATTCAGTTATCAGACCATATAGCCAAAAATGTTTTATTTTTGTATGTACGTATATAATTATTTTATAGGAATAAGGATTTCATTACGTATCAAGTAGTGTTGTGTCCTTCTCATTTAAAAGAAGCTTATGAATTTAGAATAATAATCTTATCATGAAGAAAAAATTCAAACGAAAAGCGCCTGTTTTGCTCTTTTTCGTCTCAAAGTTAAAAAGTGAGATATTAAACACGGAGCAATAACAAAATTCCCACCTCACTGCACGTTCAATTGCATTTTTAGATTAATTACACCTTATGTAAGAATCCTTGGTTTTGATTGGTTGATAGCCAGTGTATTTTTCACCAATTTACTGTTATCAAATGAATATCGTTCATTTTTTAACGCCGCCGGGGTATATGCAAAAAGGATATGCCTTTTTTACCCTCTCTGCCATGGTATTTGCCAAAAAATACTCTATCCGACTGGACGCTTGTAACGTCACGATCATCTATGTGTTTTTGAACGTTAACATTCGGTGTAATTAAACAGATATAGCATGTTCTTGAGGGGTATTTGCGAAAAATACCAGTCTTGAGAATGAATTTCCCTCGCATTACGGCTCGCGAAATTTAACATTCTCTCGACTGGTAGTTTTCGCAAATACCTCTCCTTAACATGATATATCTGTTCATAATTACACCTTATATAAGAAAGCCAGATTTTGATTGGTTGATAGCCAGTGTATTTTTCGCATGTTCTAATATGTTTTCCTCATTTCAAACGAAAAATACCAGTCTTGGGACCGAATTTCACTCGCCTAGCGGCTCGGGAAATTTTACAGTCCCTTGACTGTTATTTGTCGCAAATACCCCTCCATGACATGATATATCTGTTCAATAGTCCTTAGCATGCACAGGTTTAATACATGTACTCGAAAATGATAAATCCTAACAAAATCACATTGTTAAAACATTCGTCAATAGTTAATGACTGTAGCCATTGTACTTTACTGTAAAATCAGATCTCTGCATATTGTTATTGCGTTTATTGAACAATGAACAAACATGTGAAATCAATTATTACGATTTTGTGAAATGCTGCATTCAAATATTATTATCAAAATTCAAAGTGAGACATTTTTTACTTTGACGAAATCTATCCTTATATTTGCAATAATAAGATCGCAAAAAATTCTGAATTTACATTAGTCATTTGGAAACATTTTAACTTATGAACATTTGGATAATTCCCTTTTACTCCAGTGGGTTCAGTAAAAATGATTATTATACAGATTTTAGACAGCGATGAAAGTATGACAGCGAATGTTTATGGGTTATGTGCATGGGCAACATACTTTAGGATACAAAACATACTACTTTTTTGTGAAATAGGGTTTTTTCTCTGATAACAATTGATTGTATTTTTAATTCATATTGCACGGTTTAATTATCTTAGTGTTTCGAAACTCGAATTAGTGTATTTGTCTTAAATGATTTGTAGACAAGGCTTGACAAATTGCGAAATACATTGCCTAATCACATAATAATGTTTAAAGTAAATTTAACTGTGACAGTAAAGCAGGTTCAAAATGCCAAAAAAGATAGAACAATCTAAACTTCTTCATGTATTTTAATCGGGTTTTTTAAAAGACATTACGATAAAAATCAAGAGTTTGATAATGCAAAGCTCTGTAAAAACACGAAAAATGATTTCCAGTAGAAAGCTGCACAGAAGATTAATTTTTGTTCCATTTTATTCCAGTGAGTTCAGTAAAAAAGTTTTTATACGATTTCAGGCATTTTAAACATCGATAAAAGAATGACATCGGACGTTTATGGGTTATGTGAGCAACATACTTTTAGAATACAACACAACATACGTAATAGGTTTTTTCTTTGATGAATTTTCGAAACTCGAGTTTGCATATTTGTCTTAAACGTTTTACGGTTTTAGACAAAGCTTGACAAATTAAAGCAGCAAAGCAGATTTAACGGTTTCAATAAGATAACATACCAAACCTCATATCTGTTTGTTACGCTAAAAGTCAAGGGTTTGGAAAGTCAAAACAATGTAAAACATAGAGTACGGTTACCAGCGGAATGCTACATATAGATAAAGTTAATACAATACAATGTTAAAATGTCTTTTTTTCTTGAAAATATTTCACAATTTAAGTATCGTTTCATTTACAATAGTTATTAAGCTTTCCCAGTAACTTCTGAACTTCATATCTGTTTGTTACGCTAAAAGTCAAGGGTTTGAAAAGACAAAACAATGTAAAAACATAGAGTACGGTTACCAGCAGAATGCTACATATAGATAAAGTTAATACAGTACAATGTTAAAATATCTTTTTTTTTTCTTGAAAATATTTCACAATTTAAATACCGTTTCATTCACAATAGTTATTAAGCTTTCCCAGTAACTTCTGAACTTCATACATGAACATTTATGAGGGTGGTAAAGGGTTATTTTCGTGCAACGTGTTTTGCCATTTTTATTTCACGTGCAGCTGTAAAAAAGGTTCGTTATTCACCGTGTTTCGTAAAATCGGGAAAAAAGATCAACGTGCAAGAAATTTTTAATTGTTCGTTCATCGTGAAATGGCAATTTTATTTCGCGTTCTTCCGTGCAGATACTCCCCCTTTACGCCCCTCATTTATCAAAGATATTTTTATTTCAGTATGTACATCGATGTCGGATGGTGTGTTTGCGTTGTTTGGTACGAAATCCTATCGTTCCCAAGATATTCTGACGTCATACTCTGACAAATTCCATATGCCATATATTACAATCAGCTCTATATTGGAAAGCATGCAAGGGAAGTATGAAATACATATGAAGCCACCATTAACACGGATCTTGAGAGATTTGATCTTAGCCAATAAGTGGGACAACATTTCCTATGTTTATGATTCCGACGCAGGTAAGAATAATAATTTTGTTGGTATTGTATTGAATAAACGTTTGTATTCAGAGTGTACCTGGCGAGTATAAAGTATATTTTATGCTTGTGGTACTTAGCATCTTATTTGATTTGACCTCATTTGGTATACAAGTTATTAAAAAGAGTAAGCGTAACCAAAAAGCATAGGTCAGTTATTTATTATAAAGACAAGAAAACTGGCTTCGAAAGTTGCATGCACATTGCTAGATTTGGCGTGATTTCCAAAAAGATGTCTGCATACCTTTCCGAACCAAATGTGATCTTCCTAAAGCTACCTTATTCTTAAAAGTTATCTGTTTAACACAGTAGTAAAACCTTTAAATATTATTTTTCATTGATTTTGTTTTTGAAAAATTAAAACATTATGATAATTTTTGTTATCTAGATATATTTTGCAATATATGTACAGCTATGAGAACTCATTATCCTACATCATGTCGATACTGTTTACTTATATTTTGGCATTGCACAAGGACATGCGTTTCTCGAGCTGTCTTTACACTAAATCCGTTTGATGTGTACTGATTGATACTTTAGTCTTCTCTTGGAGAACATGATTTAGTTATTAGTCGTAATTGGCTTTGAACTAGCTTTCAGTTACTTTGATTACTCTTATTTCGGTGCTGTGTACCTACTCTTTTTTATGTTATTCGTTTGTGTGCCTCGTACCGATCTTTTGAGTTAAGTCAATTGCTGCTGATTTTTATACCCCACGCAACGAGTTGCGGAGGGTATAATGTTTTTGACCCGTCCGTCTGTCCGTCCGTCTGTCCGTCCGTCAGTCCGTCAGTCCTGTTTCTTGTCATCGCAACTCCTCTCAAACCACACAACAGAATTTCACGAAACCTTTTTAGATAATAAGGACATACTATGTAGTTGGGCATATCGACAGGAAATTACGATTTAATTTTTTTTCTAGGAGTTACGCCCCTTTGAACTTATTTACTTTAATGTACTACTGCAACAGTTTGTCATCTCAACTCCTCTGAAACCACACAACAAAATTTCATGAAACTTTGTAGATAATAAGGACATACTACGTAGATGTGCATATCGACAGGAAATTACGATTCAATATTTTTTCCAGGAGTTACGCCCCATTGAACTTATTTGCCCAATATACTACTGCAACCTTTTGTCATCGCAACTCCTCTCAAACCACACAATAGAATTTCATGAAACCTTTTCAGATAATAAGGACATACTACGTAGATGTGCATATCGACAGGAAATTACGATTCAATTTTTTTTCCAGGAGTTACGCCCCATTGAACTTATTTGCCCAATATACTACTGCAACCTTTTGTCATCGCAACTCCTCTCAAACCACACAATAGAATTTCATGAAACTTTGTAGATAATAAGGACATACTATGTAGATGTGCATATCGACAGGAAATTATGATTCAATTTTTTTTTCTTATACAATTTTTTTTTCTTACAGTTATTTTATTTCTCCAGTGACAATGTGGGGACGTGGGGTATGTGAGCGTGCTCACTAAGGTTCTTTAATTTAGTTTGTTCTTATGTTGTGCTGTTACACCATAGTCCCATGTTAGGGGTAGGGTTGAGCGCTCACAAACCTGTTTTACCCCCACCACATTCTGAATGTGAATCAGGAGCCTGTAGTTCAGTGGTTTTCGGTTGGTTCATCTCTTTCGTATTTGTCTTTGTAAATTGTTTTGTTATAAAATAGGCCGTTAGTTTTCTTGTTTCACATTCAGGGTCTTTTATAACCGACTATATGGTATGGGGTTTTCTCATTGTTGAAGGCCGTACGGTGACCTAAAATTGCTCAACTTCACTTCCTTCGAGCTCTCATACCACATCTCCCTATTTTTAATATTATTTCTTTATTTGCTTGAGGTAAGCCTTTTACATGGGATTTATAATCAGAATACTAGTATCTGGTATTCTTTTTTTTCATGTTTCAACTATATGGACGATGTTTGGTTATTAACTGAACAATCTAAACTTCGGTGGTCATGTTGATTGCATCAATCCTTTTAAAATTGAAATAGAAAATACCACGTACACAGTTTGGTTTGTCTTACATCAACATTTGTTGAATAATAACTTTACGACAAATGAAGATGACTTCAGTACTCCATTGGAAACTTTCTATTTGTTTGTTACAAAATCCAGCAAGACTTGCACCATGCGCATTTATCTAGTACTAAGTAATACTACATCAAAATAACACACCAACCGCTGGTTCGCAATCAGGATTTCTTTAAGAAGCGCTGGTCTTTTATTACAAGTCAAGGAATCTGCAACATGGGTCCTTAGATTTATTGCGAGGTTTTATGTTCACCGTCATTTCTTAGCTATTTGTGTCCAGATGACCACGTATATGTTCAATTTCTCGTCACAACACTTCGGTCCTCCTTTCGTCGTTGTCAATATAATAGAACTTTATGCGACTGTCATACAAGTGAGAGGTTTAGCTAGCTATAAAACCAATTTTAATCCACCATTTTCTACATAAGAAAATGCCTGTACCAAGTCAGGAATATGACAATTGTTTTTCATGCGTTTGATGTGTTTGAGTTTTTAATTTTGCCATTTGATAAGGGATTTTCCGTTTTGAATTTTCCTTGTATTTCTGTATTTTTGTTTACTTTTTATAAGTTACCACAAAATGCTACTTAGCACTGGAATCTGATGTGGCACAATAAGTCATCCCGGTTGTTTCTTTTTTTATCCATGGTGTTGCGTGTACTTCGAAGTATTTTTTTGGTTGCTTCTTTGTCTTTCATGTTGACATGCCAGGTACAGTAACTAAAACACACCATGACTTACTTACATCATTTTATATAGCTATTGGTACCGGTCGTTTTGGTATAGGATGTTGGGTTTTTCTGCCGAATGTCGGAAGCTCTCTCTGGGTACTCTGGCTTCCTTCACAAATACAACCTTACCGCCGTGTTAAACACCAACAATCAATCAATCGTATGTTGGACAGGATACATGTGTCAGCGATGTATAGTATTCTTGTCATGTGAAGTATCGACCCCAATTAATTACGCTTACTTTTGATATGGATGAGGAAATATTATCACAGACAACACCATATCATCCTTCACTAGAATGGGTTTCTACTTGATGGCATTGTATAATATTAAATATACAATGGAATGAGTTTTAAAGCAATCGTGTAAATTACAGGAAGTATTATATCTTTATCTCTATTTTATAATTGACTTGGCATGTAGAAGTTTGTCATACTTAAGTTTTAAGTGTGTTGTACCACGTTATGTGTTGGTTTCGTCGTAATTTCATGCTCTAGTCTCATTTCTTATGCAATTTTAGTGTAAAATTGTCATCCACATAATTCACGTTTTATGGCTGTATGAATAGACTACCGTTAACAGACATTCATGATTTGGATCATTTACCAGATACATTGTATATAGAAAAATATAAATACATAAATGTAATTTTATAAGATTTTATAATTGGATCTACAGCTTCATGTATGGGAATGGTTCATTATTGAAGTACTTATACTATTGCAAGTAGGGAATATTAATGTAATATGATGCTTAAGTCTTCTCTCGAATGATTATTCCTTTCTAGTTATTTCCTCAAGTACCCATCTAAAAATTGGATTTTGCATGTTTTATAGATCTTGTTAAAGACAGATTCGACCAGACTGTCAAATTAACCAACTTTTAACACACTCACGAAAATCATAAATCATTATTCTGGATTGAACATGGCCTTGTTGTCCATGAATAAAAAAAAAGAACGAAAATACCATGTTTTCGGGTTGAATTAGTTTACTGTGTAGAGAAAACAGATAATATTATGTAAAGTCAGATTAGATTATATCTGTGATGCTTCTCCAGAACCTTATGTGGCTATTTATCATACAGCACTATTTTTTTTTGTCATCGGCACATATTTTACAGAGCCGGTCGGGAATTCACCTATCCTGATTTATTTATTCAGAACGGCGGTTTTTTTTTTAATTTCTGGAATCGTTGCTTTATTTTAAAGCAAGAAAATTCCAAACCAGAACGAATTCTATTATTATGATTAGTTTTTTCTTTCAGATACCAATTAAGTAATTTTGTTTATATATCTTTTCTTCAAGATTATTAAACATTTGAAACTTCCAATGTTTTTTTTTCTGTTAAAACAACAATATTTGGAACTGATTAACACCTGGTTTTAAGTCTTCTTAGCTAGCACTAACATTGAACGTCAGGTTTCGCTGCATACAATCAGTTTTTATATGACTCGGTTGATTTTTACGGACATTACCACATTCTTTTTTCAAAATGTCGTATTCCCAGCCGAGTTAACTCTGTCTTCTTTTCTCTTTCATTATATATATATATATACTGACTATGAAAAATCAATACACTGTTTGTTATCCATTACACCAACACGGTGAGTGTTACAAGTGGAGCAGAAACTAAAGTCATTCGGAGCTCTTGAATACTGCCGAATTGTCATTTGGATAAGTTTTGCTATGCCTTTAATTTTCCATGTTGTTTTATGATAATTTTTTTATGAATGGTCGTCGTCATGAAAAGTGATAGTATTTTCCATTTAAACTTTCGTATTCAGTCAAGTTGTTGTAGAAGTTACACATACCTTTCTGATTGTCAACACTTTGTTGACTATTAACCTTAAAACACACTCGTCATGTGACAATCTTATCAAAGGATGTTATATGAAAAAAAAAACGATTTACATAAGCGAAAATATATACACGAAGTCTTTCCAATAGCGTTTTAAAAAATCTTTTTGTTTAACAATTAAGCCATATGTAATCTTCCTTTACTTGTTTAACAAACCAAATTGTATGCCTCTGCCAAGTCAGGCTATCTGGACAATATGTTGAATTTTTTTGTCTAACTTTTTTGTGTATCTCTCGCTATGTTCAGTAATTGTTCATTTGACAACAAAATCGAGGGTATCAATGGTCATTCCCCATTTCCATTCTCAATTTTATATTCTACATGAAAAATTTGTATTCACTAACAAGAGTAAAAATATTTCACCACTAATAGGATCTTGTAAGTCTAATCAAGGAGAATTTTTGGTCAAATGAATACTTTTCTGTTCTTAACTATCGTATATTATCTTTTCCTTTCACAATCCCACATTCGTGACTCCCAGGACGGATGGAGCCGTTTTTATTTCTTTTTCTTCGCGAGTCTGTTCCTTTTAGATTAATCTTTTATCTATGTAATTATGCACTTCCCTCTTTTATCCTCCATTTCTGATCTCTTAATAATGCAATTAAGCAACTTGTCGTTGCAAGGAGATTGTGGAGAAACAAAACACTTTTCCAGTGTCGTTACTTGACATTCCTAAGACTATTAAGTTTCTTTAATAATCCGTGGGATCATTCTGACAAAACGTCAGACTTTTCCTAATAAAACCTAATACAACTTCTATAAACCTGATGTTGTCTTTAATTAAGGTGTCCCTTTCTTAAAAGATATCATGCTGAAACCCTATTATTCAGACCAAATCGATATCTCACTTAAATGTTTAGGTAAATACAATAATATGAAGCAGAACTAAAGCTTTCTAAAAACCATTCTATTGTGAAGTCTTCCATTTACTGTAATTTGAACAAGATTAATTCGTCCGGGAAAATGTCACAATATATCGGTTCTGTAATGACTTCTACATAAGACGATTAAACGAAGTAAATGTGTAAAGAGGAGTCAAACATTCTAAAGATTTGGTTATATTTCAGAATCCATTGCGGATTATAAAAGGATATTTTTTTCTGCAGAAATAGTGATAATTATTCTAGAGGAGATCATGTGGTGTGAAACCATTCTCAGAACTAAGCTAACTTCAGATAAATGATATAACGACTGCTAACAAATTGAAAATTAACGACTTCAAACTTGTCATTTATTTCCTCCAAGTTAAAAGTTTTACGGTTTAATTATATAGTTGTTGTATAGCAAACCATAAAATTTCTTGTATTTCCTTTTCTGGTTAAGAGCAGGAAATTCCAAATTCATTGAAGCTTACATGAAACTATTCCCACAGGATAAGATTAAAACAGATATTAAACATCCTACTGATATTAAAATGAAACACATGTGAAAAGTACGCATTAGTTGTAATAGGTTATCGAGCTTTAGAGTTTTATTTGCTTTCAATGTTTCAGCAAAGCTATCTTAGCTTTATAACATCTAGTCAAAATTGTTTACTAATGTAAAATTTTGGCCCTTCAAATAAATCTAGATCATACTTTCCTCAATATGATGAAATGAAATTAGATTTTATAGAAATCAATTGAAGTATTTATGTATAACTTCCTACTCAAACTGAGTATAATGTAAACTCATATGATACAAGTGAGTCCCCTATAATAAATCATACCGGTGACTTAATTTTACATCTTAAAATGACTTAATTTAGTGCAATGTTATTTTTTTGCGAATACAGACACATTGTGGTTGCATGTTCGTAGCTAAAGGAAATCGGTCTATTACTATCAAAATGACTGAATTCCTCATTAAATACAAATACTGTAATTATAAACTGGAAACTACTCCCTTTAAGTCTGTCAATCAATCAAAATGTATAAGAAAAATTATATGATCTTAATTCAAAAACCCATCAAAAATATTGACATGCATTTGGTATTTCAAAATAGAAACTCAATTCACTAGAAATAATATATATAAAGCAATTAATATTCGGTCACGATTTATTCTATGATGGAATTTGATATTGTCTATTTCAGTGCAGCATATTCGTTTATTAAAAAAAAATAATCAACAAGGTCATTACGTTGAAAACCTTTCTTTAATTCGTCTTTTAAATCATTATTATGGGAAATTATCATGGGAATATAAATGTTTAATAAAACTTTCTAGTCTAGATAAATCGGTTTATTCGGTGTTATTTGTCTAGATATACTAGTTTTTAAGTTATAAACTAGCATATAATAGTAATTCACGTCATCTGTACTATTTATGTCTGACTTATTTAACATTAACGTACGTGCTTAACTATTTCAATCTCATTTTTTGTGGCATTTAGTTATAGAAAATACTCATTTGTCTACTGGTTTACACAACAGTAACCTGACCTTACCTATTTAAATATAAAAAAGAAGTTCTGGTATGATTTCCAATGAGACACCTACATGTGTCAAGCAGAGACAATAAAACGTGAATGTAAGTAACGCTTTTACTGCAATACATGCACAGGTTTTAATCTGAGTTCACGCTACCGATTACACGTACTTTTGATTAATAAATTTATTCTATTTTGTATGATTCTCGTTTGAAAAAGGTCATAATCGAAAGTCAAATCTCACGGTATTATATTAGAATATAAAGACATGTTTCAGTGCCAACGAACTACATGAGTAACTGCTTGTACTCTCAGATCTGTACTTAGTGTTTTATTTTTGTTGTTGTTTGGATGTATAAATACTCTGCCACATCCGGTCATTGTTTTTGTTACTTGTTTTTCTGTATTTTTGTATCGATGTGATGATTTCAGCCCTTTTCGACTGATTTTTATAGTTTGTTCATATGCTGTGCTGTTGCATCACTGTCCCTAGTAAGGGGAGGGTTGGGCGCCTGCAAACATGTTTAACTCCGCCACATTCTGTATGTGCATGTCCCAAGTCAGGAGCCTTTACTTTAGTGGTTGTCGTTAGTTCATCTCTTAAATATTTGTTTTTCGTAAATTGTTTTGTTATAAATAAGGCTAAATTGCCTTATTTCGAAATCCTGAAAAGTTAAGAGATAAAGAAAGGTAGTTGTATCTTGAATTTTCCCACGGCTGTGTGGGATGTATAAATACGCAGACACATCCGGTCTGATGGGGCGTTAAATCCTATATTAAAAAAACTATTGTAACAATTATATGACGAGGCTATATGTATGAGCTGTATGAGGCTATATGTAGTATCTTGCAAGGCAAAAGTGTTGCGATCGAAGATACATTTATTTTCCAATGGCAATCTAAATTCCCGCCTTTAATGATCACGACCGAGCAACTATACAGAACCTACCTGTTAGATAGATTATTAAGTTTTGCTTGTCCGAAACGAGCGTGAAATTGTTGTCACTTGGCGCTTAGCAAAAGGCAATGAATCTTTCAAGCAATGAAGGCAATGCGTGATTCTTGAATAACAGAACAACATGTTATCAAGGTATAACACTGATTTCATGCAGTGTTGATAATCACCTGAACAACCTTCATCATCAGGTACACAAAACACTAAACCTGGAGAATGTCAAATGCATAAAAATTTACAATCGTTTTTAATAATAGATTATCTTAATTACATGTAGCTGTTGACAAAACCTTTCGGACTTTCAGGTTTTCAATGCTTTCAACTTCGTACTTCAATTTAATTCAATTCTTTATTACTTTAAGCACATTATGCTTATCAGTACAGTAAATACAAATATATTTTCATAACATAAAATGGTATAATACATCAGAGAGGCAAATAAATATCAAGTATTCTCCACTAACAGTTCAGTCCTATGCATAGGAATTTACACAAATTACGCAAATACTTATTGGGCTTTTTAACTTTTTTATTCGAGCGTTACTGATGAGTCTATTCTTGGTCTATTGTAGACGAAACGCGAGTCTGGTGTACAACAGTGCAATCCTGGTGTCTATGATATTATTAATTTATTTCGTACCCATCATAACATCTTTCAGTGAATAGATGTACACATATCCCTTTAGAAGCTAAAGTACAATAAATAATTAGCATTCTAAGAACATATTTTCCTCAACAACTTTTTATAAATACATCAATAAAATTGAGAATGGAAATGGGGAATGTGTCAAAGAGACAACAACCCGACCATAGAACAGACAACAACAGAAGGTCACCAACAGGTCTTCAATGCAGCGAGAAATTCCCGCACCCGGAGGCGTCCTTCAGCTGGCCCCTAAACAAATATATATACTAGTTCAGTGATAATGAACGCCATACTAAACTCCAAATTGTACACAAGAAACTAAAATTAAAAATAATACAAGACTAACAAAGCCTAGAGGCTCCTGACTTGGGACAGGCGCAAAAATGCGGCGGGGTTAAACATGTTTATGAGATCTCAACCCTCCCCCTAAACCTCTAGCCAATGTAGAAAAGTAAACGCATAACAATACGCACATTAAAATTCAGTTCAAGAGAAGTCAAGCTCATTTGAACACCTTTATAATACAATAGTGATAGACAAAAGAAAAAACAGCGGTACAAGTTCTAGTAACATGTATTCATGTCAATAGAAAGTCCTCAGACTAACCGTTACGATTAAAGATAAATCGTATGTCAAATTGTTTTCGCTAGAAACGCATTTTCACATATTTTAATTATATATTAATAAGAAGATATGGTATGAGTGCAAATGAGACAACTAACTCTCCATCCTAGTCACAATGTATAAAAAGTAAACAATTATAGGTCAAAGTACGGCCTATAAACTATTATCATTCTATTATATATTTAAAGGATTAATGCGTTATCAGGAATTAAGAGAATTGCTCCTACTGAACAATACTGATCATCCCGTTAATATAAAAATACGAAGAATACAGAACATAAAACAAGCGCATGACGACCTCAAATCTTTAGATTCAAACGAGTTAAGATCTACCACAAAACAGATTCTAATTGACCTGGAGTCTGAGGAATCATATGTTGTATTTTTGCAGCAGGTATGTATATAACCAATATCCCTCGTTTTCTTCTTTTTTCATAAAAATACATATTGTTTTTTTTATGTTTCATTTTTAAGTTTTTTAAGAATTGTATTTTGATCTGCATTCAATTTTATGGTAACCAAAAGAAGAAAATGAGAGAATAGTGCTTTAAGTTTTTAATCATGCGCAAATATAGCCTTCATAAGATTAAAACATCAAACTTCAATGCATCCATCAATTATTGCAAAATTACTTTAACTATTACAAAGTTATCTTCTACTCTGTTTTTGTTGTTGTTGTAAATTTTAATCTGGTTTTACAATTCCTTTGGCTCTTGTGTTCAAATAAATACTTCATCAAAGTCTTCGTTGTTGCAGCAAAATATCGAAATATCGATGATCTCTAATGTAAACATGAAATGAACTGTTAACAAAAAAGTGTTGACGTAGCAGAATATACGTGTTCAGTGATTAATAACCTGTTGAACTGTGCAGTACCCGCAATTATGCACATATAATTATGAATTGATTTTTACAACCACTGGGTCGATGCCACTGATGGTTAACGTATCGTCTCCAATGGTATAACCTGGCCAGTAGTCAGCACTTAGTCTTCTGTGTTGTCATGCAATATCACTGATAGATTTAATTACTGTTTATAAGATTTTGAATTATTCGAATACTAAGGTATACCAAGTCTTAGATATGATAGCCTTATTTAGCTTCTTTTTTTTTTGGGGGGGGGGGGGGGGGGGGGGATTTGGATTTTGGTTCCAATGGAGTGCAATTAATGGGTCTTCTTTGACGAAACGCTGGGCTGGCGAACTTAGTTATGAGCTAGATATCTTTTGTGAGTTTTTATGATTATAAAGAGGGTTTATCGTCAGTAGGCTGTATAAACAGTGAATGTGGCTTACCGGTAAGATATTAAGGCATAGTTTGTTATTATTTCTTGCAGATACGAGAAGTTGGAATGAATAAACAAAATTATTCATACATTTTAGCAACGCAGGTAAGAAGGACGTGTGTATAGTACAAGCAATCTTGATGTTTATATGATAAGACGCATTTAACTGTACGTTTGTTAAGATGTATAAACTGTACATCTGTTGAGATGTATATAAACTGACTGCGCACATGTTAAGATGTATATTATATGTACATCTGGAAAGATGCAAATATACTACACATTTGTAAAGATATATATTAACTGTTTATATACATTTTTACAGATACACACTTTCTATACAGTTTTACAGATGTACAGTTTATATGCATCTCAATTGATGTACATTTTTAATTTATATACAGCTTTACAGATGTACAGTTTATATAATCTCAACAAATGTACAGTTTATATGCAACTGAATAAATTTACATCAAGATTGCTTGTACTAAAGTAGCTGTGTAGTAGTTTTAAAAACAGAAAATGTTCTTTTCAGGTGGTCAAACACCCTTTAGGACTTTACACAGAGTATCGGTTTATCTTTAAACATGAATATCTTTTCCACAAAAGAAGGTAAAGCAAAATACTAAGATAAACTAATTAATTTAAACTGTGCGTGTGGCAGACATTTGATAAATGTTGATTTGTATTTACCAAGTGATACGATATAATCCAGTTCTGTATTGATCTGAACTATCTAGAAAAATGTTAAATCACAAAAATACTGAACTCCGAGGAAAATTAAAAACGGAAAGTCCCTAACCAAATCAAATGGCAATATCAAAAGCAACCAACACATCAAACGAATGGACAACTACAGTCGGTTTACTCCTGGTTTGCCCACTTTTAATTATACCAATTATCTGTTAGTAAAGAAAACAAAAAAGACAAAAGGTTTAATGATCATACAATTGTATAGTCTGTTCCAACCTGGGTATATAGTTTATTAGTGTTTTCTATAAATTCGGGTATTTTTTATTTTACATTTTCATTTGTATAGAAAAATGATTAATAAATCAAATATTTTTTCTCTCAATAATTTAATATCAATTCAATCGATTCATTTGTGTACAACAGTTACTAATGATTAAACATTGACATTCAGTTATAAAAGTGTCTTAATTATTCCATAGTTTTTGAATGATTTTCATATAAATACATCAATACAAGTCTTTTATTGCAATCATAATTTATATAATATATGAATCAAGTTTATATAAATGCATTGCATAAGGAAATAAATAAGTAATATGGGGCACTATATGTATAATGATGGGAAATGCAATCTTTTTTATAAATATATTTCAAAAGTCACAAAACAATATATTAACAAAGTCAGTAATTACAATATTTCACGAAGTTGTTCAGTTCAAATGGAAAAGATGGGAAGCTGCGTCAGAGTAGTCTTATCGCGATGAGTCCTTGTTGGTATCTGTCTGTATGGAGTCTGGTGTCTATTACTCTGTATCTGCGTCTTTTTGGTGGGCGGGCTCCTCCTGCTGCATACTGGATAATGTTACATTCTGTCAGTACCTGGGTCTTCTTCAGTTACTCAGTGATCTCGTACATGTTGGGGTTGAGATGTTGGAGTCTCTTCTTAATTTTGATGTGCCATCCTTCCAGGTGATTGGTGGTGCGTGGTCCTTCTGTGTAGAAGTGGTTCCATAGAAAGCGATATCCGTCAACCCAGAACTCTGTCACGTCATCAGTAAATGATGTTGTAGCGGGTATGTTGTCAGCTTCACCAATGTCTTCTAAAGTTTTAAGCTAAACAGCCTCTACAAGGCGGGTTGGAAAGTGTAATACCACCATCGATTTCCCCCTATTAGTCTTTGTAAAATTTGCACTTTTTAAAAAATTATGCATAATTTATCTGTGTTTCAAATAAAGAAATACTTGGCATGAGTAAAGTTTTATCCTGTCCAGTTCTATGGTTGCTGTTTAGTAGTCAGTAAATTCTGTTTCTGGTGAAGTTGTAACTGATGTTGGTGTGTCAAATGTAAAGCTTTTCAGAACAGTATATTTATTAAAAACAAGTGTGGACACAGATCAGTGTGGATAGTATGATTGGATGTTTGACAGTGTTTTATATGACACAAGGAGTTCTATGTTTTATGTTTTCTATGTATTAACTGTGTTGCACAATGACAATCCAACATGAGCATTAGGGGTGTTGTTTATGTAATATTTAGTTTTTTATGTTCAACACGGGCATGGAAGAGATACTAATTGCATTAATTACCAAATGATTATGATTGAAAATATATGTTCCACATCTTTGATTTTGGATACATTTTGTAGCTAGGAGAGTAACACATAATAGGTTCATTTTTTTCTTAATGTGATTTTTTTATATGGGAGATGGTATCTGAGAACACGTATTTGCTTACTATTTGTATGGTTCTATTTATATTACTTTGTGGAGGATTGTCAGTATCATAAGTAAAAGATTTCGGTTAAATGTGGAAATTGTTTCTCAGTTTAGAAGACATTTAATGTTTTTTAGCAATGACAATGCCTGACATGATGATTGGGGCTAGATGAGCTAGAAAGTGAATTTCTGTGTTATTTTTTATTAATTTTTTGAAAATATCTCCTCCAAAGCTGGTCAAAGCAAAAAAAAGTTTTGACCAGTATGAAAATGATATCAACAAAAGAACCTTTGTGAGCATGCTTCAAAGACTCATAACTAACTACAGAAGTCATATGATAAAATGTCAAGTGGATATTATGAACATCTACTTAATATGTCTAAATATCTAAAAAGTTTTAGTATTCAATAAGAAAAAGCTATTGCAAAAGTATTCTCTTTTCAATTTTTTTTTTTGTTATATGGATACAAATATAAGTGATACCAATACAGTAAGGCAGTTTTGTTATGGTATGAAAGTGTAGTAATTAACATTTACTGTTAATTCACACAAGTTAAGAAATAAACAAATGAATGATAAATGTTGAACATGTACAATGAAATATATTTTAGAAATCAATTAGGCCAGATAGGCCTTATAAATTTTGGTCTTTTTCTTAACATACTGAATGACCATTTACACTTAGGACTGAGTCGCCAGTAGGCAGTACAGATGTAAAAAAATAAAGTGTAACAAAAGAACCTAGCATCATATTGCTAGTAGCGCCAGTAGCATTGTTTGGTGAATTTGTGCTTTTTTTTTAAGTTTGGCTAATGGACAAAAAATGTTTGGTTCAAATCTAAATAAAATGCTTTTATCTCCCTATTACTTACATTGTACATAGAATGGATACTACTTTGACAATTCCTTGTACATTAGAGTTGTCTGTCAAATCTTTACTTCACAAAGAATGAATTGCATAACAATGAACTGAGCTCAAAGCAAAGCACTTTAATAATACACTTAGACAATGAGCTCAATCCAGTGATATACTTTGTACTACAGGTCCTTCATGAACATCCTACTGGCCAAAACCATATCTCACAAACATGCAATACTACATGGTTGGATCAGAAGTCCTGAAAAAGACATGAACTTTATTAACATATTTTAAGTATATACACCGGTTAAAACTTTAACAAATTTGTGGTAAAATCATTCAGTATCTAGCAACTATCAATCGCTTCATGAACAAATTGGTTGAGTACCAATCTGTCAGAAATAAGAACATACCTCCAACTTATTTTAGTTAACTGATGAAGAAACATTCAAAACTTTAAAATGTTATCTAATAGACTAGCTGCAATGAAATCCCAGTTTTCTAAAATGGTAGGTGGAACCTAAAACTCAAAAGATTTTAAACTATGCATTTTAAATATTGCAAATATACATGCAACAATAATAATTCTCAAAAATTCGCTATATTTCCTTATTTTGTCTTTTGTTCGAGACTGTATATTGACCTCTAGATGTCTTTCAATTACATTCAGTTTGGCGTGGGTTGATGTTTGATTGTTGTACATGTTATATATCGACGTGGGATTTGTTTATATAAATTATGCGTGAAATAATTTTGGTTAACTGAAATCCTTTAACTTACTTCCAAATTAATGTTAATACTGACGGAAAAAATTACATTGCTAAATAACCACTTTAAAACACATGCAAACTTTTTGAGAGGAAGTCATAATGCATGTAACATCTATTAGATCTTTTTTAAAACCATTCTAAACTACTGATAAGTGATAAAGTTTGTTAACTGTTACTTACCTTCAAAAAGGGGGTTGCTTTCACTTTACTACATATACATATAAATATAATCAACAATACTGAGTGCAACACCTAGGATTAATAGAGGATTGTTTTGTAAGAATAGTTGCTGAAATAAGCAGGCAATATTCAAAGTAGAATAAAAAATATTATAGGACTGTGTTTTAAAGTAATGAGCATTGTGCAGGGCTCACGTTACCATGCTACTGGGGCGACAAAGTCGCTACTTCGCTTTGACCGACCTTCAAAAGCGAAATCTAGCCGCCCTGTTGTTTACGATACTCAAATCCAGTCGCTTTTGTCATCGGCAATATTCAACATTTACCAAGTCGATGAAACAGCAATTTTTCATTTGAAAGTAAAGAAATTCAAAGACATAAACGATTTATTTTCTTTAGGAGGTTAAAGCATTGATTTTAAAGTTGGTTGCATGTTATTTTCATAAAGACAATTTTTTTATCACTTCTGGTACTTGTTACTCAATCTTAGATCAAATCATTCTAACTTTCGGCAAAATAAGCTAGTTATTTCATTAGAACGTGATGAAATTAAAGATTTCTTGCTGTTGTGCAATACACTGTGCTGTTGCGCAATACTTAGTAAATCTGTCGTCAGACTATAAACAAATAAAGTTCAATTAATTCCCAGTCATATTAGAAATTTATAAAAATGTAAAGGGAGCTTGCATCAATAGATATAAACAATTCACTTAAGTTTCATGAGAATTGCTGACAGCATTTTTGAGCTATTGTCCGAAAACTGGAAAATCACCCCTTTTTTAATGAATAAAACCCCATCACTCAGAAATGTAAAATGTACAATTTATAAAATTCTAAACGGAGCTTACATCAATATAGATATAAACAATTCACAAAAGTTTCATACAAACTGCTGAAAGCATTTTTGATTTTTGTCCGAAACTGGAAAATCCCCCCTTTTTTCATGAATAAAACCCTGTAACTCAGAAATGTAAAATCTAAAATATATAAAAATCGAAAGGGAACTCATGTCAATAGATATAAACAATTCACCACAATTTCTTGCAAGTTGGTGAAAACTTTTATTGTCCGAAAACTGGAAAATCCCCCTTTTTTAATGAATAAAACCCCATAACTCAGAAACGTAAAATCTAAAATTTATAATCAAAGCGCGAAAGCGCTGTAAAGGCAGTTAATTACAGGTTGTGTGTATTTTTAGTCCAGTTATATCATTATCTTGCATAGTACAGTGTACTTATCAGAGGTGGCTTTCAGTATTTAAGATTTAGAGTTCTCTAATGATATTGAACAAGTTTTATGAATATCATATTCTGAGCACTATATGAAGGCGATTGTTCTCACTTGTTTATGAACTAGTGCATTATGTCCAGTTTGTGCCTTTTTTTATCTATGTTTATAGTCAAATTAGTTATCAAAGGTACCAGGATTATAATTTAATACGCCAGACGCGCGTTTCGTCTACATAAGACTCATCAGTGACGCTCAGATCAAAATAGTTATAAAGCCAAACAAGTACAAAGTTGAAAAGCATTGAGGACCCAAAATTCCAAAAAGTTGTGCCAAATACGGCTAAGGTAATCTATTCTTTGGATAAGAAAATCCTTAGTTTTTCGAAAAATTCAAAGTTTTGTAACAGGAAATTTATAAGAATGACCATATAATTGATATTCAAATACTGTTAAAAATAGTTAGGCATTTTCTTTTTAGTAATAAGTAAATGTTATCAACTGTATTTTATTCAACTCTGCAAATGTGGTTTGCTACTGGTAAGTATGGATGATAGTTGTTTCATTGGCAATCATAACACATCTCCATATATATAATGATCTATATTCAACGACCTCAGGTACAAAAAAAAATGTATGTAACTAAACTATGATGGGAAACCTTTGACTTCTTTCTTTTATATAAACTTTTGATTTGGTACCATAGAACTATGTAGAATAAATGTACATTGCAACATGTCAACTCTTTCAATGACAATACTTTTTTTAGAAACTATAACTCCAAGAAAAATTATATTTCCAAGTATAAAGTAATTTATGAATGAAAAAAGGAGTTCTTAATTAAAAAATAAACTGATTCGCTGAGCGCAGCTGGATACACCCGCAGAGGTCCAACCCTGAACAGTTGGGGCAAAAATGGACACAATATTTAAGCTTGATACAGGTCTGAATTTGGATTGTAATTAAATATTTGACATATTATAGTTTCTGAATAAATGTAGTCAAAGAACTTAAAATCGGTTATATGAATTGAATTTATATTCAATTAATGATTTCTTGCTGTTTACTTTTCCAATGCTTTAAATTTAAGATTATGGCATTGTTGTCATTGGAATTGAGTTTTGTAATCGGAGATTACTCTAACCTCCAACGATTGTTTTGCGACACCAGCTAGGGCAGTGGGACTTCAGCTGGTCCAATATCAGATAGATGATATTTGCCCGTCCAAAGTGGATGTGCTGCTTTCAAAAATTGGGGAAAATTACACAGAGAATTGAGTCATTTTTATATTCATTAAATAATGACTAATGTAGACTTACCTTCTAATTCTATAAAAAAAATTCACAACTACTGAACAGGAACAATCATGGTACTTTTTTGTCTATGAAACTACACTATGACATCTGATCTGCAAAACCTACAAACAGACACAGAAATATCATCAAATAGTGAAATATAAGATTGATTGCACCTTGTATGGATAGTTCCGACACGTGTTACATGGGTAGCCCGTTTGTTTACAAATAATAATGTCACGTGATCACGCACTGACCGTCACAAATGTTTATCCTCCGCCATTACACAATATTACTGTACTTACACAATTCACAAATGCATAACCCATTTATCTTGCGGACATGCAATGGGAATGTGCACGATTATCAAAAACTGCAAAAAAATTGCATGTACAGTTAATGAAGAAGTTATTTCATCAAATAGATAAGATTTTCGCTCATGACACAAATCGACTGGGTGTCATCGACATCGGGGATAATTGATAAATGGGATTAAATTGACCGCCAAGAAGGTGTAGAGAACCACCTCTGGAGAACTTTAACATTAATAAGTAATACTCACCAAAATTTCTCTATAATTAACGCTATTTTCTGTTGGAAAATTTCAGAAAGATGCTGATAAACTTATTTTGTGACACAGATTATTTTCTTGTTTTGGCGCGAAATATATTCTTACTCTTAATGCTTGACGTAACAAAATTTGTATAGAATTATATTTAACTAAAGCTCAGCGTAAATATGCAGAAGCATGACAATACATTAATGATAAAATGTGTAAATATTTCTGTAAAAGAATATAATTTTACTTTACCAGTATACTTCACTTAGAATTACATTTGAGCGCAAGAAAATCTCTATGTGAATCGGCTGAAGGTTACCTCGGCTGAATCCTGGGGTCGAAGTTCAACATATCAACGGAAATTTTTGCGTGTGCTTGCGTTGCTTTAGATCGAGGCCACATCTTTTCAACCAATCGGGGAATGTTTACTTGGGGCATACATCTATTTTTACTGCAGGTTTCGACATGTTTAAATCGGGATCATAGAAAAATGGAATGTTGTTGGTAGATACAAAACAGAAAATGATGAACACTTTTAGCAAAAGATAAATTGGATCGGGTGTCTGTGAATTCACATTATTTGTACAACTCTCCTTACTCTTGGGAAGCGTGTGCTTTACATCGAGGCTTGCGTTGCTTTACATCAAGGCTTGCGTTGCTTTACATCGACGCCATAGTAGTTCAACCAATCGGGGAATGTTTATTTGGGGCATACATCTATTTTTACTGCAGGTTTTGGCATATTTTAATCGAAATTAGAGAAAAATGGAATGATGTTAGGAGATATAAAACAGAAAATGATTAATATGTTTAGCAAAAGATGAATTGGATCGGGGTTCTGTGTATTCACATTATTTGTACAACTCTCCTTACTGATGGCAAAAAATGAAATTTCCGTGACCTAAATGGTTCGCGAAAATTAATATTTTTATATATATATAGTAATAAAAAAAAAAATTGAATAATAAAGAGAAATTTAAATGACATTTATTCTAATCTTCACTTTCATTATTTTACTTTTTTACTTTTTTTTCAGAATGTACCAACAATGAAAACTATTCGCTGATAAAGTGTAAAAATAATATACATTTTCTATACACGCATTGGTCTATTTTTTACTTGTTTTTTGTTAAATACAATACATTTTCCTGCTAAAAACTTTATAAAATATAAAATATTTTTGCATTTTTTCCTTGATTTAATAGCAGATTGTAGTATCTTTTTTAAAATTTTACAGGTAAAATAAAAGGTAAAAAATATGACTATAATTCAGAAATAAACTATAATTGTTAAAACAACATGTTTACATATGCATGTAATTAAAAGTGGGCAAACCAGGATGACACCCTACAGTCATATTCCTGACTTGGTACAGGCATTTTCTTATGTAGAAAATGGTGGATTAAACCTGGTTTTATAGCGCTAAACCTCTCACTTGTTTGACAGTCGCATCAAAATCCATTATATTGACAACGATGCGTGAATAAAACAAACAGACATAAAAGGTAACTGAAAATGTACAGCAGTCAACACCGTGTCACAATCTTAATCACAACAAAAACAAACAAATATTTGACAAACAAGCACAAAAAAGCATATATCACATTAACAACCTCGTTCATTGCTTACTTATTTTTGTCTTTCATTTATGTATGCCAAATCAACCGGCCATAAAGGATCGAGGGATTTTAAGCACTGGGACCGAATCGTAATTTTAACATTAACTCTGGCGTAGAATCGCGTGTTTGACGTCAGAATGTAAACGTCACACAGGTAGAGATATAAAATAATTTTGTCGTTCAAAGTATGCAAAAATTATAATAGAACAATAACACAATGGCGGGATGTTTAAAGTACAGGGACATGTCATATGTATCAAAGAAACATATAAAGTCACACGGACAAAGCTCATAAGTAAAAATGAAAAATAATACAAACAACACAATGACGGGATGCATAAGTACAGAGCCACGTCAAATGTATATCATCAAAAACAGACCAAACAGTAAAAGTAATATTAATAAAGACAAATAAAAGAACACTTTAACACGTTATTAAGATAATAAACAGCGTCAGTACGCAGACTCTATACTTCAAGACCATCATGTATTATTTGTGAAGTTGATACGAAATATTTATCAACAAGGTCTTGGTACCTTCCGATGATTTTTTTTAGAAAAAGGACGAGACGTTCTTTGACATACCCCTGGTTCATCAACTTTCTGCTCAGACACTGGTGACGTTTTACAAAAGTAGATAATCTAGGTCTTCAAAACTGGTTTCAATATAATTGGTAATCTGAAACTGCTTATTTTACGCATTTGAATTAAATTTAATAAATAAAACAGATTCCATCTGTGATATTTTAGGACTTTTTGAGTCTTCCAGTAGAAAAGTTTCGCCATGGTGGAGTTAAGATTACAGGATTTCAGCTGATAGATTATTCGACATACAAAGTTCACCGGTTTATAGAGCAATGGAAAGCGCTAACAACATCCTTGTGGCCCGGAGCAGGGGGTAACAAAATAAGAGTAAGTGAATGTGTTATGAATATAGAAAATGATGGGTTCCTGTTTCAAGTTGGTTTGAAGCCCCCCCCCCCCCTTCCCCTCCTCCTCCTCCTACCCCCCAAAAAATACAAAAAAAAACAAAAAAACTCGGAATGATCAACAATCATACAATCATTTAGTCATACAATATATCCAACATATTATTTATACTAGTCATCTGGTGAAACTGCCTAATTATTGAGGTCAAAAGCAGCATACATGTAATAAATAATCAGCTGATTAGTTGATGAACGTGTACTTCTATTTAAAAAAAAATGGAATACTAGCAAGTAATTTATTTCCGACCAAGAATGGAACAGCAATGCAGTAAATTGTTTTGAAACTTATTCACATATTTGTATTCTTTAATCTTAACTTTGAGAATTTCCGATCTCGTTTTATGCCATTATTAAATATCTTAAAAGGGACTGTTAAAATACTTCAAAGACATGTGTATTCCATCCCTCTAAACAATTGGACGAATAGAATTTGTATATCTAATTTTATGAAATGACTTTATGTTTACATGTACAAGTGGAATTGTTAGACTGTATTATATATATCGTTATATATATACAGGTCAGCGATCATTAACTACAGACAAGCATTTTATTCTTAACATGCATGTTAAGTTCTAAACCACCCGAGGACATAAAAATGTAAATATTTATAACAGGGACCGTCAATGTTCTGACATCCATAGTTACTTAAGATAATTTTACATATACAATAGGTTGGTGCAGCTCTTTCTATTGATGCAGCAACGATACTACAGGAAACGATTAAAGAGATGCTTGAAAATGACCCTAATGTCTTCAAAACAACATTTAGACGTGCAGATATTTACAACTTTAATACAACCAAAGGGATTCCATGTTCCGGTGGTAGGCCTTGGATGCATGGCCAAGAAATAATGAGAAGAATGAAAGCTGTAAGTGTCCATGTATTTAATCGCTGGCTTCGGTGTGAATAAAAGGAGATGTGATATGAGGTTGTTTAAATTGTTAAAACACGAAAAGCAATGAAAAAAATGGAAATGTGTCCATGGGACACAGATGCCATGCACACAGATGATACCCCCACTTGCATATAACGTTATGAACTTACATAACTCAACGGTAAAAGTGACGCCACCCAAATTCAACCTTGATCTGAGTTTTGTGGTTTTAAGCATTGCGTATATTTTAAGTTTCATAGCATTTGGTGGAGGCAAACTTAAGTTAGGGAACGGAAACTATTTTTTGAACGGACGTACGGACGGACGAAGGTAATACTTAATGCCCCTTGTTTAAGAAAGCTATCATTATCACTTACACTAATTAAAACAGTGGCGTATTTCTTGCAATTGACCAGTTACACTGAACTTCCCTAATCAAGGCTTCCAAATGTTACAGCTTTATCAGATACATGTAACATACTTACCTCTTACTTACAACATGTAACATACTTACCTCTTAATTACACTTGATCGTAAGTTCTAATTTCAAAATCTTTTATTTTCCAATTAGGTCTTCCCCAATCGAAATAGAATTGACCAGTTGCAAGACATTTAGTAAAATCCTGTATAGGTTATGGTGTAATATAGATTTCTATTTTAGATGGACTTTGATGGTTTGACAGGAAGAGTCACTTTTGATGAAAATGGTATGCGCAGATATTTCAATATGGGAGTTTATCATGTGTCACTTGATTTCGGGCCTTCAAAGGTACAGAGTACTTCAACTTTGTAATAATTTACTTTTTCTTTATTGTTTTGAAATTATCCGTTATAAATTTTAAAACTGAGATCGGTTTCCTTGTACTTGAAAATGAAACCCATCGTACAGGTATGACCTTTTAATTGCAACTGACAAATTCAACTACATGTACGCATGTTAAATATGGGATCTATTTCAAATTACCAGACCAAAGTATAGCTGTCAAAGACTGCATGTCACAGATTACACAGTCTGTTATGGTATTATAAATCAAAGACAACCAGTTACAGATAAAGATGATATAGGCAACCTGGCTTTCCCTGACAATCGGGGCTCATCAAATAATTAGATATATGGAACTAGATTATGAGTAATATTTCTGACATTTATAAAAGTATTATGTTTCTATTCTACTAAAATAATAACATGTCTGTCCAGTAATTTATATAATATAACTGTGGTCTATAATAACTTTGGTATATCTATCTGCATTTCACAACATTGAACTTTCATTAGATTTGTTGTCGTTACTATGTTGGGGTAATGGAAATGAACGAAAAAAGCTAATTGAATTACAATATATACAAATTACGCAAGTATTTTTTTTCTGCAAGAAAGTAAAAACATAGGTTTTCTGTCTATAACATTTGCTTACAGCTTCGAACCAATGACCCCTTTATTAGATTGGTCGTAATGTTTCTTAATTATGTTCATAAAATTATACATAGCACAATTCTATGCCTTCTTTATTATCTATATAGGAATTCGCGTTCCTCAAATCATGTATAACAAAGACGAATTTCTTTCAGATAGGTGATTGGAATTCCGTCAATGGTTTCACATGGAAAGGACAAGAGGAGAAGAGTGAAGAAAAGATAGATGATATTGACAGAGATATCAAAATTGTGATTAGTGTGCTGGTTTGTACTGACACATCAATACTCGAAAATTTGCCCCTGCATGGCTTAATATAGATACGTTGGGGATATACTTTTTGTTCTTTTTTAGTTCTGAGCTCTCAAAGTTTTGAATTTTCAAATAATTTGGCTTCAAGCATCGCTGAAGAGACATTTATTGTGCAGTAAGATTTCGTACCGATAATTTTATTATTTAGGCTATACAAAATGGGCATTATTTAAGAACGTTTCATTATAGATGAACAATTTTTAAATTTCAAGATGAAATTCAAAATTAAGGACAAAAAAAGTAACAGTAGAATAACCATTTCAAGCAAAACAAATCAACGCTGATCAAAAATCGACAATGGAGAGGACACTACATTATAAAAAAAAGCAGAAACATGAGAAAAACATCAAAGAAGAAAAGCTAACTCAAACCTGGTAATAATTGCATAACAAACGTAAAACAAATCAGGTGGTTAGATGGTAAATATCACGTATAGTTTTATACATTGTCAACAAATAATGTACGTGTTCCTAAGTCAGGAATCTGATTACAGTAGTTGTCGTCTGTTTATGTAGTTCATACGTGTTTCTCGTTTCTCGTTTTTATGTAGATTAGACCGTTGGTTTTTCCGTTTGAATGGTTTTACACTAGTAATTTTTTGGGGCCCTTTATAGCTTGCTGTTCGGTGTGAGCCAATGCTCCGTGTTGAAGGCCGTACCTTGACCTATAATGGTTTACTTTTATAAATTGTAACTTGGATGGAAAGTTGTCTCATTGGCACTCATACCACATCTTCCTATATCTATGTAGAGCGTAACTTTTGGAATTCATGTGTTGAAATTTAAACTGTTTAATGCATGCATACAGCAGACTCATCCAGATTCCATTAGAATTTGTTTTTTAAATTGATGTAAAAATAAGGAGATGTAGTATGATTGCCAATGAGACAACTATCAACCAAAATTGAAAGTTAAAATGAAGTGGATGTAAACAATTGATATTTATCTTCTTCGTGGATTTATGAGATTTAAACATCGGTAAATTACTGTTGCCTCTATTATACGAGATGTTTGTCTAAGTCTAAAACAAAAGTCTGTGACAAAAACACCCAAATGAAATAAATGAAATCGAGCAAAGTAGAAAAGTCCATTAAATTTAACTTCTACAAGACTATAGAAGTTCCACATAATGAATTTTGAGATTCACTGAAATTGACAATAAGCCGTTTGAAATGTAAGCAATATCATTATAATGTTCATTTGCACATTAAGTCTGTTACATGCACTAACAAAATTCGTCTATATACGACAACATCAAAGGAAGCATAAAACCTTGTATCGCAAGTCCAATTCTAAGATTATGCTATGCATTTTCATGCACATATCGTTCATAGTGCTTCTACTAAAAGGGTTATTAAATATTGTGTTCTTCTGTTTTGTCGTATTGGTTTAAATCATTTGTGTTGATGACTAAACTCATTATGACCACGGCGCTTTTACAGTGCACTCGGTAAAAATAACAGTTTTCTATTAGCATGCTGAGTGCATTTCTTTTTGAAGGAAAAACCTTTCTTTATGCTGAAATCAGAACCACAGAAAAATGGATCAGCATGGACAGGAAACGATCGATATGAAGGTATATTGACGAATGTTCCATTCATATAATTTTGTAACTGTTTATTTCTAATTATCCTGCATTGTTCGTGAATACGTGTCTTTTTGTCTCATTCTGATACATGGCTAACATACTTTTAAAAATGCAGGGTTTCCAAACAGCTGATACTTAGCAGTATTTCAAATAGCTGTATTTATCAGATCATTATGTCTATATTTGATGTCAATCGGCAACCAATTAAGATTGGTAATTGCACATTGTTCTACCTAACACATTGTTGTGCAATGTTTTACGTTTGAATAATTTGAAAGACTTTTCTTGAGAACTACTTAATTAAGGTCAAGTTACAGTAAATGGGCTATGTCACAGATTTTGGTAAAATTTTGCATACAACTAGACTAGCTCGTGGAACTATAACTGAAGATAGAAAAAATAATGCATTTATCTGTTTTATCATCTGAAATATTACTGATTTCGTTCTTTCAAAATAGGTGGACATTTGTATAGAAAGCATATAAAGTCGGCGAAAAATTTGTCTTAAAATCATCAAATCTCTCATTTCTACAACATAGTTTTTTCTTGAAAAACTAAATGTTGTTGATACATACATTGAAAGAAATCTCTGTATTACTGAAAAATTATTACACCAGGGTTTTCGATATCACAAACTAGTCAAAACATTTACTAAATTTTATCATCGGTACAAGGACATCATTCGTAAATATAAATCAACATGCAAACATCTTATACGTTCAGGTATTTCACATCCAATATTTTATGGTAATATTCTTTACAAAGCACAAAAATGTCGGCATTCGCCTCAAAAGCTAACCAAACCTTTAAACAGACTTATTCGGAAAGGGTATAGTTACGATACTGTTGTCAAGTCATTAAGGATTGCATATTTTGGTATTAATATTGATTCACTCATAGGGTCTTTGCATCGGAAATAAACACATTTATTCTAAAACCAGTTGTTGGCATGATACGGGTTATGTTCTTCTCATATATTTTATGATGGTATGATACTAAACCCCTAACGGGAGGGATTGTACTTGATTTTCATATGATGAAGACATAATCTTTCAATCAGTTTAATTGAGGCCTGGAGCTGGCATGTCAGTAACTGCTAGTAGTCCTTTGTTCATTTATGTATCATTGTCATTTTGCTTAGTTTCTTTTGATACCTATTCTGAAATCGGACTCGGACTTCTTTTAAACTGAGTTTTACTGTGCGTATTGCTATGTGTTTCTTTATTTTACATTGGCTAGAGGTATAGGGGGAGGGTTCAGATCTCACAAAACATGTTTTAAATTAACCCGCCGCATTTTTGCGCCTGTCCCAAGTCAGGAGCCTCTGGCCTTTGTTAGTCTAGTATGTTTTTTAATTTTAGTTCATTTATATGTTTTGGAGTTTAGTGGGACGTCCATTTTCACTGAACTAGCACACAATTTTATTTAGGGGCCAGCTGAGGACCACCTCCGGGTGCGGAATTTTCTAGCTGCATTGAAGACCCATTGGTGGCCTTCGGCTGTTTTCTGCTCTTTGGTCGGATTGTTGTCTCTTTGACATATTCCCCATTTCCATTCTCAATTTTATTTCCGTTTTAATGATGTAGAGTAATGATAGGGTCACCGACTTCGTTTAAACGGTATACATCATTCAAAAGGGGGGGGGGGGGGGGGGTATGTGAAAAAATACAACAAAACGTCGAAATAATCGTAACGTCATCGCGTGGCAGGCCGTAAAACGTTAATTTTTGACGTTTTTCACTACCAACTAGGTAACAGATTGATTATTAGACAAAAAACAAAGTCGGTGATCATAATTATGATTATTTTATATTATTAAAACGGAAATTTATGTATCAAAAACATGTAGCTTTTTAAGAAAGTAGTAGAAATGAGAGATTTGATGATTTTAAGACAAATTCTAGAAGTTTTTTCGCCGATTTTATGTGCTTTCTATACAAATGTTCACCTATTTTGAAGGAACTAAATCAGTAAATAAAAGAGATAAATGCATTATTTTTTTTCGATTTTCAGTTTTAGTTCAACGAGCAAAGGTTGTATATTAAATTTTAGCAAAATCTGTGACATAGCCCATTTACTGTTCCTTGACCTTAACTTTTTGAATTTAAAATATTGGTAATAACTTGCTTATTATTATGATTTTATGATACAAAATTTTGGTATGGAATGCATGCTAAAATTAAATGATTGAAACCAAATGCGACAAACATTTGAGGTAAACAATCTAGTGATCAAATTTTCCTGTCAAAATGCATAAAATTTTGTCTGGGCAATTTGAATTGCAGGAAAAATTCAAGTAAGACGTTTCCACACGACTGATTCTTAAATCATCATTAAAAGGCGTGACGTCACCCGTGATACAGTTTAGTCATAATCATATCAAAAACAATAAATTGCATTATAACTATACATGTTGAAAAGTAATGCATTGTAGATAATATAGATAATTATACTGATTGTATATTTTTTTGCGCTTTTACGTCACTTATATACCTGGGTGTATTAACCCTTTTAAGAAAATATTTATTCACAGGTTTTTCCGTAGAATTGATACGAGAAGTTGCAAGCATTGTGGATTTTAAATACAAGTTGAAGCATAGTACTGATGGAGTTTATGGAACATATATATCTGAGAACAGTTCGTGGAATGGACTGATCGGTCGTATCATAAGAAAGGTAATGAAGCGTGTTTGTGTAAAACTTTGATATTGGAGCACCTTTATTTCGTATTTAAAGGGACCTTCCAGATGATGTTAATGAAGACACTGCCAATCTCCAAGATAGACGTCTCTCTATTTTCTCCTTTTATTTTATTTTAGTTGATTATACCGGAAGTACTTTTATACCGATTTTTATAGTGCTATAAACGACTAAATATTATACAAACTATATGCTTTAAATTGAATATATTCATAGGCGCCTGCGAAATTGCTAGGCGGTGTTGCCGTAGAAGTGAGAAGTTAAAAATACGATTCCAGCCACTATTGGTGAGGAAGTAAAGAATCAGATCTAATCTAACATTGTTAGGTTGATTTTCTAGGCATTTTAATAATATTCTAATGCCTAGATGATGTTTTTGGCAGGACAAATTATATCACAAACGAGCCTTTACCTTATTGTTTAAACTATAACATCTCATGTTTAGAAGATTTTGTCATGTTCATTTTCACAACTATCAATGCACTCAAATTCTTATCAATACAACTCAATGGAAAAAGTATAAGGAATGTTGGAAACATCTAACTTAACGAAGGATAGTAGACATATTCAATTTAACATAAGTTCTGTTGCTACAAAATTAGACGTCAAAGTCAATTACCTAACGTAATAGTTGCACATCATCTTTTATAAGTCTTTTACTGTCTAATGCCTTAATTTCTTTATATTCATTGTTCCATGAAAAGCGTATTATTGTCATTCACATTAAAACACCTGTTTGTGACAATAGTAGTGAAAAAAACCGTTCATATACTTAAACTTGTGAATATAAACCACAAGTGTATATAGGAACGCAAGATCTATTGAAAAATGACCTCATTTATGAATACATGTACCATGTGTGACATGTACAAAACATTCATTCGGAACACCATGTGTTACATGTATTAAACGTTCATTCGGCTCATTCAGTATTTGGACAAGCATACATGTTCATTATTATTATTATTATTATTATTATTATTATTATTATTATTATTATTATTTATTATTATTATAATTATTATTATTATTATTATTATTATTATTATTATTATTATTATTATAATGATTATGATTATTATTATTATTATTATTATTATTATTCATTATTATTATTATTTATTATTATTATAATTATTATTATTATTATTATTATTATTATTATTATTATTATTATTATTATTATAATGATTATGATTATTATTATTATTATTATTATTATTATTATTATTATTATTTTATTATTATTGTAACACCATGTGTTACATGTATTAAACGTTCATTCGGCTCATTCAGTATTTGGACAAGCATACATGTTCATTATTATTATTATTATTATTATTATTATTATTATTATTATTATTATTATTATTATTATTATTATTATTATTCATTATTATTATTCTTATTATTCATTATTATTATTATTATTATTATTATTATTATTATTATTATTATTATTATTATTATTATTATAATGATTATGATTATTATTATTATTATTATTATTATTTTATTATTATTGTAACACCATGTGTTACATGTATTAAACGTTCATTCGGCTCATTCAGTATTTGGACAAGCATACATGTTCATTATTATTATTATTATTATTATTATTATTATTATTATTATTATAAATATTATTATTATTATGATTATTATTATTATTATTATTCATTATTATTATTCTTATTATTCATTATTATTATTATTATTATTATTATTATTATTATTATTATTATTATTATTATTATAATGATTATGATTATTATTATTATTATTATTATTATTTTATTATTATTGTAACACCATGTGTTACATGTATTAAACGTTCATTCGGCTCATTCAGTATTTGGACAAGCATACATGTTCATTATTATTATTATTATTATTATTATTATTATTAAAGGAAAAGCAAGAACAAAGGAAAATACAATTGTCTTTTCAGATCTTCACAAACTGACAATTATAGTCATATTATTAGAAAATAAGAAAAACAAACAAACACAATCATTAAGCTCATATATTTTTTAGAATAGAAACAAGTGCTAAATCCTTTTCTATGACAACAAAATGAAAAAAACTAAAATCTGTACTAGAGGATGCATATGTCAGTTAGACAAACACACACAGATTATTGCATATATATATGCACATCCCAGCATTTCTGTTTCGCTGACATTCTCTGTACTTACAACAAATTCAAACAATTGCATTGTTTTAATAATATACTGGTATTATTTTTTTTCATATTTTTCTATTTTTACTCCATTTATATATTACATATATATATATATATCTAAATAGGCGATTAAGGGTGTAGGTAGGGGTGATTTCTCATTCAATGACAGAAGTGTTTTTTTTTCTCGTCAGGGAAGGGGGAATCACTAAATACCAGTATGTCTTTGGAAATTTATTTGGAAAAATTAACGCAACTTGCCGTTATGGAAAAGGAAAAACTACAATCAATCCTTACTTAAGGATTCTTTATTTGCTACATCAATCGTGGGAGACGTCCTTACATTGGTAGCATTTAACTAGCACATGTCTTGTTTTATGTTTCTAAATATACTTTTTTTTATAAGCATATCACAGACGACACAAAGGTGAACAACTAGATGAAATTTCTAAACAATTTTATGATACCTATCAATTAATAATGTGCATTTCATTAGGAAGTATCATTTGCTTTTTTTTCTCTCTCATTTTCCTATTACATGTACCTTCTGTTATGTGTTTTTTTTTTTCTCTCTACATATAAATACTTTATTGTAACACAGTCAACCATATTGTCAAAGTTTTATATAAATCTCGCCAAAACGTAATACTAAAAATGAATTCAGGAATGAAAGTATATATACATAATATTTATGTTATATGAATTTAAGGCGCAATTACTACATAAGTAAGCCGCCTACCAAAACCAATAACAACAACAACAATTATTATTATTATTATTATTATTATTATTATTATTATTATTATTATTATTATTATAAATATTATTATTATTATGATTATTATTATTATTATTATTATTATTCATTATTATTATTATTATTATTATTATTATTATTATTATTATTATAATGATTATGATTATGATTATTATTATTATTATTATTATAATTCTATTATTATTATTATTATTATTATTTTTATGTTGCAGGAAGTTGATTTATCAATCGCTCCATTGACTATAACACGAGATAGAGAAGAGTATGTTGACTTTTCAGAACCATTTATGAATACTGGTATCAGCATTATGATAAAGAAACCAGATATTCAGAAACCTGGAGTATTTGCGTTCATGCAACCTTTCTCTATATTTTTATGGTTATGTATCGTAATATCATACTTTGTCGTCAGCGTTGGAATATTTCTAGTAGGAAGATTTAGTCCATCTGAATGGGAATGGTCAAAACCGTTTAAACTTGGGAATAATAAATTTAATTTAGCTAGTTCGTTTTGGTTTACCATGGGATCTATGATGTTGCAGGGATCAGACACTTGTCCAAGGTAAGTGAAAATATATCTTCCTTGGATGTAAAAGTAGTGATTTGAAAAAGAGGCGGAAGATATCAAAGAGAGAATCAAAACTCATAAAGTCGAAGAGAAACCGATAAGTTCATGGCAAAAAATAAACGAAAAAACGAAAAACGACGAGAGACAAAACAACATACAAAACAGTTCATAAAGACTGAGCAACAACTACGGTCATTGTATCAAACAAACCTTACATATCTACAACTCTAATCTTAATTGACTAGGAAAAACCACCTCGGTGGTCTCGTGGTAGCCTGTTCGCCTCGAGTGCGGGAGGTCGTTGTTTCGAACCTCAACCGGATCAAACCAAAGACTTCAAAATTGCTATTTGCTGCTTCTTCGCTTGGCACGCGGTATTAAGGGGAAAATTAAAGACTGGATGGCTCAGAGTCAGTATAATGTGTCCATGTAAGGTGACATGTCTTCCTGTGGACTGTTACCTTGTGAACTAGCACGTTAAAAATCCGACTCAGCGTATCGGTCTAGTACAAAGCAGGGTTGATATTCATATTACACATGTTACATTAGCATGTTCTCGTCCTGAATATGCATATTAATTTGCCGCTGGACTTTAAGCAGCCATCCATCATCATCATCATCATCTTAATTGACTAAGATTGTCCATTTTTCTACCGAAAGTAGGTGGTTCTCTCCGGGCACTCTGCTTGCTCCACCAATAAAAACTGACTGCCACGAAATAGCCAAAGTGGCATTTTACACCAATCAATCAATCAATCTACACTTTTGACCTCTGACTTTAGATAAAAGTGTTCTTAAAGCATGACAGGTTAAAAAGTATTATTTGACCGGGATTAAAATTATAAATCTAGCAAAACGTGATCATAAAGTTAAATTTGAAATTTCTCCAGCCTTGAGTTAAAGGAAAAAAAGCCACACTCTGTGTTCTGCCTACTCATCTGACACTGCATATTTATGAGGTTTGAAAAGATGTTTTATATATAACAAAGGGTTCAAATGGCGGTCAAATTTACTAATATTTTTTTACCTATGCTTTTTAGATCTAATGCTGGAAGAATAGTTGGTGGAGCTTGGTGGTTTGTCGTGTTGATTACAATTTCATCTTATACAGCAAATCTAGCGGCATTTCTGACCATAGAAAAGTTACTTACCCCTATTGAAGGCGTCGACGATTTGGCAAAACAAACAGAAATCGCATATGGAACATTAGCATCAGGATCAACACAGGATTTTTTCCGTGTCAGTTGGTATTTCTTTTAGAATTGTTTTTGTTGCTTCTTTACACGATTTCTCTTCAGTTTGAATGACAAAAACATCGTCAACCTTACAGCTAGTCAAATATTATTAATATACACATGTATACATGTCCGTTCTCGTCATCCTTTATAGTCAGGTTAAATTTGATATTTATATTTTCCAAACATACATTCTTTAATAGCAGGTCTACACATCTTTGCATTTTACATCTCATCAAAGATTGATTAAATAAAGGACATTATGTGAATGTAACTCGTCAGAAACTCATTGCACACTGTAAATGCACAGACCTGGGCGTTTTCTCTTTTAGATGATTGTCTATCTCAGAAAAAACTTCAATACCATAGTTGGCTGACTTTGACTGCATTCTTTTTATGCGATTACAGGTTATATTTTAAATGTAAATTAATATATTTTCCTACTTTGCTGAGGAGGTGAGTGAAATATTCAGAAAAACAAAAGTATATACGTAACATCATTTAGATTTAATATTTTATTTTAGAAATCCGAGGTGCCTGTATACCAAACAATGTGGAATTACATGACTTCTGCCCAGCCAAAGGGATTTGTTAAATCAGCGGAAGAAGGCGTTGAACGGGTGCGTAATATGAAAGGAAAGTTTGCTTTTCTGATGGAATCCGTTTATAATGAATACTTCAATCATCAAGAACCATGTGATACCATGCAAGTTGGACCAAATCTCAATTCAAAAGGTTATGGAATCGCCACATGGAAACGCTCTGGTTTAAGGTAATCATTCAATTTTTTTTCTTCTAAATAGTCCAAGATTTGAAATGATTTGCAGAAATTCATCACTGAATGTCATTTCTACTGAAAAATAAAGGTTTGCCTTTAAAGTCTTTGGTGATTATAATGGTAAGGAAATTATTGGACCAATACATTCATAAAATACTTAACTATAAATATAAATAATAACTAAGTACTATGTGCACGTATTTTATATTATCACTAACCCATAACGTATTATTGAAAAATTTATTTCATTCGGTGATCGGTTGCTTATAACCTGTCGGGTTGTTTTTTTTTTGTCGAAGTTTACCCAGAATCGGTCTATATCATCAGATTCTGCTTTCCACGTTTGTATTTTTTTTTTCATCACGGTTTTTCCCTTCGCACTTCCGCTGTGCGATTGCCGAATTTCGAATGATATTTTCATTGAAAGTTTACTGTATACGGAAAAGCTATCGGCGAACTAGAGTACGGGAAGAAAATAATTCAATAGCAGTACATTTCTCAAAATTTGAATAAGATCAAGGATTTTTTGTTCTTTTAAAAGAAAGATTAATCACAGGTGTTTTACATTAAAACATAGCCATTCAAGTATACAGAACATACTCATATTTTGAGGATCTTACGACTTTAATACAAAACTCTATAAATCTCGCTAATTTCATTTAAAAAGAAATTTTACAAAAAAAAAAAAAGGACTAACTTAAAGATACATGCAGCTTCAGTCAAAACAAAGATCAGTACATAATGGATTGAAAAACTATTATAACGTACCAAATCTTGGTGTCCTTTTTGTAGATATGCTTCTATGCGTTTTAATTATTCTGCTCAATAATCTGTTGGGTTTTAGTTTATAAATTAAACATGTGTCATGCGCATTGGAACATATATGATCTGTATGTTTATACATAAATCTGGAAGCTCCTGGACTATTTGTTCATTGTATGAACATCACCGCATGTATTATATTGTTTGGTAAAGCATTTTTCGTTGTAATGAAATCGTTTTTACAGGGAGAAAATATCAATAGCTGTCTTAAAACTAAAAGAGAATGGGATGTTAATTAAATTGAAAAACCAATGGTGGATTGAAAAGGGTGGATGTGGAGTCCAGGAAACACATTCGGTAACGTAATATTCCATATGAATTTAGATTAAGCAGTGAATGCATAGAAGCGATTGCTATTCCTTCAATGCATAAGTACGCGTGTTTCTAAGTTGCTTTTAATGGTCTGTGTTGTGTATTATTTTCGTTTTATTGCTCCTAAACTTTAACTTTTGGTATCTAATTATATACAAGCATCACCCTGCAAATGAGAACTTTCTTTTCGAAATGCCAATATGGTTCCCTCAAATTAACTTTCAAATTGGTATTTGTAATTTTATGTTATACGATACTTCTTAATCATCTCGCTGCAAACACGGTGAAATACAAATTAAAAAGAAAATAATAATAAATAAACGAAATATTGAAGCTTACTGCAAATCCTATACTAAAACAATAAATGACTAAGAACAAAATTATTTAATATTAAAACTTAGATCCATTATTATTATATTACTGAAAGTACATGTTATACAGTAAGTGATTTGTTTTAAATTATTTACAGCCACCAAAGTAGTATCTTGTATGTCTTTTATTTTTACAGCAGTGGCGTTCAGGCCTGCTGTCTCATACGAGGTATATATCCCTCACGTCTCTTTGTATTCAAATAAACAATCCAACTATCAACGACAATCATCATATTCGTGTGTAATATTATACAATTATTGACTGTTGATGAGGTTGATACAATGATTTATCAAACACAATTATATGATAGTCTCAGAGGCCAACAGCCGAGGGTGAATGTTTACTTATATCACTGGGGTTGAATATCAACTGATATAAAAAGTCAACAATTGTTTTATTATATTACTTTTTATCTCCAATTTCTAGTACTTGCTCAAGATATTTAACTTCTCCTTTTATATCAAATATAGTATCTGTTTTGGCAATAGCTAAACTTTTATAAGTTAAAATATTCAATAAAATTTATTAAGAAAAAAATTAACATTGAAAAAAAAAAAGAAAAAACTAGAATTTTGCATGATGTCATAAGCATACGTTATTGAAGTTGCCTAAGCAAGAACTATTTAATATACGTACACGAAGCTGTTTCAAATCTTATATTAACCCTTCGTTTTTTTCCGCGGTGAATAAAATGTTTAATCAAAGAAGATTCCCTATGTTTTTAGCCAACGAGTAAAGTGAATGATTATAATCATATAAAAAAAGGTTTGTTTATGTCGAGCTGGCGAGACGTCAATGTCGTCATGTTGTTTATCTATGTGTTTTGTCTTTAGACATATTATGCCATGTTGTCTTCAAATTTGTGTACTAGTATCTTGTATTTCGAATTCATTCTAAAGTTACAATACATTAGTATGGTAGATAGAATGCTGAATATGTCCATTTAATATATAATAGATAATACAACTGATTATTACTCTTTGAATTAAAATCTTAAATAATTTTCCTTCTTTTTTTAGAAGTCAAAGAAACGATCACTTTCGTTGAACAAAGTCGCGGGAGTTTTCTTCATTCTCATTGGTGGACTTGTATTTGCAATTGTTGTTGGTGTCATTCATTTCCATAAAACAAAGACCAAAGTTCAAAAGTTAGGCGTAAGTTCAACATATAAATTTTGTACATCGTTTTGTTTTTTTCACTGTTGAAATGTATTCATTTGAACTATAAATATACGCAATAGCGCACATCTTTTACGTATATTTCTTTGTTTTTTTTACCTATCATATATTACCGTATATCCTTATGATATCTGTCTTGTTCCCTTTTGTCCTGAAATATTTGCCACTGCACGAAAATATTTGTTTCTATTATTTAATAGTTCAAACAAAATTATATTTTTAAAATAGTGTCCTGTCTCTTGTAATATATCATACTATATCATTATACAGTATACTGCAATTCTTCCATCTTTTCAGGGTTTATATTTCTTTGGAAATGACATGAAATGTACAGCTAACATTGAGTATACTAGATGTCCATCTGAGAGCACGAATGAGCGTGTAGTAACAAACGGTCGATCAAATGGAGAAAAACCTCAGGTATATATGAATCATATTGCGATCTAATTAATAATGGATATTAATATCAATGCATCTGTCAACACCATTGTTTAAAAGAATATAAACCGCTTTGAGCAATAATTAACTTTTGTGTCTACATTCGAAATTATCACTAGAACATACACATTTGGTAAAATAAAATCCTTATAATTTTCAACCTATGCTTTAAAGTAGCTTTCGGTAATTGCAAGTACTCTTATTTGTGGGCATTTTGTCTTTATTTTAGTTGGGTTTTTATTGTGCTTCGTGAATTTCACAGTTTGTTCTTATATTGTGCTGTTTCACCACTGTCCCAGGTTAGGGGAGGATTGAGCGCTCACAAACGTGTTTAATCAAGCCACATTCTGTGAATGCTTGTCCGAAGTCAGGAACCTGTATTTCAGTGAATGTCGTTGATTGCTGTCTGTTATATTTGTATCTCGTTTCGTCATAAATTATAGCTGACTATACAAGTTTGGAGTTTTGCTGGTTGTTGCTGAAGGTGGAACGGTGATCTATTATTATAATAGATGCTTTCATCCACATCATTTGGACACTGATAGGCATTAGAAATCATACCACATCTCCCCTTTTTTTAATATTTTTCAAATTGTTGAAAAGATTTTTTCTCTTGGTTGGAATAGTCCAATTCAGATTTACTTGTTAAGAACATAGGTTAACTATATAATTGTTATCTCTTATTTATCTCCATACCTTATAAGCTTAAGTATTCGCTAAAAAGCAATATTTATTTTTGATCATTTTGTTCGATTCGAGCGTCACTGATGAGTTTTTTGTAGACGAAGCGCGCATCTGGTGTACAAAATTATAAGCCTGGTATCTTTGATTACTTTTTATTGTATTTTTAGGCAGGTTGGCATGAAAATGAAGAACTTGGAGTACCGAATCTTGATCATCACGTGTGTCAATCCATAGATAATTCTGTGCACAGAAACAGACACGAGCCTGTACAACGTTTATCTACCAAGAAAAAGTCTTGAAGATAGAAGTATGGAGTGTATATATAGATACACTTTAAACATACAGACTGATATGGTTTGAGGACTATTGTACTGTATGTTGGTGTTAAAGCACACGAGTTTTGTTCATTGCATATTGACCTTTCCCACCTAGCAAGATGTTGCGTTTTAAAATATGATACGAACATATACAATAAACATCTTTATTATGCTAGCTATGGAGTTGCAGTAAGAAATATCTTTTTGGTGTACTGCAGCTTATGTTTTTGTGTAAAAATCAGGAACAAAGATAATTGTTGTCTGCGACTAGCTTTTAGTAGTTTTTTCATCATACATTGCATATTCTGATTACATTTTTTTTAAAAGGTGCTGTTTTTTGTACCGATTTTTATGGATTTATTTTTTATTTCACTTGTAATACACATTTATCAAGGTATAAACAAGTCTTTGTTAAGTATTCATATAATTTAGTTTATAAACTTTTCATTTTTCTAATACATTTTGTCTTTTAGAATATTTTGGCCACGAGCATTTCTGAAAATATATGATTGTATTGTCGAAATGAACATCTGGTTCAGAAAAAATGGTACCGTAAATTTTTTTATCAAAGACCATAATCATTTGTCATGATGTATGTCAGTATCTTATTTATTTGCTTACAATAAGTCTAAATAAAAATTTATAAATTATAACTTGGCGATATTTCTAATTTTGTTGAATCTTATACATTTTAAACTCGTTATTCTGATTCAGAATATCGAAAAGAAAAGGTACAGTACACTTCCAGCGATACATGAACACTAAATTTAAAAAAAAATTAAATAGATCTATAATATATGCATAGAATACACTTTAAAACACCATAGCTATACATTTTCTCATTTTAAATTGCTATATGCACTCTGAGAAAAAAAACGTCAAAATAAAAAAAGCTTTACGTCATGCTGCAAAACCTTTGCTTTTCATTTTTTTTTATATGAATATAAATGATTAAGACAACAAAAACGAAGCCGGTGACCTCCCATTATTTTCATAACAAATCGGAAATGCAAAACAAATTTCTTAGTCAGAATTTCTATAAATCGCAATTTAATAAAGTGAGTAAACCCATAACGTGTAGTTAACGACCTGATTTAAAAAAAGAGGTTTTGTACGTGCTTTCTACATATTGATAATTCTTTTTTTAATGCGTGTATATCTATTGTGTACAATTGCTACATATATAAGATTTCGATATTCAGATGTAGTGCAGCGACTTCAAAAAGCATACACAGTTTCATATCATCCGAAATACCGCCCAATTATGTATACTTTACCTGAAAGTCATGTAAATATTTGCTGTATCAGCGTTAATCGGAATAAACTGATGCGTATGTTCTATGATTGTTTTTTTGTTTGTACGTATTATGTTCAATTTCTTAAATAAAGTAACATCACCAATTTAAATAAAGAATCGAAAAAATGATCAACGTTTAAGCATAATTATACTGACAATTGTGTATTGGTGCTTGTTCTCTTTGGGAGTCGTGTAGTTTGGAAGCTTGCTAGTTGTTAATGTAATTAATAGGATTCAAATAAAAGGAGAAGTTGGGATAAAAGTTAATGAGACAGCAATCAAACGACAAGTGTTGTAACAATGGGAACGAAAATCAGCAACCGGATGAATTGAGTGATCAAAGCAAATGAAAAGTGCTACTAACGTCATTTAATCTGATGATATACACCTATATCATTGAAGCTCGAACAAATAAACATGTTTGAGAGCAGTGCAGAATGTTCAAATTTGTTGATACATGTCGGTCTCTTGCGTAAGCGTAAGCGCTTAACACTAAAAATGTGCGCACAATCAACGCTTTTACAACCCTATAAATACAAAAAGAAGCATTCGATTCTTATAATTTCAATTATCATGAAATTACGAATAAAATCAAGCTTTCGGTTTGTTTTTCTAGTATGCAATGTTGAAACGTTTTCATGGAGAGCATATGCAGTCATAAATGTTGCACTTATTTGGCAATTGAATATAATTTTGGAAAGCATAATGATAGTTTGTTTTCCGATCCGCCAAATCACGGATTCTTATGAAACATCTATGTAATATACTTAATGATAAAAACAAATTTCAAAACAAATTTTCAACATTTTGCAATGTAGATCGGAAACATTCTGACACGATAAGCCATTCTGCCCAAGAACACCTGGAATTACCAGAACAAGAAGTACCTACTAATGAATAAAATTTCAAGATTCTGCCAACTAGGATATGAAAACACGAAGTCGCAAATTATGATGGTAAGGCGCAAACATATGACATGAATATACAGTACGCGACGCACATTTCTGCATGTATCTACTTGTATTACAGATCTGATCTTTTTTTTGGAAACCCACTAGAGTATATACCGAGAAAAAAACCAAGTTCACTGCAGTTGAATTGCTAATCAAGAAAATGATCGATTGGATTTACCTCTTGTAAATACAGCATACCTACTACCCTTTGCTATGTTAAGTCATACACTGTTGTGCTAATATGTAGGAGGTAATGCCACTCAACAATAAGCATAGTAAAATCATCCTTCTGTCATTATGTAAGATCACGAACAATGTTGGTGGATGTCTCCGGCTACTCCGGTTTTCTCCACAAATACAAAATGGCCGCCCTGGTATAGTCAAGGTCGATGAAGGTGGCGTTAAACAACAGAAATGAAAAACAAACTAAATGTATGTTAGACTGTTTGTCTTAATCTAGAAATTTTAAAAAAGCAAAAATGACCAGAAAGACAACGTCTACAAATAAGTCAAATAGCCGAAATCGTCTCACGACTCCTTATTGGAAGTATTGTGGTGCTGAACACCAATATGTAGTACTGAACCATTCCATGTTTTATATGGTCCTCATCATGAATCGATGACGTAGAGCGCACAATTACACACATTCTCACTCATTTTTTTTGACAACAACATCTATCGATTGTATTGATTTTATTATACTTCACGTCTAAATGCCGATTTTGATTGGTTAATACGAGGGAGATAATTTAATCTATCCCATGGCAAATACTCTATTACCCTTCACAGAGACGCTTGCTCAAGTTTGCGCTTTAATAAATACGGATGATTGTTATGTACAAGACGACATAGTTTATTACTTTGAATTTGAAATTTAATAAACAGTAATAACAGAACATTCAGTATAATAAATTAAATAACACATATCTGAGAAGGTGATAGAGCAGATTGTTACCCCTCGAAAAGACATTGTCAACCTTGGCTTCGCCTCAGTTGATAATGTTTTCTTGAGGTAACAATCTGCTCTATCACCCTCTCAGCTATGTGTTATTTATATATACTGAATATACCCAGGTGAGTTATCATATATTGTTATTTCATGCTCAGATCTTACGACATTGGCGGCGTCGACAGCTCGAATCTGTTGACTTTAAAATTACCGCTTCTGCGCGGAACGTTTTACACCATTTGCTTTAAATTTTCTGCAAATGTCAGCGGAGGATATATTATAAACATAATCTTCAGTCTATCAAATTTGGAATATTTCAGTACTTTTTCAGGCAGTACTGTATATTTTATTCACTGTTTAAAATTTAATTCGTTTCTCGTTTTGGTGAGTCGCCATTTTACATCACCATAGGCTGTATCTTGCCCAAATTGAGCTTGTATTGTGTAGAAGTACAGTACTAATCTGTGGATACCTTCACAACACGGTGTCAACGGTTGAAATACAGTACGGGCATGGTGGACGATTCCAAAACACGGACCTTCGGCGAAAAATACATCACCGTTCAGGAGAACATATTCACAACACGTGTCCACGGTTGAACTACAGTATCGTTCGAGTGGACAACTTCCAAACACCGACAATCAGCGAAATCTTTTAAATTAAATTCACGTAATAAATAAATTCAAAGATATCAAAGCCTGTGTTACTAATGGAACAAAATCAATTGATGGTACATACAAATACTCGAGGCTAGAGATTCATCACACTTCATAGACTTTAATGTAGTGTTTGGTATTACTAGTGTGCCCAGATCAACATTGAAGAAACATCTTGTAGAACCTGCCAAAGGTGCACAATGAGATAGTAAAGTTAGGACAGGTATTCAAACAGGACATTTCAACTGTCACATCAGACCTGCAAGAGGAAGATAAGAAAGTATCAGAAATTGACAACACAAAAGAGACTATTGAAGACGTGTGTATCCGCATGACTAAAATGGAGCAAACCAAGTTGACGAGGTCAACCATCCAGTTCAAAAACCCATTGCCATTATTGCAGGACTAACATCCTGAACAGGTTGAAAACCCAGAGGAACAACCTTGTGCCTTTGGTACTACAATAGACACTGTAATAAAACACTAAAACAAGCAGGTTGAGGAACAATTTGGATCTAAACCTAAGTTATTTAGCACTCCAGCTAGTTCAACAACATATCCGGACTTTAGCACGGTGTTAACTATCAGTAAATCAACTGGAATTTCCAATTTGGATGGGTCATACGCCATGAACAAAAACATCCAGGAAGATCTATATGCATCAGCAGCATCCTCTTCTGAAATTTAGTACTAGACCTGGAGCGGCTAAACAAAAACATGAGAAACCCTACACTGAAGTTCCTGTTGGACAGGGGACCTCGGCTCCGCCTTTGCTTATTTCTAACATTGAGCTCGCTCAGTCAAATATGGAAGTACAGTCGAAAGCGAGCTTCACAAAGCAGGACAGTTGGACAGCCAGTCTAAAGTTGGACTGGGACCTTTGGCTACGCCAGTATCCTCATATATTGAAGCTTAATACATTACTGGAACTCATGAAACAAATCAAAATATTTTGTCTCACAGGGTCACATTAGACAGTGGACTTTAGCCCCATTGTCATATTATAACCCCATCTTAATTCAAGGTTCCACGGTGCCAAACGCGCACCATTTTGGTCTTACAGTGTTCCACCACCGGGAATCTAGCATAACTGTACCGGCAGATGCAGTTTTCTACCCTGAATCTAATAAAGAAACTTCAAGTATACCTTCAATCCCAGTACAGTGGAATAATCCTGGGTCCCATGTGCAGTCTGCAAATCAGTCTGTGAACACCACTTCTGGTCAGACCAACAGTGGAACTTCACCGGAGTAGAGGCAGAAAACGCTGCCAGGGGGAATCCTCTTCATCAAGTGAGGATTTTTTGGACAGAGAATCATCCCGTTGGAAGGAGTCCCATGTCAGAAAAAGGAGCAAAAGTCCGCAACTGCCGAAGATGCCAGTCTTCACCGGCTCTAGCAATCTATCTTGGGAAGCCTTTATTTACCAGCTCGAAAGGACTGCATGTCGGCATAATTGGGATGACTCAAAGAAAACGTGCCGGTATCTAGATTGCTTGTTCAAGGTTGCACTTGAATATACCCGAAGATCGTATACATTCAAATATGACGATAATAAACACTAGTACTTAAGCAAGGAGGAACCATCTGCAAGAAGAAGAAGCTGAAATACATCAGGCAGATAGACGGAGAGACCATAGAGAAATTTGCAGAGCAAGTTCATTTGCTTACAAAGAAATGTATTACCTACGCAACGATGACATCATTGACCAAACAGATACCGAGGCAATTCTGCGTGGATGTTAGCAAGGAGGTAGCCCGGATAGTCATACAGAAAAATTCTAGATCTTGAACTACAAATAAAGCATTAAAATGGACCAAGTCTTCATTAGTTAACCAGAAAGCCATTTATGGAGCCAGTATGTCTTACTCTGGCAGTCCTCAGTTATATTCCCAACGACAAGTAATCTTTTCTGATATCAATGTTTCTGATCATCTTCCACAAAGGCCCACGGCCTTGCAAAACAGTAAGACTGAGGTTTGAAAAAGTAGATAGCTCTTTACAATCTGATATTAAAGACGTGGCATCTCTAGTTGGCCTGTTTCTAGAAGATAGAAGGCGTAACACATCACCATCTACAGAGGTTATTATCATTCGTTATCCAGACGCCATCAGAACAACTATGTCATATCACCAACCCCAACAATGTCGCACTCAAAATTCCCGAGTCCTCAGAGTTTACGTTTTCCCTTTGTCCATTACCAAATAAAGAACAGAACAACATGCCATTCTAGGTTCAAGTCTGACTCAGGAGGAAGATAGCCTAAATCACCTGGTTGTCAGGACTGTAAGTAGACGTTTTGTAATACTTGCAGCTGTAAATGATATGCCAGACAGTTCTTCCATTGACACTACTGCTATCACTTTAGTACGCAGTTCCTAGATTTCAAATACTCCGGAAAAATGTGAATGTGTACCTTTAAAAGGAATTGGACCTCTACCAGTTGGTAACTTGGACACAAACATTGCCAATTCTATGACACTTCACTATGCATTAAGATATGTGCGTCATGTATATGATCAATGCAATCAGCATGGATTGGATTTTCTGATTGCTTGCAGCGCTGTTCTAGACTTGGAGCGTACGACTGTTGTTTTAAATAGAAAATCAATTCCTCCACAATTAGAAGGAGGAAGCGGTAAGTCTCTGTTGGGACTGTTTTTGACTCCATCTGTTAGAGTACCTCTAAATTCGAGTTGGTTGACAGTTATGGAATATCCGTTTCACAGATGATAGCGGATATGTTCCAAATGTCGTAACTACAATCCCGTCCACTTTTCCCCAAATGTGACCTACCGATTTAGACTTATTACCGGGTTTGTGCTAACATGAGCAGCACGACTGGTGCCACATGTGGAGCAGGATCTGCTTACCCTTCTGGAGCACCTGAGATCACCCCCAGTTTTGATGGGGTTCGTTTTGCTCAGTTTTTAATTTTCAATGATGTGTTTTATGATCTATTGTTTGTCTGGTGGTCATTTTGTTTTTAGCCATGGCGTTCTCAGTTTATATTCAACTTATGCGTTTGAATGTCCCTTTGGTATCTTTCGCCGCTCTTCAAGTATGCTTAAAAAAGTGGAAGCTAAATCACTACCGGAGGCTGACTATATGATCGTGCTAGTAGGTAGCCATTTGCATTTCTTGATAGCAAACGTCATGAACACTGGACCACAAGGCGTTATAAACATTGTCCATGATACTAGAAGTCATGTAAAAAATATGGTCCTATTTAGGCTACGCTGGACCAGTACATGAAATTATCGATGATAGCGCATCCATCAAAGTGACGTTTAGTATCAGACAATTGTATCTACCACTAGCGAACACTAATGATCAGGAAAATAAGCCGTCTGAAATGCTGTTACCACGTTTTATGCAGGACTTATATGATCGTGAATTCCATGACAAGGGAGTATACTAACAATACATTCACCGTCAGAGGTCTGCAGGGACCGCAGGTTTAACACCTGCATCTGATTCAACAGAAAATAAAGTAAACCAATAACTTTAAATTTTTAAGTAGTCGACCTCACAAGCTTGTGCTTGAAATGTATGCACATCTCTTGTCTCCTTTTGCATGCTATCAAGTTAACACCCAATGGAACCTACCAGTAATTGCTACTGAAGTTAGTCGTCTGAAGAACATTCTGTTGTCTGTACTACTGTGGACAGTTAAACTGACAATGCCTAAAAATTCTTTCAGATCCAAAAACAAAAGAATCACATCAGTAAAATGGTTTCCGGTTCTAACCCGTCATCTTGTTAACCCGGTTGTAAAATAATGTTACTTTGTAGAACTGTGTATCAATTCGCATTAGATTACGTTTCCAGAGAGGAATGGGCATATTATAGTCTGAACCGTTTATTTTGCTTATTTCATGAACTTGTAAACGTTAATAGTGTTATATATGAATATAGAACATTTATACTATTTATTTACTATGCACTTTTATGCAACTGTATGCGTAAATATGAGACATCGTTTTTTTTCGATGTTACTACATGGATTACAATTTCACAGACAGTGCGTTATTTCCAGTCGTTTAATTTATCCCTGGCCTGGTTCTACGGAGATGGGGCGATTGTGGTGCTGAACACCAATATATAGTACTGAACCATTCCATGTTTTATATGGTCCGAGGACACAGTTATCGTCCTTCGATTTTCGTTGTCTACAAATATAGTCCCTAGTGTGGACAGTGTATAACTTGCAAATTTTTTTCATACACTTTCCAAATTTATTTCTTTATATTTAATGCATGAAATATTAAGTAAGGGGATGAAATTACATGTTAAAAAAATTTGGGTGCTGAATCTTTATGTTAAGTAGTGATTAGGTCCAGTTTAAAAAGGTCAAAAATTAGTATGTCTGAAGCTGTCAAACTGAATTTTAGACCCCCTTAACATAGAATTGTCAATATTTTGAGTTAGAGCTGGTAGACTTTTCTATAATTTTGATATTATTTGTCCCAATAGTAGTACACTACACTGTAAAAATCTTTTTGAGATAGAGCAGGTGCGATTTTTTTAATTTGACTTTATTGTCTAAAAGAAATGCACTACGAAATAACTGTGTTCTCGGGCCATATGGACCTCATCATTAACCGATGACGTAGTGCGCACAATTACACACATTCTCAATCATCACTTTTGACAACATCTATCGATTGTATTGATTGTATTGATTGCTTATATATATTTGCTGTATTTTTTGTATAATTTGCTGTCACCTGAATAAAACCTGCATGTTGAGTTATCATATATTGTTATTTAATGCTCGGGTTCCACGACAGTATTGCTCTGCGATGACGATTTTTACAAATGTTTTACGTGTTTGCCTAATATCTTATAGTATATGATAAATATAGATAGATAAAAACTTTAAAAAGCATAAATGATCAGGAAGAAAAGATCAACAAATAAGCTTAATGGTCGAATCTTCAGTTAACTCCTTATTGCTCTTAAATGACGATTTTTACCAAGTTTTTGTGTATTTGCCTTTGATCTTGAAAACTATATTAGATAGATAAACACTTTAAATTGCAAAAATTTATCAACACGACAAGCTCTACTAAAATGAGTCAAATTTTGCCGCAGTCTTTATATGACAATTTTTTAAACCTTTTTTGTGTTTTGGGCAAGAGATAGAGAGAAATTGTAAACAGAATGAAAGATTCAGCAATACAAAATCAACAAAAAAGATATTTTTGTCACGAATTCTATTCTGTTGGAGACCATACATTGCAAGAGATGCACATAGACATAAGCGAGCAACACAGGCTTTTTAGAACCTTTAGTTTTTGTTTTTGTTTGCTTAAATATTAATATGTAAAATACTATTAGCCTTAAATTATTTTTTTCATACATGATTGTCCGTACCTAATATAGTAGTAATGTTAATGTTATTCTACACAGAATCTAATGGTCAGCTTACCAGAGGTATTCATATATACGGTACCTTAACGGTCAATTCAATTGTGACAATATGAATACTAGGTGTTCCACTTATTTTACAACAATTTAGTAAGGCCAAAGTTATTAAACGACTGCTGACTTTAATTCATAAATAAGCCAATTTATAAGAAGCCGAAACAGTATAATCAAATCTCAAAGCCGAAACAAGACAAACAATACTTTACATTGTCGTAATGTATTTACACATTTCAAAGCGTTTTTCAAATCAATCTTTAGGAAAAGCTACATAAAGCTGTTTTGTATATTGCTAAAAGGTGATTTTGGTTTATTCTATAACAAACTGAAACAAGTTAAAATTCAATGCGAAAGTAGTGATTGTTACACCATATCTTAATGTTTTTGTCCTTTGGGGTATTTGGTGTTGACGTCAGATCCTTGGTAGTCACTGTGTCTTTTGACATACTTCTTGTGTTGACGTCAGATCCTTGGTAGTGTCTTTTGACATACTTCTTGTGTTGACGTCAGATCCTTGGTAGTGTCTGTTGACATACTTCTTGTGTTGACGTCAGATCCTTGGTAGTGTCTGTTGACATACTTCTTGTGTTGACGTCAGATCCTTGGTAGTGTCTGTTGACATACCTCTTGTGTTGACGTCAGATCCTTGGTAGTGTCTTTTGACATAATTCCTACAAACTCATGGTGTTGATGGCAATTTCATTTTAGTTTATTTAACTTTTTTAGAATATGTGAGATAGAGCTTGACATATTCACAGGCGCTTGGGACATTGACCACTTTTTTGTTGTATTATTATTCCACACATAAGAGGGTAGCATATATATATATATATATATATATATAAAACATGAAATTTTAATCAGATAATCAGACAAAAGGGGGAGTCCAAACGACTAGGGACATATTATGTAGACAACTCTCTTGTGTTGAAGACTGTTGTCTATGAAGAACAGCAATAAAGCGCTGTTACTTTGCTTTTCGTGTGTTTTTTTTTTTTTTGCTGTGGATGTACCGATTTTGTGTCATGACTGGATACCCCATATCCTTTGTTTTTCTACAATATAATTACGTGGTGGGAATTTATTACTTCAAGGACCATCAATGTTCACAAATAGCTTAAACATACCACTGAGGTAAAATTTATTTGATATAAACGAAAAGTGATCTAATTATTTGGTATTGAACTTCAAACTTTGATAGACGTATGCAAGTATAAAAAGGTCATATATGTTAAGTTATTTTGTTGTCTAACGTTAAATCTAAAGGTTTGTTGGAATTTTATTAAACTAAATTATTGAAATGCAAATATAGTCAACGTGACTTCCTTCACATGAAATTTGTCTCAAACCTGAAATACATCCTTATATAATATTACATGATTGTGTCAGAAATTTAAGAAAATAATAAGAAAAAATATCGATAAGTAAAGAACACACTAATGATAGTGTACAGTAAATGGGCTATGTCACATATTTTGGTAAATCTTTTCATACAATTGCGGCTCGGTGAACTTTAACTGAAAATCGAAAGAAAAGATGTATGTATCTGTTTTATTTTTCTGGGAATATGACTGAATGATATCTTTCAAAATAGATAAGAATGTTTATAGATAGCACATAAAATCAACAAAAAAACGTTACTGTATTTGCCTTAAAATCGTCAAATCTCGAATTACAAATAGATTTGTTCTTAAAAAATGATATGTACAGAATGTAACTGTTGTTGATACAAAATTTTCGTTTGATTGATAAATGATAATCATAGAGTCATCTACTTCGTTTCTGGTATCTTAAACAATCTGTTACCTAATTGGTAGTGGTCAAAATCACAAGAATGGCGAATAATTATAGCTGTACTTACATGTAACTATTCAAATTAAGGGCACGAAATACTGTGGGCACAGCAGTTCTCCGTTCGAAAACATTGATGTACCCACAGTAGTTATAGGCTGTACACAGTAAATCGATTCAATGAATTTAGTTAGAATTCTTGTCCCATTTTATAGCTTCAAAACTATAAAAATAATGTATACTATGTTTTCTTACTCCTGAGAGCTTTCAAGATGAACTTAAAGATATGAATACCGGAAGAAAATCAAAACACCTGTGTACCATTTTAAGTCTTTTTTCCTTTGGTCTCTTATGACTAAAATTTGAATTTGCAAGAGCTACCACAAAGCCGACTGTATATTCCTAGAAAGAAAGGATTCATATTAAACTGCCCTTCAAAATAGTACACAATGTATTTAAATTTCATTTTTGTGGACATAACTGTCAACATATACGTACACTAGAGATCAATGAAAAGTGCAGTGAAATATATAAAACGTTAGGAAGCATTATAGCCAAAAGCGACTGAAAAGGACAACAAAAATTGTCATGAGTTCCCTTTGGGCAAAGAGAGTCAAAATCTTAGTTTCAGTGTAATGACATTTTTGTAAACAATTTAAATAAATAAAATGATAACTAACTGTCAATATGTAGCAATTAAACCATGAAAATACAAAAGCCTTTGTACTTTTTGAGCGGGGATCGTGATATCCCAAAGGGAATGCCAATCCATTAGCATTCAATTTGGTACCTATCTAGTTGTCGTTATTATAGGATTCAATGCAAACAAAAGAAGATGTGGTATGATTGCCAATGAGACAACTTTCCACAAGAAACCAAATGACACCGACATTAACAAGTATAGGTCACCGTACGGCCTTCATCAATGAGTAAAACCCATACCGCATAGTCAGCTATAAAAGGCCCCGAAATGACATGTAAAACAATTCAAACGAGAAAACTAACGGCCTGATTTATGTACAAAATAATGATCGAAAAACAAATAATTTTTTTGTACGGGCTGATAAGACTGCTAACAATATCATTATTGTTTGACGTAAATTTTACATTGAAGTTCTACAAAAGGAAATCACGAATTCACCAACATTCCAACTGACTCCATTTTCGGAAAATGACATCTGTAACAAACATGAACTTTTAGCTACCTCTTTACAAGCAGAACCAAATACAATGAAAGTTCCAACTATGTACTGGCTTCCGAAGCTGCACAAAACTCCTTACAAATATAGATTTATTTCGTCTTCAAGCCATTGTTCCACTATTTATTCTACTCACTAGTACACTTGGTACAATAAAAACCTGGTAATAAATTGTTCAAATAAGGCCTTTGAAAATAGTGGAATTAATTACTTTTGGAGTGTCAAAAATTCGTTGGAAGTACTTGATAAATTGCATGTTTATATTGGTGATTTCGAATCTGTTCAAAGTTTTGATTTTTCTACCCTATATACCACTTTGCCTCATGATCTTATTAAGAAAAAATTCACACACCTGATTAAATGGGCATTTAAAAAGTCGGATGCGAATATATATGTTCAAACTCTTTTAGGTCATTTTTTAGTAACAACAAACAAAAGAACTATGTCAATTGGACCTGCTTTGATACTATAACTGCCCTTGCATTTTTACTAGATAACATTTTTGTTCGCTATGGAGATTCCGTATATCGTCAGGTTATCGGAATTCCCATGGGGACTAACTGTGCACCACTTATTGCGGACCTGTTTCTGTATTGTTATGAGTTACAGTTTATGATAAAAATCAGCAAAGACCCATCGAAACAGCATCTGATTCAAAAATTTAATAACACTTTTAGATATTTAGATAATTTGATTTTAAACATATTTTATTCAAGATATGAAAAGGATTGAGCAACAGGCAAAAGCTCTCTCCATATTACATGTACAAGGTATAATTCAATTATAACAACTGTATTTAAAATAATGTTATATAGTGGAACATGCATGCTACTTATGAGCACACACGAGCAAATATATGTTTACAGTGTTACTTATTAAATGTAAAGTATATTTAAGTATATACTAGGCAATTACTCATCATTTATTCAAGTGCATTGAAACATGCAAATATCCTTTATAAGTCATTAGAAATATATATGTATGGCTTGAAAGAGACACTAAGCTTACTTAGTGCAATAAATGAATTAATGTTGAAGTGGAGGAGAAAAAAATTAAAAAATAAAACTAAATAAAACAAAAATTGAGTAAATTTCAAACAAAACGTTGAGTGTCACTGATATATTTCTGAACAGATTTAAAATATAAAAATATGAAAATAATCTGTTTCAAAAAAGTAATAATTCAATATTTATGTCAACATATCAGCAATGGAGTAAATGGAATCAAGTAGGATCTGTCTTACATCATTGTACTTAGGGCAAATAAAAAAGAAATGTTGGTTATCCTCAACAGGGTGATTATAGTTTGCACAAAAAGTGTTCTAGGATAAGAAATGATTAAACAAATGAGATTTTAGGTTGCTAGCATTATTTCTGAGTTGACAATGACTTATATTAAGTTTCCTTATCCCATAGATGAAAGGTTTAAATATATCATCAGTCCTATAAAATTTGTCCAGTCCACTTCTAAATATACCCAAACTTGGGGATTTTTGTAAACTCAAAGGAAGACTATTCCAAAGTCTTATAGTGGAAGGAATGAAACTATTAAAATAAGAGCTAGTTCTAGCAAGAGGTGGGTGAAAAGTGTTATTTTCATTCCTCAAAGTATAAGGGGTTTGTCTAGGAAGATATGGCTGGACTAACTCATATAAGTATGCAGGTGTCATCCCATTTAATATTTTATAGAATAGTATTAGCTTATGTTTATTACGTCTATTCTCCAGAGTTTCTATACCTAATTCAATATAAAGTGTTTGTCTTGAGGAATTACGTCGTAATCCTGTAATAATTCTAGCAGGTCCTATTTGGATATTTTCAAGAAGCTCAGACTCGTGCTGGGAGCAATTGCCCCAAACAATATCACCATACTCTAATATAGGTCTAATAAAAGCATAATAAATACGTATAAGTGAACTCCTAACTAATAAATGTTTAACTTGACGAAGCACAGATAGACGAGAGCATGTTTTTTTATAAATAATATCAATATGTGTGTTCCATGAAGCTGATGACTGAAATGTTATCCCAAGATGACAGTGAATATTTATTTTCTCAACCTTTTCGCCATTTATCCCAAAAAATACAGGTGGATGCTTCTTTCCCTTCTAGTAAATACAATATTTTTAGTTTTCTTAGAGTTAAATTGAACAGCCCATGATTTTGCCCAGTTTGAGATAACATCCAAGTCATCAGTCAAAGAAGCAGCTGCTACAGCATGATCATCATCTACTATAACAAATAAAGAGATGTTATCTGCAAAAAGTCTAATATCATTAGCAATGTCATTTACTATATCATTTATATAAATAAGAAACAGAAAGGGTCCCAAAACTGATCCCTGAGGGACACCTGCATGTATACTTCTTAGAGTTGGCGAAAAGCCTTCTGAAACTACCTTTTGTTGACGATCTGAAAGATAACTTTCTATCCAAGATAAGAGCTGATCATTTAAGCCAGATTGTTTAAGTTTAAATAAAAGTCCTTTATGCCAAACTTTATCAAAAGCTCTAGATACATCACAAAATACAAACCTTACATCCCTCCCACTATCCATATTACTAATAATTTTATGATATATTTCGATTAACTGATTAACAGTAGAGTCACCTGGCTGAAATCCAGATTGAAACTTTGACAAAAGGTTATTACTCCTCATATAATTATACAAATGTTTAAATAGAACTTTTCCATAATCTTACAAACAATACTAGTAACAGATATTGGACGATAGTTTAGAGCTGAATGTGGACTACCTTTCCCTTTAAAAATAGGATTAACATGTGCAATTTTCCATAATAGTGGAACCTGTTTAACTGATAGAGACATATTAAATAACTTAGTTAATGGTTTAGAAATAAAGCTAGCAACCTCTTTTAAAATTCTAGGACTGATACCGTCAGGTCCAGCTGGTTTGTTAACATTCAAGATTTTTAACTGGTCTAAAATTTCTTTCTCAGTGATGACAAATTTGTTTAAATGATATGGAGGAGGCTCATTATTATCAGGAATTTCTGGTTTCGTATCAATATTAGCTATATTAGCAAACTGATTGTTCAGGATCTCTGATTTGTCCAAAGGATGAATAAAAATTTGGCCATCATGTTCCAAAAAAGGGGGGGGGGATCTCTGTTTATATGATATATTTAGATGATATATTGGCTCTCAATAATGACGACTTCAGTATGTACGCTAAAGAGATTTATCCTGCCGAACTGACTTTAAATAAAGCTAATACTAACAATAAACACTGTCCTTTCCTGGATCTTGATTTCTTTATCTTTAACGGGAAGCTTAATACCAAAATTTATGATAAAAGAGATGATTTTTCATTTCCTATTGTTAATTATCCATTTTTAGATGGTGACCTTCCTTTGTCACCATCTTATGGTTTTTATATATCTCAACTTGTTCAATTCGCTCGTGTATGTAACAACGTATTTGATTTCAACGAAAGAAATCTCTGTATTACTGAAAAATTATTACACGAGGGTTTTCTTTATCACAAACTAGTCAAAACATATACTAAATTTTATCATCGGTACAAGGATATCATTCGTAAATATAAATCAACATGCAGACATCTTATACGTTCGGGTATTTTACATCCAATATTTTATGGTAATATTCTTTACAAAGCACAAAAATGTCGGCATTCAACTCAAAAGCTAACCAAACCTTTAAACAGACTTTCTCGGAAAGGATATAGTTACGATACTGTTGTCAAGTCATTAAGGATTGTATATTTTGGTATTAATATTGATTCACTCATATGGTCTTTGCATTGGAAATAAACACATTAATTCTAAAACCAGTTACTGGTATGATACGGGTTATGTTCTTCTCATATATTTTATGATGGTATGATACTGAACCCCTTACGGGAGGGATTGTACTTGATTTTCATATGATGAAGACATAATCTTTCAATCAGTTTAATTGAGGTCTGGAGCTGGCATGCCAGTAACTGCTAGTAGTCCTTTGTTCATTTATGTATCATTGTCATTTTGCTTAGTTTCTTTTGTTACCTTTTCTGACATAGGACTCGGACTTCTTTTGAACTGAGTTTTACTGTGCGTATTGCTATGTGTTTCTTTATTCTACATTGGCTATTGGTATAGGGGGGGGGGGGGTTGAGATCTCACAAAACATGTTTAACCCCGCTGCATTTTTGCGCCTGTCCCAAGTCAGGAGCCTCTGGCCTTTGTTAGTCTTGTATGTGTTTTTAATTTTAGTTCATTTATATGTTTTGGAGTTTAGTGTGACGTCCATTTTCACTGAACTAGTACACAATTTTATTTAGGGGCCAGCTGAGGATCACCTCCGGGTGCGGGATTTTCTCGCTGCGTTGAAGACCCATTGGTGGCCTTCGGCTGTTGTCTGCTCTTTGGTCGGGTTGTTGTCTCTTTGACATATTCCCCATTTCCATTCTCAATTTTAAGATATACAGGAACAAACGACAACCACTGAATTACAGGCTCTTGACTTTGGACAGGCACATACAGAATGTGGCGGGGTTTAACTAGTTTGAAGGCGCGCCAACCTTCCCCTAAGCTGGGACAGTGGTGTAACAGTACAACATAAGAACATTTTTTTTTAAACTATAAAAATCAGTTGAAAAGGGCTTAACTCATCAGATTGATACAAAGCAGAAAAACATATAACAAAAACACAGAGTGGACGTGACAGGGTACTTATACATCCCTACAACAAAAAGACACTAAGTACAGATCTGAGAGTACTCGCAGTTACTGACAGCTAGTTCAAAGCCAATAACAACTAATAAAAAAATAATGCATCTCAGACTTAAATATCAATCAGTACACATCCAACATCCAATGAATTTAGTGTAAAAACGTCATTAACAGTCAGATAAAAACATGACCTTGTGCAATGATAAGATACAAGTATCGACAGATTGTAGAGCCATGAATGTGCATAAGTATATAACAATATTTAGAAAATTTTTGATTATTTAACGAAAAATATCATCAAGATAACGATAGGTGTTGTTGTATTTATCAAATAAAATGCAATTTAGACGGATCTTTACTGAGTTTGGCCATATACTGTGATTCATAACAGTACAAGAACAAGTCTGCTATTAGATGGGCTCAATTGGTGCCCATAGGAATACCTACAACCTGTCGATAAACTGTATTGCCGTAACGTACATAAATATTATCAAGGAGAAAATTAACAGCTTCAATCATCTCATCACACCTCCAGTAAGTATATCTAGCATATTTACCTTTCTCGTTAGAGAAGAAGGCTTTAAATGAGTTGCAGCAAATATGTTTGTATTCAGATTTACCGAACGACCATTTAATCAAATAGGAAAACTTTTGTTTGATAAGCTTGTGTGGAAGTGTAGTGTAAAGAGTTGAAAAGTCAAAACTGTCAACAGAATCAAAAGGGCCATCAAAGGCACGTAATTTATCTAAAACATCCAAAGAATTATTTACACTCCAAAAATAGTTAATTCCATTGTTTTCATATGTTTTATTACAAAAGTTAATGATAAGTTATTTGATAGTAGTTAAGGGACTAGTTAAAAGCACTGAAAGATTAGTTGTAGAACACTTACTAGAGTCCGAGATGAAACAATATTTACTGTTTTTTTGTGGAGTTTAGGTATTCAATACATAGTAGGGACCTTCAAATGTTCAGAAGAGGCCTTAAGCTGTGATGTGGTTATGATATGATTGTTTACTATATGACTCTCTGTGGAGCGCACGGACTTGAATGTAGAAGAATTTAAATTTTCATTCTTAAGAACGTCCGTGTAGTATTTACGGCATACCACCACCACATTATTGTCTGCTTTGTCGGCTGGTACAAACACAAACCGCTTTGCGAGTACTTGAAGTTTGTTTCTTATTCTGGAACTAGGCGTATTATGTACTCTTTTATTTATTTCTAAATTATTTTCAAAATGTGATATTCGAATTTCCACAGCATTCATACATTTATTTAAATAAGAATTAAGAGTTTTTTTTATCAGATTTGTCCCGTTTACACCAATTTTCACAATACGATGAAAGAGCGTCTTTTGTGACCTGACGACACTGTTTCCAATCTATTTTAGATGGAGGACAATGTTTCGGTCCTTTTTTCAAAAAGTTTTTAATCTCTCGGTCTTGAACGATATTGAGGTCCCCCGTAATATCATGACCATAGGTATCATATCTAAAATTCGACGATTCACAGTCTCAAGTTAGAGGAGCATTATTTTCTACACTGACGTCTGCTGTTACTGACGTATAATTAAAAATTAAACTTCTCTCTGCTGGTATTTTTTTGTATGTATACGAAATAATAGGTGGTTCTGTGTTATCAAAATAGGGGGGTATAAAGTTTTGAATGGTAGAGTCATTAAATATATTCGATAAGTTGATGAAATCAATACCTCTGTTACATGTAATATATTTAATTTTCAGAAAATGCCGTTTATGATCTTCAGGTTTATCGATACGCGGGAACAGCCTATGATGGCAAAAAGCTGTAATTATACGCGAATATTCATGAAGTGGGATGAAGAACGAGATTGTGTCACACTTCTTGAAAATATGTAATTTACTAATTGGTATTTGACCCAGTTTACATAATAAATGATGCCTACCATTGTTTTTAAAAATAGATAGTTCATCAAGTGTATAATTTATACGATGTTTATAATTCGTTGATTTCGATTGATACGTTTGCCATGAGACCTATTATTACGTTGTCTTTTATCAACAATATTCATTATATCAATAGAAGAAGTCTTAGATATGTTCCCTTGACCCATTATATTGTCATTTAGAGAGGGTCGTAATGGGGGTACCTTCATGACGAATAACGGTAAAAAATCTTGCCAAATGACGATAACGGTAATTTTAGGTGCCTGACGATAAAATGAACCTTTTCTTTATGACGATAATCAAAATCAACTGATTTTGACGAATCACGTTAAATTCTTTCCTAAAATAACGGTAACGGTTAATTATTTCATACCTCTGACGAATCACGATAAGGATATTATGACGAATCACGATAAAATTTTAACCAATTTGACGCTAACGGTAGCCGAAAATGACCGTTTGACGCCTGACGGTAAAGGGCATTCCTACCCTCATTTAGACGCAGGGATATGTGTCTGCAGTAGTTTAATCCAAGACAGTTCGATAATTTTACGGGAAACTTCAAATTGTTTATGCGATTGCCCTTGTTGTTTCTGGATCGAATCTTATAAATTTAATATTGTGATTGTTTACCCTAATGTTGGTAAATTATACTTTTGAATTTCTTTGGTTTTCGGAAGCGGTATAGATGTTCCTGTGTTCGTCTAAAAAAAATGTCCGTCCTGTTTGTCCTACATATTGTATACCACACTTTGGCTTTGTTCAAGTAACCAGATAAATGAGGCTTTGAGTTTTTCATGTAATGTCACAGGAAAAGGTATTCTAGAGATTATTGATATGTAAATTTAGCCAATGCAATCACAAACGGAAGCTTATATTTTGGTTAAAACAACAAGTTTAAAACAGCAATACAAGCGCTGTTCCTTTGCTTTTTGTGTGGTTTTTGTTGTACATGTACTGATTTTGTGTCATGAATGGATACCTCATATCCTTTGTTTTCTATTAAATCATTCAAATACATTTCTGATAGAAATAATAAAAATTGTCAATTTAAGAAAATTATTTTAAATCTTCAACTACATTTTAGTAAAATATTTTACATCTTTCAGTTTCCTACAGTATCATAATTAAATTTAGAATGTATAATTTGAATTGATTTTTGTAGAAATTAAACGTTAAACACGACGATTCAAACTCATTGTCGTTTAGGTTCAATGTTTGTATTTAGGTTAATATTTGATACAAATTGAATAATACTTTTAGATACCACATTTTCAATAATATATCGTCTAGTAGTTTTGTATAAATATTTTAACCCAATCGTATTATGTAAAATTGTTTGAACAAATCATAACAAATCAATAACGAGTTTGGTTATAAACTTGCACGATAATGAGGAACAACATTTAATGAGTTAATTGGCCTTTCTCGATTAACTCCCTTACATAAAAATCGAAGGTCAAGATTGTATAAATACTTAAATACCTGAGTAGTTATTTGACTGTCGTAATCGATAAATATTTTAACTTTTCCCCAAATCATTTATCTGATCTTCATGTGAATCTAGATTTAAATTTAGACTTCGAAATATCATATACGATAAACTTGAACGTTTATCGAGGTAAGTAATATCACATTGCAACCTTTATTCTTTTAACTAAGTACCCTTAATCGGGTTTATTTTTAGTGTGTGTAAATTTTGTCACTTTGTATCAATTACGTGTCTTAAGTTTGCCCTATTGGAATTAATTGTTCAGTATATAACAAAATTATTAATCTGACACGTGACCTGCAATGGGTAACCTTTAAAATATTAGAGACGAAAGGACAATGACTCCTTTTTTTAAACTAAAAGTAGATCCTGACTTTCTAAGCATGTTAACGCTTGATATATTTCCGTAACAGCTTCAGTTTTCACGATATTTGCATTTTAAAATCGTTCTTTGATACAATGTAGGTTAATATATTTTTAATATAATTCGCAAATTATAGTTTTAACTGACAAAGGATTACGTTTAAATTGGCTCAGTTGTTTTCTTATCTATAAGTCATCGATTGTTACGGTATGTAGTGTACACTTGATTTATTTAAACTGTTAAATAATTTTAAAATAATGCATGTATCGTTTGCGGAAAATCCATCCCCATGTTTCCATGTTTTACCCTGTATTACTATCTACTAAAAGATATGACAACTGAATCTATTCAACACCTATTATATTTTATTTGTTACGAAAAGAAATGTTGGCATAGGTTGAAGATACCCTATACATGTACATGATATTTCTGTTGCCAAGATAAGGTTAAACTGAAAAAAGAACCTAAAGGTTTTCAGTTTTTTTTATCTTTTTTTAACACTTGGATACTTTATATCTTATTCCCCACCAGGATACACTCTTCTTCGTTTGTAGATGTTATATTTTAATATAAATATGCACGAGACCAAGGGATGTCTAAAATCGTGTGTCCTGTTACATGCGGAAAATGTATTTTAAATTGTCAAGTGAAAAGTATCTCATTCATAACATGGACCTTAATTACTGCTAACATAAACAATCAATGCCCACAGTCATTTCAAGCAGTTGAATGTGTTGCGAATAGTACGCAATTATAAAGACAATTGATCTTTATTTTATATCGTTTATGTAATTTTCATCGTTAATCGAGCTAAATGAATGAAACGTTCAAGAATATTCTAGATAGATAGTGAAAGTATTTGTGTATAATACTCTAGTTAAGAGAAATAATGTGCATGTGCACGATCGATCGTGATTTTGCGTTATCGACTGACAACGGGGCGGATATCAAAAGATCCGACGGACATAGATTATGTACCAACACTGAATTTTACTATCCAAACTAAATCTACTCCTCAACGATCAACAACCAGGAGTAGACGTGCAATGGAGTACGAATTTGCAATCAGCGAGGCAACTCAGGTAAAAAAAAAAGACTCTCGCAAAGTTTGTTTCCTATAGATAAATTCAAACGCAACAAGCATTCGAATGCATGCTAAGGATTTCAGTTAGGAAGTTGCTTTGACTGTTATGTACTTCCAAAGTACCAAAGAAGTCTTAATAAAAGTGGCACAAGAAATGAGAAAAGAACTGAAAGAAAATTTAATGGCAATATATACGTTGAAGTTTTTGTCATTACCCCTTTGAATGCTATTAAACCTTGCAGAAGCCAAATATACAACCGATAAAGAAAAGCGTCAAAACCTTGCAGAAGCCAAATAATCTGCCGATAAAGAAAAGCGTCAAAACCTTGCAGAAGCCAAATATACTGCCGATAAAGAAAAGCGTCAAAACGTTGCAAAAGCCAAATATACTGTCGATAAAGAAAAGCGTCAAAACCTTGCAAAAGCCATATTACTGCCGATACAGAAAAGCGTCAAAACCTTGCAGAAGCTAAATATACTGCTGATAAAGAAAAGCGTCAAAACCTTGCAGAAGCCAAATATACTGCCGATAAAGAAAATCGTCAAAACTTTGCAGAAGCCAAATAAACTGCAGATAAAGAAAAGTGTCAAAACCTTGCAGAAGCCAAATATACTGCCGATAAAGAAAAGTGTCAAAAACGTGCAGAAGGAAATTCATTATTTGACACTGGACTAAACCACGACACACTGCATTGGTTTAAAGATCCTGACAATCGAGTATTGATTTCCCCAGATATGTATGAGGGGTTTGCAGAAAAAAAGATATTACCAGTGAGAACCATTGTTTTTGATGTTCTCCCCGGGTTCTCTAACCTTACTTCCATACCAAATCTCTGTATATATGGAAGACTTTGTTAAAAGTTTTATTTAAATTCTGGTAACGAAATCAAATAATATACCAGTACGTTCATAGAATTTCCCGTGTGAAACTGAATATCCAAATATAGAAACGGATAGTTGTTGTTGTTAATATAGGATTTATCTAAAGACAATTCCCTTGGGTAAATTTCTGCAGTATAATAAAATTAATGTATTTTTGAATTCTGTTTAAAATTACTTTAAGTAAAATATCTTGAAGGTAACGGTATGTAATTTGGACGGATCTTTACTGCGTTTGGTCAAAAACTATGAACACGAAAAAGTCTGCTGTCTAAGGGGCGTAATTGGTGCTCATGGGAATACCAACAAACTGTCGATAAACGTCATTGCCAAACCTTCACAGATATTATAAAAAAGATGTTATTAGAATGTAAATTACTGCTTTAATCATCTCATTAAATTACCAGTATAAAGTATATGTGTAGGACTCAAATCTATGGCGGGTTCCAAATATATGGCAGATTCCTAATCTATGGCAAATGTGACGTTACAAACGTCAAACAAATAAAATCTATGGCAGATTTTTGTTTTCTCCAAATCTATGGCAGATCTTTAAATTGCGTAATTTTCGTGGGAAAAAAGTAACATAAAATGTCACAATTGAATAACGCCGTATTAAATCGTCGCCGACGCTAACGATGGTGGAACCTATAGATTTGAGCACCATTCCAAATGAAGGTATTTCCCTCGACGACAATTTGCGGATGGTTTAAAGGAAGATTTGACCTATTATCCGGATGAAGGACAAAATATGCTGTACCTGCCGAAGCCCGCGTTGAATAAGGGTACCGCTGTTTTCAGTACCGGATATTTTAGAAAAGGAGTTATAGTAAATATTTTACTGTCTACGGCTGGCAAAATTTATAAAGTGAAAGATGAAATTACCGGATTCCAATTTGATTTAAATCGTCATTAAATAAAAAAGATGTATAAACGATGAAAAAAAAATTATGTGAAAATTCAAACTGTTCATTTTTATTTATTTCTTTAATATAAAAAACTGCCTTTTTGTTTGTTAAGAGACTTACTAGTTGGTTTAATGAATGGGTTAAACAGGTACCATGCACAGATAAGAAAATGTTTATTTCAATCTTGAAGTCTGTATTAAGGTATATGACTTCATCATTTACGAAATTTGTTAGTTGCCATCACGATTTGGTTGACCATTATGGAATGTTTATAGACATGCTCCCGTACATTTCCACTTGTTTAAGACAAGTCATTGGTCATATGTACTGCATTGTTTTCCGTTTGCACAAAATTTGCCATAGATTTGGAAACAACAAAAATCCGCCATAGATTAGAAATTACAAAACTTACCATAGATTAGGATTATAAAAAATCTGCCATAGATTTGGGATGACATGACGTCACATTTGCCATAGATTAGGAATCTGCCATAGATTTGGAACCCGCCATAGATTTGAGTCCTACATATGTAGTAGCAAATTTGCCCTTTTTGTTGCAAATAACGTTAAATAATGCATTCAGATGTTTCAATGGACCACTTAACTTAATTTTAAAATATGGTGTTCACGTGTAGTGCACATAGTCGAAAAGTAAAATCTGTTAACAGAAAAGAACGAAACATAAAAAACAAAGCACGTAAATTATCCAAAATACTCAAAGAATTTCGACACGGCGCACTCCCAGCAAAAAACAATTCCATTATTTTCTTATGCCTTATTAAAAAGGTGATAACAAGTTCTTTAATTTTAGTGAAGAAACTAGTTAAAAAAACAGATAGATAAGACGGGACCACTTATTTGAAGCCAAGATGAAACGATATTTAACGGATTTGTTGGTTGTTTTAGTAGTCAAAACATATCAGGGACCTTCAAATGTTCAGAGGAGGCCTTAAGCTGATATGTCAAAGTGATATAATGGTTTAGTATTTGATTCTCTAAGGAAAGTACGGTTTCTTAGTTTCCTTAAAATAGGTAGAATATTTACCTTAACTGCCAAGTAGTATGTATTTAAATCTGCATGGGGGAGTAAAAACTCAATTTTTAGAAAATTACCTATTAAAAAAGCCGAGAACTAAAGTCAATATAAAAAGAGATGTGACGCAAACTTTAACAAAACAGCAACTTCAAGACATAAAATCTCAATGATATCTAAATGTCAATTAACATAATATGGGCATAGACAATTGACAAGAGAGTAACATTATATGAATAACACATAGCTGAGAGAGTGATAGAGCAGATTGTTACCCCGAGAAAAACGTTGTCAACTGAGGCGAAGCCAAGTTTGACAATGTCTTTTCGAGGGGTAACAATCTGCTCTATCACCCTCTCAGATATGTGTTATTTAATTTATTATACTGAATGTTCTGTTATTACTGTCTATCAAATTTCAAATTCAAAGTAATAAACTATGACGTCTTGTACATAACAATCATCATTATTTATTAATGCGCACACTTGATCGATCTTGATCAAGCGTCTCCGTGAAGGGTAATAGAGTATTTGCCATGGGATAGAGTAAATTGTCTCCCTCCTATCAGCCAATCAAAATCTGGCATTTTGACATGAAGTATAATATATTATAAGGTCAAGATCAAAATTGCACCTAGTCATAAATATTTGGAAGTATTTAACACACACTATCAAAGATCTGTCACCATCACCAAACATCATGAAAAAACAAATAGGTTGATACCATCTGTTCTGTTCTGTACAGGTATTATCCTCCGTTATATATCGGAGCACTCCCACTTGGGATATAGGTTTTAACACTTAACAAATATTTACATAGTGTGATGGGGTGCTAAAATTTAATAGTTTTCTAAACAGATGAGAACTGTGGATTTTAAAACAAGTATTTATAATTATGTGCTATTTACATCATTTATAGTTCTACCTAGTAGGTTAAAATTTAGGATTTGAATAACCTTTAAGTTTCCTTTAATGAGACAGAGGGATGTTTATAGCATATGTTTAAAAAGTAAAAATTAGTAAAATATAAAAAAAAAAAAAAAGATAAAAACATCACTGACAAGGTTCTTTACTTTAAAATGCACATGAATTCGCATCTCGCGGGTTTGTCTAGTGCTTTGTAGCAACCCCTTCTTAATTTATATCAGTTAATTATAAAAAGAGAAAAATGAGCACAATAACAAAAAATAGTATAGGAAAATAACTCGAATCTACAAAAATGATATAACAGACGACAAAATATGTTTACACATAAAGCTATATTTAAAAATACCGTATCGAAGAATGTTCATAGTAGCTGAATGCAAAAAAGTAAAATAACTAAAATATCGAACTCCGAGGAAAATTCGAAACAGAAAGTCCCTAATCAAATAGCAAAATCAAAAGCTCAAACGCATTAAACGAATGGATAACAACTGTCATATTCCTGACTTGGTACAGGCATTTTCTTATGTAGAAAATGGTGAATTGAACCTGGTTTTATAGCTAGCTAAACCTCTCACTTGTATGACAGTCGCATAAAATTCCATTATATTGACAACAATGTGTGAACAAAACAAACAGACATTAAAGGTAAACAGAAAGCAAACTCAAACTACTTTAACCAAGTACTGTTACAAGACAGTTTCCCCGCCTTCTACTTGGTACTCGGTGACTTTATTGGGGTAAAATTTTATACAGCAACGTCATCAACAGCGTAGGTTGAAATAACCAATCTTGTGTAATTCAAAAATTGCATTTGTTCGTGATCAGATAACAGAAAAAGAAAATCACGAATAAAAGGAGATGTAGGGTTTAATACGTTAATAAAAATGCTATTTCAAAAACTTAAAGTATAGGAGCATATACCCTAAGCAACAAATACGTCTGGTTGTTCTCTCTTAATAACACCTACGAAAGACTGGAAGCATTTGTTTGATAAAAAAAAGTAGGTACTCTGTAGATATTTCAGCGAGATCGTTGGTATTAATTCGAACTAAAAACCTCATAGAATTTAGGTATATGTACACATATCTTTAAAAACCCAAATGTTGAAAGAAAACTATCTTTCCTTCACGAATATATGTTGTAACAGTGAGGCGAAAGATATCAAAGGGACATTCTCATAAGTCATAAGTCGAAAATACACTGATAACGCCATGGCAAAACTAAGAATAAGACCAAACGACTAACAACAGTACACAAAACACAACTAAAGACTGAGCGACATGAATCTAACCAAAAACAAAAAGGGGTAAGCAGATCCTGTTCTTCATTTGGCACCCGTTGTAACTACAGACAAGGTACCACAAGTTATCGTTTTGTATGTAAATCGAATTATATTATTATAAATTGCTTGATAACGGAATTAAAAAAAAGTATATCAGAGTTACATAATTATGAAACATATGCATATAATTACTGCAACAATTACGAACATGCTTTAGAGCGGTCCTTTAAAATTTGCATAAATTTCTGTATAAACAACTTTACTTTAAGAGATCTTAAAACAACCCATTCAAAAATAGGAATTTTGGGTCCTCAACGCTCTTCAACTTCGAACTTTATTTGGCCGTGTTTGCTGTTTTTATTCGAGCGTCACTGATGAGTCTTTTGTAGACGAAACGCGCGTCTGTCGTACAAACATTTTAGTCCTGATATCGATGATGAGTTTATAGCTATTACGGCTTTGAAAAAAAGGTTTTATTATTGTTAATTGTTTTCAATGGTTTCTCTTAATATATATGCTTCAGTATATAATAGGTATAGGTTGCAGTGCTACATGTATGAAGATTTATAAGATCTGGTCACAGTTTTAAGTTAAACTGATGTGCGCATACTCGTGTTGCCTTTCCAAGTATCTTTTTTCTTATAGTCTACCAAAGCACATAGGTGTATGGAATAGCATAACACTTTTTAACAATTAAATATAACGTTATTCCACCACTGCTATATAACAATTTATCCAGATAACAGCGTTGGTCTGGGTAACCCTGGGACGAGTTGCTGAACTTTCAGGGAATAAAGGTTAAGCAAAGAAATGAAAAAAATAAGTTTTACAATTAATAGATACAATATTTCATGAAGATAGAATATGAATACATTTTGTTTTAATTTCAAGTTTAATCTAGCGCATGTTCACGGAACATAACCTTTTAATGACCGAGCTTTATATTTTATATCTTGTATCATTTTCTGATCTTTGGCCTTTTAAAGACTGAGCAACATGAACCTAACCAAAAACAAAAAGGGGTAATCAGATCCTGCTCCACATGTGGCACCCGTATTAACTACAGACAAGGTACCACAAGTTATCGTTTTGTATGTAAATCGAATTATTTCGAAATTTAGGGAAATATTCAAAGCTGAAAACAAGGGAATAAGGTTTTAAAAAAGCTGACATTTTTTTTTTATGATAAATCGGTTTGAAGAAATTAAATAGCCGTTATTTTGCGTTAAGTAAATAACTACGTTTAATACAATACCCAGGTTGTTCACTTAGATAACTTGAGTACATATTATAATTAAAGAGTTAAAGGTCTTTAGACAGGTAGTTAAATAAAAGTCTTCGTATATGTAAGAGAATGATAATCCCTTTCTTCATGAATAAGTACGAGCGTTAGCGAGTACTTATCATGAAGTAAGGGATTATCATTCTCTTACAAACTTAGAATATTGTAAAGTGCTCAAGGCTCAAATGATCTATTCAAGAATTAGTTTCATTGTCAGTGCAATGTTTATAATTGATGCATGACTTCCTTTTTCGGCATGTCATTTATGGATAAGTTTTGGTGATGTGAGGACTTTCTTATCATTTGGGATTTTTTTTTTTTTAAATGCGTTATAGATATTAGGTGACACAACAGTAGAAAGAAAAGGTATGAATTGTATGTTTCCTGATTGTGAGTATGAATGTAAATCATGTAATATTTTAATGAGGAATTATCCTTTTTTATTAACAGTTTAAATCAATTAATACATTTGAGTTTACAACTAAATTTTATTTCACAGCCAATAAGATTTAGGTTATTTTTTATCTGAAAGATTTTTTTGATTTTTTTTGCATTGCTTTGGTATTGTTTAATTTTATAGTAATTTGAAGTTATTAATATTTTCATAATAAAATTCACGGTACCAATTTTACTGCACCAGTAAACTTCAACTTATTTTGAGATTTTTGTTTGTTTCACAATTCAACTTTGAGTCAGTTTCAAAAACTGTGTGATAAATCCTTTCAATCTGATAAATGTGCTTCGGGGCAGTTGTAACTCATTTATAGAAACTCTTTGTTTTGAACTGTAAATAGACCCAAATAATAGGATAATCCCTTACTAAGAACATGATTTACATTCATTCTTCACAATTAAGAGGCATCCAATTCTACAATTTCATTGGTCGAGAGTACTTTGCTATATTCTAAAAATAAATGTGCCCTATTTAACCATTCACCTAAATATAAGACGATATAACTTCCTTGTGGTAAGATTTATTTATAGCAGTCCTGATTCACCTCGTTTGCACGTAATTTTTTAATGGCTATTCTTGATTTGACATCATTTATGTCTGTTATATTCTTACTTTAATATCAAATCAATTGTTGTTACATGAACATGTACATACATGTAACTGTCCATATTCTGTCACTTTTTAACATCGAAGAAACTGTAAGTCCGTCGAATTTTTTGGGGGGTAAATTCTTAAATTACATAGAAACTAATAAAAGTATACCAATCTTAAGTTTACTAACAAGTCCATGTATAAAATAGACGGCAATTGGAGTAAAAGTTATCGGGATCATGTTAGTTACGTTATATAGCCTCGAAATCGGCACTCACACACAATATTGACTACTGAGGGTTACCTACAATTTTCTGGCAAAAATGCAATATTTACTTTATTCTAAACTCTTATTCTTATTACTTGACATTTATGACTCTTTGATGTATCACTATTGATAATTACTAACTGATGGTTGTTTTTCATTCTTCAGGTGGGCGTTTTTCAAAACATGTCCACTTTCTCTGTCAAGGGCTTAAATTGTGGTAAAATCATATGTATTTTTTTTTTTGTCTCAGTCTATAAATTGTACCTAGGGTAAAGACAACGACAACACGTTTTGTCTGCTTTGTGGTAAAGACTCTCTGAAAATATCAGATTAAAGTGCTCAAAAACAACAAAAACGCTCTGTCCACATTTGAAAGTTAATTCAAATCTTCAAAATTTAATACAATTTACCAATCTTTTTTGCTCCTTTTTCAATGTTTTGTCATAGAGCTACATCTGAACATTGCAAAAAGTATTAAAATATTTAGATAAGTTCAAATAGATTTGTGCTATCAGATTTTAAGTGGCGTCCATGAAAAAATGCCCACTTCGCAACGACAACAAACAATTGGCATAATTATAATCATCCTTTCATTAAAATTGTAATGATCTTTCCTTTTACTTGCCACTAATACAACTTCATTTAGTAAAATGGCGGTCATCTTTGGATGCTGATGATATAGTTCGTCTGCATTGAATCAATTTGCAAGTCCTATTCGGATAGCGTACTTTTTTATTTGTCCACTTTGCAACGTCTTTTTTTTTAAGAAATGTTGACCTCAAATCATAAAAAAACGTGGAGTTTATGAAATAAAATGTATTATCTATGACAATAATCATAAAAACATGTATTGGAGAACCGCGTGTAACAACAATGGCCTGCTAACATGTAAATACGTCCACTGCGCAACGGTCCACTTCGCAACAATTCGTTTCGAAGTTGACACAATCCGTTGCGAAGTGGACACATACCGTTTCATAGGGGACATATATCGTTACGCAGTGGACATTTGTGAATATTTTAAAAACGGCTTGTAATATTTTCTAGTAGCTCAAATTGCAAATCAAATAGTTAAACCGTATAAAATCATTTATTTTGTCAGATTCTTGAAGAAAGAATACCTTTCAATTCTAATTTTTTAGCATGGTAGAGCCTTTAAAAAATCCTTGCTAAGGGGACATCTTGGTACACCATGTTCACTTTTACAGACTTGTAGTAAAACTTACCGTTCAGTTTAAGGTTGCATATTTTGTATTTAGTTTATACTGATGTTAAAGTATTGACATGTACAATTGTCTCATTGGCAAACATAGTACCACATCTTTTTAAATCTATAGAGATGCTATATACATGTATCATTTAAGAGTGACTTTCGCTCATTAATATGCTTTTCAAATATTCAACGTTTTGTAAATTAACAAGAATTATACATCATTATTTTATCTTCATTGTATTTTTTAGCAGTTATCATGTCTACTGTTCAATGGTATTTAATAGTGATCTTCCAAAGTGTGTGTTTAAAAACTGCCACCTCAACAATCTTTGATAATGAATCTACGAATAATGAAATAAGAAAAATATGTATTATATTCGCAATACCTGCTATACCTAAAGCTTCCGGTCCTGATTTCGACCTGTTTGAAAACCTATATCATAATCAACTATTTAAAGTAGGGAATCCTATATTTAATAACATGACTGATATTAATGCTACCGAAGAAGAATGCAATAGATTTGATACTTCGACTGCTCGTTGTGTGTTCTTACGTTTATACAAAATAGGGCAATATATGAAAAACGATTTACAAAGACTTAGCAGTGTTTTGGGCAGTGCACACGATACAAATTCATACATGTATTCAGTTCAGCTCTCGGCCTGGTACCTTGATCCAGTTTTATTAAAGTTAGATTGCGGCCCTGTTGATCAGATCTCAAAAATACCAATAGCTCAGTGGAAATATGCTGCCGAATTTGAAAATAATCTGTTAACACGATCTAATTTATGTTCATGGACTAAACCGTTCAGAAAGAATGTTTCTGAACATCTATTTTCTGAAGTTTCAGAGTGGTGTTTAATCAACCGTGACGACCCATATTGTCAACTGGTTCCCTTTTTTGAACTGGTAGATTCTATAGATAATCTGTGTGGTTTGGTGACAGAGGCAGATTGGAATGAATCTTCATTGGAAATCAAAGCTGCAAAGTTTTCAATTTTTACCTTATTCCAAAAAGCACCACAAAGCATGCTTCAAAAATCTAAAATACAGAAAAGTGAAATCACACAAATAACGACAGAAATTCTTAATATCTTTTATGATGAGTTCAAATCAAAACAATTGACCAAGACTATAGACCTTTTAAAAATACTTCCAAAAAGTTCTGCTGTTAAATGCAACTTTATGGCCGAATATCCATCATTTGACTGGCTTCTGTGTGCATTCGCTAAAACATTAGACCAATTAAGAGCATTTGTTCTTACGTATGGAACAAGTGTCTCTGGATATACGTCAAAAAGGAAGGTCTTGGTAACATCGATTGATTATCATGAATACATAAAGAACATGAGAATCTCACAAATAAAAGAACTGAGTCAGAAAATGTCACTTGACCTGCAAGTTGCTGCTGTTCAAATAAAAAACGAAATTCAAGATCGCTTCCAACAACTAGGAACTTATTTCAAAAGCATAGCCGAGTTTGAAAGTAAAAAATTAACTGCAGATATAGCAAGTATAAAATCGAGTATTGATTCATACAAGAAAGTTCACGAAGAAGCCAAACAAAATTTAAAGAACAAAATTACGGGTCTTTTGCTGGCTTTTACATCGGCCGCCGCCAGTGATTTAGTTGAAGCAGGAGTAAAATTAGTAGCACGTGCTGCAGAAGCATCAAATCCTCTTAAATGGATTTTTAATAGTGGCAATACAGTTGATGTTATGGAAGCTACCAGGGAAGTAGCGCAATCTACTGCAATTGTTGCTAAAGCCATTTCTAAAATAGGTTATTTGACAAAACTTCAAAAACAATCTGCTGACATCAGCAAAAAAATAAACCAAAACGCACCCTTACTTCAGACAATCAAGAACATCATAGACAGAGTCACACCAGAATCAATATCTGACGAAAAGTTTACCAGCCTGCAATCTGATTTTTTTAAACATTACGGAAAGTACTCCGGAAAGCTTAAGAAGGTCGAGTTGTCTGTTTTGAGTAGTTATTGGGGAGGTTTCATTGATGACCTATGTTCATCAATTGAACAAACAAGTGGTATAGCATCAGCGGTGTTTAAAACAACAATATGGGCTACAAATGCTTGTCCAAACGCAAAGGCAGAAGCTACAAAACTTGTGGTGTCATTAGAAGAAATCTATGACTTTCAGCAAAATCTGCTGGAGAAGATGGCTTCGTTGATGAGATCACTGACACAAATACAAAGCTCATCAATACTTGGTTCCGGAACACGTGCCAAGTTTCCAAGTAGTTTAACAATTTTGGAAATAAAATCATTTGCAGCTGCATCATATATAACAAACAGCATTGTACAATTTACTAACGTGTTTATGCTTTGTGACATCCTAGAATACAAAATGGGAAGAAAACCAAATGACTGTCAAGGTATTTCTACAAATATTGATAGGTTACTGTCATTGCAAGATGTCAGCTGCAACCAAATTTTGAAATATGTAGATCTGCCGACTCAACCAAGTTCATTTAATGGAACAATTCGAGACTGGATTGATTTATCAAAGATATACAAAGGTGAAACTGTTCAATTTCAAGTTCCAAACTCAAAATGGCTTATTGACAATGGATGGATAACGAAAGCCCAAAACAGCTATGCCATCTATATTGAAGGATTTGAAATGTACCTGCCAGTTTACACCAACTCCTCAAATCAGGTAACTAAAAACAGTAAAAAACACAGTTACATGTGTAATACCTTTATTTTTAATTTCTCAAACAGTCTATATTGACTGCAACTATATTTCTAAATACAGACAGGGGTATACGTATATCGCGGTTTTATAATCAAAATTTTTGAGAATCTTAATATGTTTGTATAATCGATTCATTTACCTCTAAGAATTTAAAGTAATTGTTTAATTATGGAATGTGCCACTTGAAAATAAAATTTTTGACTACCAGTTTTATAAAAAAAAGTGTAACTACTGTTTTTTTTGTAACTACTTTTCTGATTGAAAAATCTTGTATTCATATTTTCAGAACACCGTTTTTGATTTGTATGATAAACGAATCTTTATCTGGTCATTTGCTGTCCTTGCATTATCACGTGATATAACTTAGCATATTTTATAGGAATAACACGACGGTGGCACATAGGGAGTAGGAATTTTCCACCCTTCCGGAACACCTGAGATAAACCTCCGTATTTTAGTTGGGTTTGTGTTTCTCAGTCTTTGTCTTTAGTTTTTTCTAGTAACTTGTTAGCTGTAAGTTGTTTGAATTTTGTTGTTTTTCTTTTTGCCATGTCGCTTTGACCTGTTTTGATTCCCTCTTTGGTAACTTTAGACTATTTAATATAATGATATTTCTCTGATTTAGGTTGAAGTCACTGTTACACCGAGCAATACTGGAAACAGATTATATGATTACAAGGACGGAACTGAGTATATCATAACACCATCCGTTCCGATGCGAATGTCATATTCTCTAGGCAAAGACAGTATATGCCGTCAAAAAAAACTTGAAAATCCATACCGGGTTTGCGATACTGATGGAGGGAATTTGATGCAACAGATATGCATTCAAACACTAGGTATGAATAAAAAAAAACATCAAATAATTTTCAACCAAACAGCATTAATTTAAAAAAAAAAAATATAAAGATTTAAATACTATTACACTACGAGGAAACATTTAATTTAGTTTACCGATGTTTAAAACTCGCGAATACTTTTTAATATACAAACTAAGAGAAATGTCATAGGAAAACACATTAACTTCATGCGTACAATAAAGCAGTCTCGGGTGAGTTGACAGGATAAATTACGACAACATTTTATAAAATTCTCTTGCAAACAAATTATCTGCCGCCTAGAAATACCGGGTTTGCGATACTAATTGAGGAATTTTGATGCCACATATATCATAATAATGCATTGATTTTGCACGCTAGGTTTTGATTGAAACAAATAATGAAATAATTTTCAAGGTAAGCTGTCCATACATGCATTATTAAGACTCAAGATCCAATAGGGAACAACTCGAACACATAGAAAATCTAAGAAATATTGATATGTTGTGTTAAAATAAATTTATTGATGTGGCATTTCGCAACATATTTCATGTTATATAGGTGCTGAAAGTGTCATCCCTTCTGATAAAATCAAACCATCCATATACGGTCAACTAGATATTAGAATTTCTGGATTAGAAAAGTTCCATCTTTCCACCCCTTCCACTGGAGTTCCAATTAAAGTTGGAATAAAATATTGCTTTATTGACCCTGGTGATCCCAATGAACGGAGAAAAAGGAGAAGCACGTAAGACATTAATTCATCAATTGTAATCTAATAAATCGATTACATACTTCCAAAGGGTATTTTATTTTCAAAATGTAACTTATCATGCATTAAAAGCATTTCAGATAAAAAAAATAAATTTGTGCCTAATTTGTATGTATTATACGGGTGACAATTAAATACACAGATATAAGTGTGTAACATGCGGGTGACAAAAGTTGATTTAACTTTTAATAAATTATTTCGCCATTCCATTGTACAACTTTAATACTCATTGTAAAAATAATATTAATGGTCAGGTAGTACGGTAAAAGATCATCAGAAAATATTACCGACAAATCACGTTTACAAGGGGCATAAAACTAATGAGAAAATACCAGGCTTATAATTCAGTTCGCTTGATACTCGTTTCGTGTACATAAGACTCTTAAGTACTTGTTTTTAAACAGTTGGTAGGCCAACTCGATAACGAAGATGAAGAGCAATACTGCTTATATGAGTTTCATATTTACAAATACTCTAATATGATTGGTGTGTTAGAATACTTTTCCATGATTTGCATTTATATGGACCATGTTTAATTGTAGCCTATATAAACATTATGTAGATTTCACTGTGATAAATTCATGAGTGATGCACATGTTTAAATTGAAAGAAAAAGTAGCAAATGGTTCAGATGAGAATTACAAAGATTGAACACATACTTTCCAGAGGTTTTTGATGTGTTCACTCGGTCGATAATTCCATTTGTTTTTTTACTTTTATTCAGTTCGCGAGTTAAACGGTCACAGTGTACATATCAATAATCTCTAGAAAAAATGTGTTTATTCCGATATTGGAAAGTACATCAATGCAGCAAAGTAATGCCTTTATCTGGTCGAGGCGACCTATGCCATTGAGTAGAAATCTAAGTGTTTTGAATGATTTTTTTACTTTCCATTACACAGTAAATGTCAGAAAATTACCGTATCAACAAGCATTGAAATCGACCCAGTTACCAAGTTTGTAATTTAGTATGCCAGACGCGTGGTTCATTTACATCCGACTAATCATTGGCGCTTGAATTAAACAAAAACAAATTTGAAAGCAAAATATATAGCAAAGTTGGAGAGCACCGAAAAATAATAGGACCAAAAAGGTTTGCAAAACCATATTAGGCCTATCCGGTTGTTCACAAACATCAAATAATTGTAATGAATTAAAATTTCTCCTTATAGAGTTAAATCATTGTGTTGAAATATATGATTATTTTTAAGCCATGAAATTTACCGAAAATATTGACAAGTATATCGATTCTTATCAGAAATAACTCAAGATTTATGCGATGAAGTTTTGAGAGAATGTTTTCATTGTCACATTAACAAATATATTATATTAACATTAACGATATCAATTTTACTGAACGATATGCGCAATTCAACAATTAATGTTTCTTCTGTGATGATCAAAGCAAAACTGAAACGAACGATACTAAAGGGACATTCAGACGACCTGACAATGCCATGGCAAAAAACGAAAAACGACCAAAAGACAATTTACAGTATACGAAACACAACCCAGAAAACACGAACCCGACACAAAACCAGGGATGAACTTAAGTTCAGTACATAAAACAAACTTTGAAGAGCAGACACATTTGTTTACATGTACGACCGGAAAGGACAAAAAGTATAGTCAAACCCTGAAAAGGTTGCATAAACTTTGCCTTACAACTGTTTTATGGTTGAAAACTCATTTTAACGGAATTTTATGATATCTTGATATACAGTTTTATGTAATCTTTTCATAGAAAATTGACATTACTGTTTGTGACGTCTTAATACCAAATGCGTTGAATGTGTACTGATTGATACTTTAGTCTTGGAGATCAAATTTATTTATTAGTTGTATTGGCTTTGAGCTAGGTTTCTGTAACTGTGAGTACTCTTATTTCGATGATTTATGTCTATTGTTTTTATGCTAGTGGTTTTTGTTCCTCGTACCAATCTTTTGAGTTTAGCCAATTGAAACTGATTTTTATAGTTTGTTCTTATGTTGTGCTGTAACACCTCTGTCCCAGGTTAAGGGGAGGATTGAGTACTCACAAACATGTTTAACCCAGCCACATTATGTATGTGTCTGTAACAAGTCAGGAGCCTTTAACACTGTGGTTGTCGTTGATTTATGTTTATCATATTTGTTTTTCGTAAATTGTTTTGTTCGAATTAGGCCGTTAGTTTTCTAGTTTAAATTGTTTAAAATTTTTATGTCCTGACTTTTATAGCCGACTATACGGTATTGTTTAATCTTATTGTTGAAACAAGACAGTGACCTGTAATTGCTTACTTCAACTTTATTTTAACTCTGGTGGATAGTTGTCTCATTGGCAATCTCTGGTGGATAGTTGTCTCATTGGCAATCTCTGGTGGATAGTTGTCTCATTGGCAATCTCTGGTGAATAGTTGTCTCATTGGCAATCTCTGGTGGAAAGTTGTCTCATTGGCAATCTCTTTTGGATAGTTGTCTCGTTGGCAATCTCTGGTGGATAGTTGTCTCATTGGCAATCTCTGGTGGATAGTTATCTCATTGGCAATCATAGTACCTTATCTCCTCATTTTTATTGTAATAATGCAATTAAGCAATTTTATGAGGATCTTAAAAATCACTCAAAACATGATTTTTTTATTATGACCCCTTATAATTTGGGAAATCAAACTTGTTGATATGCGTTTTCAACATTGCTGTTGACTTCTGGATTACCTTTTAGTTTGGCAAAACCTATATTTAAAAACAATAAGAATATTCAAAATGACAATTTACAAAATTTCAGATCTCTTGTTGACTGATCGTAATGTCCAATGTTTCATACTTTTTTATGAGAAAGTTATGATAGTATAATAATATCTTTTTATCTTTTTTTTTAGGAGACAAACGCGATAGGTGAAATTTGCTGTAACGGCAATAGTTTTTACCATAATGGCCAATGTCAGAATTGCCCTGCAGGTACCATCTCAATGCATAATGGATTGTTCTGTGGTAAGTTTATAATTAATGTAGGTATTACATAGCTGAATATTATTTAATTCATTGCTTAAGTGCCTGCTTATGTAAAAAATAAGGATACCATTGCCATACTTAAAATTCATGTCGAAAAAACGACACATCCTATCCAGCATTATGGTGTAAAAGGAGTGGTTCTGAGATAAAGTGAATGGGGTATATTCCACGGCACTTTGAAAGATACTCAAGGCAGAAAAAAAAAACAAATAACAAATTAATTAAAGAAAATAAACACATCGACAATTCATATATTTAACTCCTCAAAACGGCTGAAGTACTTCCAGGCAGTAACCATTGCTCGAATCATATCCATCCAACAAAGCCTGTTTAGCTATCGTGACGCCACGAGGCTTGCGTACAAGGCATAATGTGCATCCCACTCAGACGGGACAGCTGAGATGCTTAATTCATATTCAAATAATATAATTACATGTATTTTATTTAAATACGTCCTTTTAAAATGGTAAGCACACATGAATAACATTGCAAAATTGTAGAAACGTCAAATAAATATAGAAACTTAAATGTCAGCCTTGCTCCATATATAAATACTTAATAGAATATAGCTTATGTAAACGAAATATTATCAAACAAATAAATTAACAGCCTGAAACAATTTTAGGAATGAAAAAGAAAACAATCCATACCTATTACCATGGCAACATATTGGTCAAACGAGGGGATTAAGTTGCATATATGAACTAAACGTTGTGTTTTTTACGGTTAAGGGAGGTTTGAGTGCTTGTTTACATGTTTGAACCCGCCAAATTATGTATGTACCTGCCTATCATACGTTTTGTTCACTAATAAGGCCGTTGTTTTTTTCTTTTGAATTGTGTTACATTGTGTCATGCGAGGGCCTTTTAAAGCTTACTTTACGGTATAATTTTTGCTCTCTGCTGAAGGCCTTACGTTGAATTATAGTTGCTTACGTTTACATCTACGTCATTTGGAATTTTGTTAATAGTTGCATCATCGGCAATCATACCACATCTTCTTCTTTTTATATACTTTCTGTTTGATCTCAGCTTAATGTAAGCAAAGTCTAATTTTCATCGATGACGTTTTAATAAGGTAAATATATAGCATAAAATGTCAGCATTTGCCTTAAATCATTAAACTTAATAAAAATGTTTTTCTCCAAAAAATTGTTTCACAAATCAAAAGCATACTAATAAAAAGAAGATATTCAAAATGTTTTTACAAAAATCCGCGTATGTTTATCTTTTAAAACTAAGCAGAAATGTCCAAGAAACTTTCAAAGATAAAAAAAAAACAACTAAAATTGGATTCATGTAGGAATGAAAGCACTATAGGGATAACAAGGTTGATGAACTACCATAAACTCCTAACTGATTATCACCTGAATGATCTTTTTTTACAATTTCGTTTAGGGAACGTTGTTGACGTCATTTATGCTGAACAAATTATGCAAGATTTCACATATGCCGATGCAGTGGCCGGATGTAAAAACAATGGTAAGAAACTAGCGAGCAAAGATAGTCTCCTTCTCGCAAGAGATTTGGGAAGTCAAAGCTGTCTTTGTGGATGGATAGAGGGCGGTATTGTTGATTCAGCAAAATCAAAAGCAGATTGTGATGTACGAACAAAATGTCAAATTGATGAATATCTGAAATATGCATACTGTGATACAACATATGATCTTGTCACACAGCCATCAGTCAAGAACAAAGAGTCGACAACAAGTGGATTACCCATTGGAGCCATTCTAGGGATTACTTTATCTGTCATTGCCATAGCTGCTCTGGTTTCTGCGTTTATTCTGTACAAGCGAAAAAAACAATATGATACGTAAGTACAAGTCATGAATACAAATTGTCTTCAACGTAAACGAAATTAGGAGTATATTGTAAAACTTAAATTAATTTGAAAGTACTGGTAGTTTGCCGATGATAAAACCGCAAACATCGATTAAGAATAGACAAATCTAGGTAAGGAACAATACCAAGAGAATCGAATGAACCCTAAAAGGAGAGATACATGTAGCGGGCACGTTATCGGGTAATAAATCTACTGATATGCACGAATCACCAACTTAAACCAGATTTTTACGCAAGAGAGGGGGTAAAGTGAGAAATATGATTTATTGTTTACTATTACTAAAGACTCATCAGGCAGAAATGACCATTTACTGTTATTAATCTCGCTCTTCAAAAAACATGTGGCTTTCAGAACTTTCTTCTGATGGTTCCCCATAAATGTAAACCAAGAGAATTGTGTATGTAATGTAACGGATTTGGATCACCAGAGAACATTCCTGTACTATGTATACATGTAACAGTGTACTACTCATCATGAGAGATCAGTTTACACTTGCAAAGGGAATTGTTTTGCATATGCGTTTTTTTGGTATTACACGCCTCATTTCTAAAGTTACAGATGCCAAGACATGTATTAAATATGAAACGATTACATCTGATTTACATAGAAGTATTACATAGATATTTTATCTTTTCTCTTGTTCTAAAAATAGCAATTAGTTTTGATAAAACAGGAAAAGTGTCATTTTCTCAAATTTTCCAGATGCAGTAACGATACTTTCAGAAGATGCTTTGTAGTTATGGATTTGGAATGCAATTTTCATTGCTTCTATTTTCTGTCATCAAAAAGATACCTTATCACTGCTATTAAATAGTGATATGAATCGCTGTACTATCTTCTCTTTTTCTGGTTTAATTGCCAAAATCTAAACTTTTTGCTGATAAATGATAACACTTTTATGTAAATATCAATATTGATGGCATTAAATCCGATGAAAAACTAAAATGTATCAGTTCAAATAAACTTATGTTGTGACTACACGAGTTTAGTCAACATGATATTCTTCTGTTTTTGCCAATTTTGATTTATCAATTTCAAAAGCGCTTTTTGTAGATCTGGAAAAGTGTATATGTAAAGTTAATTTCGGTATTCATTGAAAATTTTCCTTCTATTTCAGAATCAAAAGAAACACTCCGCCGAAAGAATGTGGTATGCCCAGCGATAGTGTTTACAAAGACTTTGATCAAATGGAAATGAATGAAAAGTCATGAAAGTTTAAAACAAGACATTACAATGACATATAATAATATTTCAGGTTTTACCTGTTAGTGACCTTTAGTCATATATCTACTAACGTTTCGACGTATTTCTACATCGCTGGTTTTCGAATGTTTTGGGTTTAGAGTTCTTAATGGAGGTCAATCCAGAAAAGAATTTCGGACGTACGAAATTCATGAAGTGTTATTCCATTTCAATAGTATTTCGGATCTATTCAATGACTAGTAATTGAATGTGAAAAGTCTGACTGGAAATCTGATTTGAATATTGTATAGATTTTACAAAATAGTGCCTATTTCTCAACAACTAAAAGGTGCATTTACATTTTTACTGCGCCAAATTTACATTTATTGCATTTCTTATTGTTAGGCGTCAATGCATCAGACTTTCAAATCAAATTAGCTTCTGTTTCAATTATGTGTGGTAGGCGTCCATTTCTATCTATCAATATTGTCAATGCATTTATTTCGTTTATGTTGTTTTTCTATCAATAGTTTCATTTTGTACATATTAAATAGTCTCTTTTACGTTTACCTCATATTTGTTCTTTCCATTTTTTTTTTTTAATTTTTCTTACGTATATTGACCTAATTCTATTGCATTTTCTTTTTTAAGCCATGAAGGCATTTTGAAAGAAATTTATCATGAAACAAAACTTCAGTTTTTAAACTTTTTAACAATATGTTGAAATTATATGACTTTTGTATATATCACAAAATAATTTAATCTTTTCCGAAGACTATGTTAAGGCCAATGAAATTCTGGTATAATTTCAATGAATACATTTCCGAATCTCTTCCATTATTTGATCTTTTACTTATTTATTAAATACTGCAACTTGACATTGGCCAACTATCATGGTTTTCGTGTCATTGTTTGTATCTACTGATTTTGACTGATTTGGTACACATAATGATTGTTTTGGAATTTCAAGTGATTTCACCAAATTATCAACACCATCATTAAGCATATTTTAAGTTTATGAATTTGACAGAGGCTGTAAATCAAATGTTTCAAATGTGACAGTCGATATTTCCTAAGTGTCAACAGTGACATTAGTTTGCGATAAACATAAAACACAAATCTAGACATGATGACAAAGTAGCCGGCTTAAGAACACTAGTTGTACTACCAAGTTTTTTTTTCACTTATTATTTCAGACATTACGTTCTAGGTTTTTTCACATGTTTTCCCACTGTATGTATTTAAAGAAGCCTCCGACTTGTACTCTGTCACACTCATAATGTGTCGGTTGGGAATGTGAGATTCATCCAAAATGTGGACGCCCTATAAAAATAATAAGTATACTCTCTGGACCGATCCGCTGCTTAGCTTATTTCATTCTTATAGTTGCAAAGCTTGTTGTGTCCAAGCGAAATATTGTCGTAATAGATCTCTTCTTTACGAGTAAATCTTGGCTGCTGAACAACTCATCACATTTTGGAATTAGATGGCAAATTCATTTAACAAATGATCTTACAGGACATCGGTCACTATCTGAAAAGACAAATAAAACATGGCTTCATTTGAATAAAATATTGATCGTATTGTGAAATAAAATTAAAACAGATTTTGGGTATACAACATGTAGCGATCTATATTGTATATGTCAAAGAGACAGCAACCCTTCTGGAAAATTAAATGACTGACAAGTAATGACGTGTTTTGTTATGAGGTAGTTAATCACAGATATTGACCCCATATCATATTCTATCAGCTTTAGTCTCATCTATTTTGTCTTTTTCCATTAAATTGATTTGTAAAGAAATATTCACAGCATCCTTTTACTGTCTTAACTTTTCAATGATTAATTCAAGTCAAATTGCAAGATTGTATTTGAATGAGAATAGTATACGTATTAACATGCAAATTGTTGTTCATTTTATTATATGTGCGCAAACATCATTTTTGTTAATCCCATATCTTTGGTATAAAATATTTGTATGTAATACATACATGTACACGTGTATGCAATAATGTTCGGTGTTCGGATATCGCTTAACTGCAAAGTCTTTTCTTGTCAAATTAGCAAGTTCCCCTTGCCTCTGCAGCCACAATGTATCATTATGTTCACGAAAACCTGAAATGAAATTTTGAATATGATATATATATACATGTACATGTATATGCACAGCATTGATACACTATATGCAGTTATACATTTAAATACACATTGTCAGAAATGTTAAATGAAAATTAAAGAACTTTATTTTGTATATTTACCTTATAACTGTAAATGTTTTCCATGTCCTCATCAGCAATGGATGGGTAGTGCTCCAACACAGTAAGACCAAGTCGTTTCAGCTCTTTTGTCATACATTTGAATGGTTTGGTCGACTTCTTGAAAGAATCCCCTTTCATTTAAGATGTCAATGTCTCTGTGTTTTGGCAGATGCCGCTGTAATCCTTGTCGGTATGATTGCATATTTGATTTGTTTTGTGCATTTCTGTGCATTTCTCCGTTTTTTGTTTTTTTTTCTTTTCCAGGTAAAACTTAGCTTGAACTTCGCCAAATTGGTCATTGTCCTGCTGAATATTCAAACGGTAGGCCTTTCTCCGTCATGTATTTATGGCAACTATTTAATGCCATGTTCGTCTGCTTCTTAGTGTTTTTTGCTATCAATATTATGCATTCAATTCCCCTTTCGTCGTCTTCCAGTACCTCAAATAATTTTTTTGCGGCATTATCCCTACGGCCCGTCTGCTGTATTGACAATACGCCGGAAGCTCGGCAGAAATTCGTTTGATTGGTTGTTAGGAAAAAAGAGACGAAAGATACCAAAAGGTTTATTCAAACACATAAGTCGAAAATAAACTGACAACGCCATGGCTGAAATAAAAGACCAACAGATAAACATCAGTACACAAAACACAACACAGAAAACCAAAGATTGAGCAACACAAACCCCACCAAACACTGGTGGTGATCTCAGTTGATCCGGAAGGGAAAGCAGATCCTGCTCCACATGTGGCACCCATGTGTTGCTATTGTAAGTACAAACCCGGTGATAAGTCTAATTATGTAGGTCACATTCGGGGAAAAGGGGAATGCGTCATACGGAATTGCAGTTTTTATATTTTTTTTATAGATATTCAAAACAACTGTGCAATATCACTTTTCTATCCGACGTTTTCAATCTGCCTTTGAAAATACGGTTTGACATGTTACTATACATTTGAACGAATCAAATTAGTTAAAATATACAAATTAATAATATGGGAAATTATCTGTTTATTTCACGACGTCAAACACAAGAATCAATTAGCGGCCATCACCATTTCAATGATAGTTTGGCGCTAATTGCATCACAAATATATGTAACATTGCATCGTGGTTAATTGCTTAAATAAAATATTTAATGAACAAACTGTTGACACAGAGATATGTCTCTCCTGTCTGAACATAATTCATAGAAAAGGAAAATCTGATGAATAATAACATTGCTAATTAAATCGAGGTTGCTGGACCATAACCGAAGGGGCTGGGGCCTCGAAGTGGTCGACAAACTGAGATGTACTGATAGTAATGCAACTTTAAGAACATACCATTGTCTATCATGAAAAGTTCCTATCAAACTGACTGAGGCAGAAATCTTAACATTGAAATTGGTAATTAATTGAAAGTCACTGGACCATGACATACGGAGGCAGGGCTTGGAAATTGTTGTCAAACTAATATGTACTGATAGTAATACAACTTATTAAAAATATCAATTATTTATCACAATTAGTTCCTATCAAACTGAATTCAGCAGAAAACATAACATTGAAAATTGTTAATTAATTCAAACTCATGACCTAGGGCAGGGCCTCGTAATAATCGTCAAACTGATATGAACCGATAGTATCACAAGTAGTTCCTATAAAGAGAGAGGCGAAGGATACCAAAGGGACATTCACAATCAAAAGTCGAAAATAAACTGACAACGCAATGGCTAAAAAAGAAAAAGACAAACAGACAAACAACAGTACACAAAACAACATGAAAACCAAAGACTGAGCAACACGAACCCCACCAAAAACTAGGATTGATCTCAGGTGCTCCGGAAGGGTAAACAGATCCTGTTCAACATGTGACACCATTCGTGTTGCTCAAGTAAGTACAAACCCGGTGATATGTGGTAGGTCATATTCGGGGGAAAGGGGACGAGATGGTAGTTACGACAATTGGAACATGTCGGTCGTCATCTGTGAAACAGATATTCCATAACGGTCAACTTATTTTCTTTCTTCCTATACCATCAATTTTGTCATTGCAACCATATGGTGTCGCAGTTCCCAATTGTCGAATCCAGTAATCTTTTTTTTGTCTACGGAGAGGTGTTGCAAGATGAAGATTGTTAGTCATGTTGTATATTTTTTTCGATGATGCAATCTTGCATAGAAAGCTAAGGATTGAATGATCATGCTGATTGAAATGCTGGTAAACAATGTTGCTTGCATTGTTGTTGACCTAAGCAGAAAACATAACATTGAAAATTGCTAATAAATTCAAAGTCATGACCTAGGGGACAGGGCTTCAAAATAGTTATTCAACTGATATGTACCGATAGTAATGCAAATTTATAGAATATATAATTGATGTATCAACGTTAGTCCCTATCAACCTAATTTAAGCAGAAAACTTAACATGGAAAATTGTTAATAGACTGAATGTCACTGGACCATGACTTAGGGGGAAAGGCCTCGAAATAGTCGTAAAACTGATATGTACTGATAGTAAATGTTACTTTAGAGACAATATCATTGATCTTTCACAAGTAGTTCCTATCAAACTGACTTAAGTAGAAAACCTAATAATTGTTGACGCATACGACGACGATACCGCAGCCTTCGTCGTTGCCGGAAAAGCAACATAATATGTATCGCCTTTCGTCGAAGGCGAGACCAAAACCTAGAAAAGAGATACTTTCTAAATAAGAGATGTTTTTACCCTTTTCTCATTTTTATTAAATGTTGATACCAATGCATAGGTGTTTTGGTTTCATTTCATATAGGTTAATCTTTATTTGACATACAAATTAATGCGTTTACTCTTTGTTGTTTTGTGTAATAAAAACTTTACCTTGTACACGTTTCTGTATTCTGCCTTTATAGTCAATATCAGTTTATATACCAGAATGTTCAACCCGATAGACAGTCCCCACCTAAAATACAAAAGCTTCTCTATAGCTTTAGTCTTTAACCGCAAAACTTGCCCTACCTTCTGGAAATGCGCTTCTAACATTTAATAGACGGTAAATTCAGACAAGGTTTTAGCAAAGTTAATAATTATCGTCTCTATCAAAAGTCTGAGAATAACAATTAATTTGTTTACACCTTTTGTCAAACATTTGAAGTTATATGAAAGCAGTATCGTCTTATGTGAAATCAATTTTACGTCATTGAGGTAAAGATGTCGATTTGAAAAGCTGAATAAAATTCGGAGATGGAGTAAAAAACGGCCATTGCCGCCACTTGTCCTTTATGTAGGGATCATGTCAACGAAACAGTACAATAAGAAAAACATAGAGTTTTAGGCAACTGACAAGAGTATCGTATGTCAAGAACTTAATCGCATCGAGTCTATGTCTGTACAAATGAATATAAATAAAATCATAAGCGAATAACAAAGATCATTTTTACTTTTAAAATTCTATTTTTGATATTGTTGGAAAATATATTATGTATGCACATTGTCGAACAACTGATGCCAAAATACTCAACACATACATGTAAGTATAGTTTCTCCGGTTTTAATGTTTTTTTTCGGGCTATATGAGTTTAATTGATTTATTGGTAGAATTGTGCTTATCATCAAGCGGCAAATATCACATTTAGATAGAAACAAGTTACAAGTCACAGTTTCTCTATAGCAGTTTTAAGTTATTATATTGTTCATAAAGGTTTCATACACGGCTAATTATTCAAAAAGCAGCTCGCTTTCATTGCAAAAACTTCTTAATTGTATACTAAATATTATCCCAAATATAAATAATTTTCACATAATTGGAAAAATCAGGAACAAAGTCATTATCATTTTTTACATCACAACATATTTCCGTCTTAAACAAAACGCTGATACGAAGTTTGTATACGACATTAATACACATTTCTATAGAGGTTATTGGTGTGAAAACTGGGTTGCTGACCCATTAGCTTAACATAAACTTCCTTTATACTCTTTTTCAGTTTGTGAGTTAATCGCCCCAGTTTGCACATTAATAACCTCTAAAAATGTGTGTTTAATCCTATAGCGGCGTCATACATTCACTTACAAAGTATGCATTTTCAAATCCTTCCGAGTCGGAGACTTTATTAAGTTTGTAATCGCTGAATTAGGACTATATTTGAGGAAAATGAATAACATTCCTATTGTAAAAATGTAAATCGCCCCTACAGTGAAAATGGTAGAATGTATCAATATTTGACAGTAAACGTGAGCTACATGACGAAAGCAGCATAGTGTAATTTAATTCAATATCGACAAAACCGGTTTAAAGTTGTACAACATTAATGATTATGTTAAACGATATATTTTTTTCGGCAAGCTCTGTTCATGAAAATTCTATATATTGAACTATATGTGTATCGATTTCACACATAAATGGCAGTATACGCGATAAATACCTGTCGGCATGTCTTACCTGTATCAAGACTTTTTTAAAACAATGCATTTGATATGATATTTCTCATTTTTATCAAAAATCATAACTTTTTCGTCTGTCTACTTGTTATTCTACATTAGAATGATATGACCGATACAGCTAACATGGTATTTCTGGATGCACTTGTATGTACTGTATATTAAAATATTACAGCATTAGTCCTGCTAACCCTTGAATGAATTACTAAACTTCCAGGCTGTAATAGTTAGTTTAACAATTCCTTTAAATATCTATTAAAAGGATATATATATTAAGATAGCAGAATATAAATACATTTTGAAAATTCAATTTTCTTCAATTACATGTTTACGGTTCATATCATTTTGTTGGCTGAAATTGATTGTTTTCTTGTATTGTTTTAATTACTATTGGCTTTTTAACCCTATAAACCCGTGAAAAGGAGGGCTAAGGCCGTTAGGAAATCACATGGGTTTAGTCAACGTTCCATTCTTACGAAACATTAGAAATATCATAGCTCATATACCCCCTTCAGATGAAATTTAAGAAAATATTCAAAACTGAAAAATAGAAAATACGATTATGAAAGAGTAAACATTGTTATTATTTTAATGAAAAAAAGTAAATGGCCGTTGCATAGCGTAGTGCAAATAACTAATAGGCTCCTTCAATACAAAGCACGTTAAATGATTTGAATACATATTATTGAAAAGTTAAATGTCTTAAATCTGTTAGTTAAATAAATGTGTCCTATTAAACCACCCAGTTAAATCGATGGTACTACTAAAAGTAGAAGACGATCACTTCGTGTGGTGAGTTTTTATATATAACATTTCTGCTTCACCTCTTTTTCACGTAATTGTTTTACTGACTTTTCTTGATTTTAACATCTTTCATGGCTTTTATATTCTTAATGTAATATCAACAATTGTTGTTACATAGCTGTCCATCTTCTTTCATGTTTCAACATATGGAGAGTCTTTTAGTCTGACTTTTTTTTAACTCACCTGGGCCAAAAAAAAAAACATGTGATCTTCTCTCATCACTTAACGTCCGTCGTCCGTTAACTTTTACAAACATCTTGAAACTACTTGGCCAAATTTCACTTAACTTAACCACAAGCATCATTTGTGGTATCTAGTTTAAAAACGTGTTCGATTACCCTCACTGCCAACAAACATAGCTAGAGATAGATTAAATGGGTAAAACGCATGTTTTGAAACCGCTATAAAATGAGAAAATCTGACATAGACAGAAATGTTAAGAATGTTGAGATCTGATTAATGTCCTTGACATCAAAGCTGTCAGATAACTTCTTATACATTGTAGGAATTGTTGCCCTCAAATTACAAATTTGGCCAATTGTTTTCAGTTTTATCTAGTATCTCTTAAACTGTAATAGAAAGAGAAAAAATTTAATAGCAAAAATGTTAAGCAAGACAAGACCTATAAATTTGTCAACATGGGAGAAATAGTCCGACGACTCCTTATTTAAGTTATTGCACTTTAATGACCATTTTTATCAATTTTGCGGTTTTGCTTTATATCTTAAAAGCTATAATAGATAGACAGATAAAAACTCAAATAAATAATAAAGATCAGCAAGACAAGATCTGCAAATAAGTCTAAAGGTCGATATCACCAGTCGACACACTATTGGAGTTATTGCTCTTTAATATTTACTCATTTTAGTGGTTTTGTCTTTTAGGCCAAAAAAAATATTTGTGTTTCCTATTACATCAGTTTTCAAAATAGGGTAGGTAGGTAGGTTTTTTTTATCGGAGGGGGTAGGGTGGGAGTGTTCGATAGATTTAGATTTGCCAGTGATCAAAAGGCAAGAATGTAGCTATACGGTACAGCAAAACCCGTGATGTAAATAAAAGGCAACAGTAGTATACCGCTGTTAAAAAGTCATAAATCGATTAATAGAAAACAAATGCGGGTTACAAACTAAAACCGAGGGAAACACATCAACTATAAGATGAAAACAACGAAACAACAGAAGAACTGAACTGCAAAAAAAAAAAACGCCAACATACATAGAAACGGACTATTTGATACCAACTGCCATATTCCTGACTTGGAACAAAAAAATGGTGGGCTGAACCTGGTTTTATGGCTAGCCAAAACTCCCGCGTATATGGCAAAGTTAAAAAAATACCGCTACAATGACAACACTACGTTACAGGAATACAGTACAAACAAACGCAAGAACACTCAGCACAGAGAAATAAATAATATAATAGTACATTATAACATGTAAACTGCAGAATAACAACGGACATCTCCCATGAATTTGTTAAAACAACAGCACAGGACACCACAAACTACACGTCACATGAATGGATCAACTCCACAAAAAAGTGACGTATACATTATCAAAGGTAATCTTGAAATTCATACAATTATATGTAACGAGATCCAAAAATTCACAATTATTTTCACAATACTAGTTCAAATAATTATCATGATTATGGCGGTCTTGAAAGGCTATTTGAATTCATGCTGTGGCGACGTCATAATTATTTGGACTAACACAATACTTTATCTATGGAAAATGGAAATTAACGCGACTATACTGACGAATAAGACATATGTGAAATGTACCGAAAATACCGAATTCTAACCACAAACGATAAGACATAAATAGATTTGACTGCGACTAAGTGGGTTCTATTTATCTCAGCTTTATAATTAGTGCATCTTCAATATTTGTAAACCTGTGTATTTATTTATATCTGATAATGAAGTATCAAGCCATTAGATATCAAACTATTCTGTTAATGAAATTCATTATTTATTATTAAAAATGTATAAAGTTAAAAAATTTAACAAAGGACAAGGTACGATAAGGGGCAACTTAAATCAACGAATTGAAACACTTCATTTGCATTTAAATATATACATGTTTTGTACTTGTAAATACGGTGATCCAACCAAATGTTTATTAATGTGTGCTGAATGCGTATTTTTCACTTTTGCGGTAATTATTCTTCTGTCATCTGTGTCATTCGTGAGTCTGTAGTTATTATCGTAAGAATGGAGTTCCGTTGATCCGTTTCCGACCGGAGATTCGTTTAAATTGTCAATGGCGGACAAACAACAAATGCAAGATGACAAACTTTCAGAAGCGATTTGGAAAGGAACATGAAGTTTTTAATGCAATAAATGAAGAAACTATATTTGTTGTAGCGAAAATAAGAATCGGTTGATCTAATCACATAAAAAGTGTTAAGGTCGGCAAAACGGCCGTAAAAAAAAATAAGGTCGGTTGAGTAACCGGAAACACATATATATTATTATTTGGCCTTAAAATGGAAAATATAATAGAAAGATAGACACTTCAAATAGCAAAATATATCAATAAGACAATATCTACAAATAAGTCAACGTGACCGAAACACTTTTTGGGGTTCTATCTTTTTAATGACAATTTTTATTTATTTTTTACGAAGTTTAATTTTTCCGAAATCGTTTATTTAGACTCAGTAAACTCTGTATAGGAGTGATTGCTCTTCAAAGATTTTTTTTTACCTTGATATGTCTAAATATGTGAGGTTACCGGCAGATCGCTATTTATGGCAACCGTACTGTCAAATATATGTATAAATAACTACCTTAGATTGTGTTAACTGAAGATAAGATTAAAGCAATTTGGATAACCGTTGAACAACAGGTGAGGGATCAATATCCTTACATTGTCCATCTGTAGTTAATGATACTATTTATCAGACAAAATGTATTAAAGCATTGAATTCTGCCAGACTGACAGTTAAACCAGACATTGGTTACACTGTCCATCACCATAAAATGGATGATCGCTACCTAGCTGCGTGCCAAATACATTCATCAATAATTATAAAATATTTTCAATCTAATAAAAAAGAAAAATTGTTAACTATATATACAAATTATATTATTCAAAAGAAGTTGTGCTGCAGGTACACCTTTTTTCTTTCTAAATTGTAATTCATTCTTCTGTTGCAGTACATGAAAATGCATGAATACTTAATATTTTATAAATGAAAACAATAAGACCTTGAATAGTGTTCAGGAAAATAATGTTTCTTACAATTAACAGAGTCACCCTATCAGGCATCTGATTTAAATATGTTTTCACTTCTGGACATGTTTCACAATGTCCCAGAATCCAAATCTTGACAGGTTAACGAATTATTATGTACAATTTGAAAACAAATTGTTTGCTTTTTTTCAAGAATATTAAAGCTATATAATCTATGTAAATTTCTGTACACATTTCCCATTGTCAGTAAAACAAGTTCACAAATAAGTTACTATTGTTTATATTTCAATTACCTTCTATTCACAATACTTACCGGTGTTTGGTCTTATTTGTGGAAGAAAATATTATATTGTTTGACTCAACAGTTTATACCTGGATGATGACCATCACACTGTAAGCCTGCATAACTCGAAACCAAACATAACAGTACACCGCATCGTGATAACTGAATTTAAGTTCAGGTCTTAAATTCTATTACATTTATTTAGTAGAAATAAGTTCATGATATGAAACAAGTTATGTTGCGAATAAAATTACCTTATATAACACATCTGACTGGACACACTATATCTATATATATTGATATGAAAATGATGTCTTCTTGTATGTACTTTTTAAAAGATCAAAGCTGAAAATTGTTTAAAGACAAATGCATAGGGATCATAAGCTATATTATTTCATAGTGATTTTCCTTGTTTAATTTAGTTTTTAAATAAACAAAGTTTTGAAAATTAATATTTCTTTATCTTGTATGTACTTTTTTTTCTAGCAGTTATCATGTCTACCGTTCAATGGTATTTATTAGTGATTTTGCAAAGTGTGTGTTTGAAAAGTGCCACTGCGACATTCTTTGTTAATGAATCAACGCATATTGAATTAAGAAAACTTTGCATCACACTTGCTTTACCTGCTAAAGCATCAGGTCCCGATTTCGACATGTTTGAAAACCTATATAATGATCAATTATTCAAAGCAGGGAATCATATATTTGATAACATGAATGATAACGAAGCTCGCATTAACACTACAGAAGCAGAATGCAGTTATTTAGATACTTCGACTGTTGGTTGTGTGTACTTACGTTTATATAAAATAGGACAATATGTGAAATACGATTTACAGAGACTCAGCAGTGTCCTAGACAGTGAACATGACAACAATTCATATATGTATTCAGCTCTGCTTTTGGCCTGGTACCTTGATCCAGTTTTATTAAAGTTAAATTGCGGCCCTGTTGATTTGATTTCAAAAATACCAGTAGCTCAGTGGATATATGCTGCCGAATTTGAAAATCATCTGTTAACACGATCTAATTTATGTTCATGGACTAAACCGTTCAGAAAGACTGTTTCTGAACATCTAATTTCTGAAGTTTCAGAGTGTTGTTTAATCAACCGTGACGACCCATATTGTCAACTGATTCCCTTTTTTGAATTGGCAGATTCTATAGATAATCTGTGTGGTTTGGTGACAGAGGCAGATTGGAATGAATCTTCACTGGAAATTAAAGCTGCAAAGTTTTCAATTTTTACCTTATTCCAAAGAGCACCTAAAAATATGCATCAAAATTCTAAGATACAAAAAAGTGAAATAACAAAAATAACAACAGAAATTCTAACTACGATTTATGATGAGTTCAGATCCAAACAATTGATCAAGACTAACAACCTTCTGAAAATACTTCCTAAAAGTTCTGCTGTTAAATGCAACTTTATGGCCGAATATCCATCATTTGATTGGCTTCTGTGTGCATTCGCTAAAACATTAGACCAATTAAGGGCATTTGTTCTTACGTATGGAACAGGGGTCTCTGGATATACTTCAAAAAGAAAGGTCTTGGTAACATCCATTGACTATAAAGAATACATAAAGAACATGCGAATCTCACAAATAAAAGAACTTAGCCAGGAAATGTCACTTGACCTGCAGGTTGCTGCTGTTCAAATAAAAAACGAAATTCAAGATCGCTTTCAACAACTAGGAACTTATTTCAAAAGCATAGCTCAGTTTGAAAGTAAAAAATTAACAGCAGATATAGATAGTATAAAATCTGATATTGATTCATACAACAATATTCACGAAAAAGCAAAAACAAAACTAAAGTCGTCAGTTGGGGTTCTTCTGCTTGCTTTTACTTCAGCCGCCGCAGGAGATTTAGTTGAAGCAGGAGTAAAATTAGCAGCACGTGCTGCAGAAGCATCAAATCCCCTTAAATGGATTTTTAATAGTGGTAATACAGTTGATGTTTTGGAAGCTACCGGTGAAGTAGCACAAGCTGCTGCAATTGTTGCTAAATCCGTTGCTAAAACAGGTTATTTGATAAAGCTTCAAAAACAGTCTGCTGAAATCAGCAAAAAAATAAACCAAAACGCACCCTTACTTCAGACAATCAAGAATATCATAGACAGAATCACACCAGAATCAATATCTGACGAAATGTTTTCCAACTGCAATCTAATTTTTTTATACATTATGAAAATTACTCTGGAAAGCTTGAAAAGTACGAGTTGACTGTTTTGAGTAGCTATTGGGAAGGTTTTATCGATGACCTTTGTTCATCAATTGAAGAAACAAGTGGTGTGGCATCAGCGGCGTTTAAAACAACAATATGGGCTACAAATGCTTGTCCAGATGCAAAAGCAGAAGCTATAAAGCTTGTGGTGTCATTAGAAGAAATCTTTGATTTTCAGGAAAATCTACTGGAGAAGATGGCTTCGTTGATGAGATCACTTACACAAATACAAAGCTCATCAATACTTGGTTCAGGAACACGTGCAAGGTTTCCTAGTAATTTAACAATTTTCGAAATAGAATCATTTGCAGCTGCATCTTACATATCAACGAGCATTGTACAATTTGCTAACGTGTATATGCTTTGTGACATCCTAGAATACAAAATGGGAAGACAACCAAATGACTGTCAAGGTATTTCTACAAATGTTGATAGGTTATTATCCTTGAAAGACGTAAGCTGCAATCCAATTTTAAAATATGTAGATCTGCCCACTCAACCAAACTCATTTAATGAAACAAATCGAAACTGGATAGATTTATCAAAAATATACAAAGGTGAAACTGTTCAATTTCAAATTCCGAACTCAAAATGGCTTATTGACAGAGGATGGATACCGGACGCCCATAAGAGCTTTGTGATTTATATTGACGGATTTGAAATGTACTTGCCAGTTCACAACAGTTTCTCGAATCAGGTAACCAAAAATATGTACAGTTAAAAATACATTTCATTCTTTTACTTTTATATTCTTCAAATAGTAAATATAGAATAAAAATATCTTTGTAAAAACAAACAGGGTTATATATACTAGTAAAAAAAGAAACGTTATATCAGTTTTTATTAGTTTTTGAAAACTTCGTGCATAATTTAATTATCTTGTGTCTGAACATTTAAAAGTGATGTTGTATTCTTATCGATTTTGGTCGTTTGAATATGTTTTAGAATGTTTTAACGTCGTTTTCAGAAATTGACGGTTTTATTTACTACTTTCTAAATAAAGCGTCATCCCGGTGTGTTTGAATTGTTATGAAGGTCACAAATTGTGTCGTTTAAATCAGTTAACAAAAGGTTAATTTGAAAACGATAAAAATCTACACGTAAGTCAACACCCTGCCCCATTTTCGTCAAGATGAGAGGGAAAGAACCATTGGGATGTTGCAAGCAGGAATGTCACAAAATGCAGTTGAAAACCAAATTAATTTATAGATTTGTGGTTCGTTTGGTGCACACAGGCACCCAATCTGGTCGCCCTCGTTCCGGAAGAGAAGACCTCGACCAACGACGTTACATCAGAACAGGCAAATTGGTCAGATGCAACTGCGCAATTGCTTTGTGACTGCAGCAACTACAGCCAGGCGTGTACCCGGAAGATCAAACAACAGAATTTCAGACAAAACTATCCGAAATCGTCTTCGTCAGTGTGGCCTACGGGCACGACGTCCGTTGAATGGAGCAATACTGAAACGACGTCACAGAGTTTCCCGGCTTCAATTGTGTCTTTATCTTCATAGAGGTTGATTTTTGAACGATGTGTTCATTGTTATAAAATATAAGTTGACATTTTATACATTATATGACATGAAATTTGTGTAAGTAAACGTTTCTTTTTTTACTAGTATATCTGTATCGCGATCTTCTATGTATAATTTTGAGACTTATTTTATGTTTGCATAATCGATTGATTTTACTTGTTTTCATCTAAAAAGATCTTTCAATACTAGACTAAGTAATGTACCACTTGATAATTTTGATTTCATTTTTTTATCATAAAAATGATGTAATTCCTTTTCATTTTATAACGACTTTTTTATTGAAATATTTCGCTTTTCATATTTTCATAAAAACTTTTTTTCTTGGAAGCTTGGAATAATAGAAAATATTTGATCTGATTTTTTTATATTTTTACAGACGACTTAATATATTATCATTTCTGTGCATAGGTAGAAGTGATTGTTACTCCAAGTAATACCGGAAACAGATTATATGATTACAAAGACGGAACTGAGTATATCATAACACCATCTATTCCTATGCGAATGTCATACTCTCTAGGCAAAGACCTTACCTGCCGTCAAGAACGTATTGAAAATCCATACCGTGTCTGCGATACTGATGGAGGGAATTTGATGCCACAGATATGCATTCACACACTAGGTAATAATGAAAAAACAACTATAATAGAGTAAAAGACCAAACCAACAGCCAGCTGTTGTAATATAAATATTTAGAATCGAAATGCTAGTTTACTACGGGGCAACTGTAGATGTTAGTTTACCGATGTTCAAAACTCGAAAATCATTTTGAATATACAAACCAAGAAAAGATTTCCTATGAACACGTATGAATTCCATTCGTACTACATGTTACAGTACAATGAAGCAGTTTCGGGTGTGTCGACAGGTTAAATTTTCCCTACAATGCAGTATAAAGACTCAAGATTCAATAGGGATCAAGCAGAACACATAGAAAATCTCAGTAATATTGACAAATTCTATTGCCTTAATTTTGATTTTATTTAGGTACTGATAGTGTCATCGATCCTGATAAAATCAAGCCATCAATATACGGTCAACTAGATATTAGAGTTTCCGGATTTGAAAAGTCCAAACTTTCAACACCTTCGACTAGAGTCCCAATCAAAGTTGGACTAAAATATTGCTTTATTGACCCATATGAACGGAGAACAAAGAGAAACACGTAAGACATTAACTAATAACAGTTTCTCATCATGAATCAACTACGTACTTCCAACAATACTTCTTCATTTTATAATTAACTTCTCGTGCATCTATGCAATTTATATACATACATAAACGTGTGCCACATATCACATTGGTGACAATCAAATACACAAATATAAATGTGTCACGTATCATATGAGTGACAAAAGTTATTTTTGATTTAACTTTATTTATTTTCCCATTTTACTAAATACTAGTATTGAGCGCCATTAATTGTACAATACACTCATTGAAAAAATAATTGCCAATTGTAAGATGATAGAACACCATAAAGTGTTGCAAAAAAAAACACTTGCACAAATCAGCTCAGGCTAAAATGTAAAAGCTAAATGCGCGTTTCGTGACTTCAGTGAAACCCATTTATACAGTTGAAATGCCAAATGTATAACGAAGTAGAGTAGAAAACCTTATCATTTTTGAATGATATTGATATTTTATGAACAGTGCAATGTCAGAAAAGGACCGTATTAACCACAATCATCGATCTAATACACGTGGTTGTAAGCACTCATCCAAGATACCAGGCTACGTCAGATACACGTTTCGTCTACATCAGAATCATCAATGGCGCTTGAATCAAAACAATGCGAATGCAAAATTTAAATCAAAAGTAAAGAGCATCGAAAGTCAAAAATCCAAAATTTGTGCCAAAAAGGTCAGCAAACCGCTAACAAAATTCATATGATAATTATCAATGTAAATGTCTCTTTATAGAAATATATTATCGTATCATAGGGTTGGAATTATTGTATTCAAACCATGATACTAATCGGAAATATACAAAAATTGCTTCCTGTCAAAAGGACTTATTTAAGATGTATGTGATGAAGTTTTGAGGAAACAAAAATATGTCTTAACTTTCAATTTATTTGTAATATTTTCATAGACAATTGCTATGTTCATAAAAAAATATTAATGCAATTACGTTGCAAGTGAAGATTCTAAACCCTTATGATTTGGAAACTCAAAATTTTCCATGTAAAATTTCATTATTGCTGTTGGCATTTTGATATTTAAATTTTGTCAAGGCCTTATCTAAAACAATAAGGACGACCACAATGACATTTTACAAAATTTCAGATCTCATGAAAAGTCAGCTATTTCATTATAATTTATGAGAAAATTATGAAAATATTGTTGTTCTTTTAGGGGACAGACGGTAGGTGACATATGCTGTAGCGGTAATAGTTTTTACCAGAATGGTCATTGTCAAGATTGCCCTCCAGGTACCATCTCAACGTATAATGGTTTGTTCTGTGGTGAGTTTTAAAATAAAGTTGGTTTTACATAGCTGAATAACATTTTAACCCGTGTTATATTCGAGTCCATGCATTGCAGAAGACGCTAACATTGTCAACGGATCGAGTTCATGCAATTCGAAAACCCTGTGTTTTTTGTACTTTACCTTTATTTGAAAATTAGATTTATGAGATTTGAAAATCGGTAAACTTCTCTTGATTTTCATGGATAAGTGCCGGATCATATCAAAAATAAGGTTATAAAAGAGAGGCGAAATATACCAAAGGGACATTCAAACTTATAAGTCGAAAATTAACTGATAACGCCATGGCTAAAAAAGAAAAAGACCAACAGACAAACAATAGTACACGAAACACAACATAGAAAACTAATGACTGAGCAACACAAACCCCACCAAGTGTCATGATTAAAATTCACGTTGAAAAGCGGCAACGCCTGTTCAATTTTATGACAAAATAAAGAACAGTTGAAGTTGCATCATTAAACTACTGTAACATCCTGTTTGATCGCAGCCTTATGTTAGCAATGGCCACTTTTCGACCATATCTAACCTTAATATGCCCGTAGGTTATGTTGTTTACACTCAATCATATCAAATTACGTGGTTTTTCTGGCTCTTGTGAAGGTTTTGCTTAGCAATTTTACAATTTGAGCATCAAAAAATCAAAATGAAGTTCTAAGTCTCTTAGGTGACTCTTTGCATTATTTTGCTCCTAATCAAAAATAAAAGAACAATTTTATCAGCAACCTTTGATATATTATATATTTCATTATATATATAGAGTTGGTTTAAGATTTGCTATGTTGTTTCACTGAAAAGATTTTTAAAAATAGATTCTTCGTAAAACTGAAAGCATGATGGTTGATAAGTACCGATAAAGCTAAAGAGTAAAGGAGGTGACTTCTTGTTATCCCTATTGATTCCTATATTGCATTACTATAGCGTATGCTTACCTGAATGATCTCTTGTACAATTTTTTTTAGTTAAAGTTATTGACGTCATTTATTCTGATCAAATTATGCAAGATTTCACATATGCCGATGCAGTGGCCGGATGTAAAAACAGTGGTAAGAAACTAGCGAGCAAAGATAGTCTCCTTCTCGCAAGAGATTTGGGAAGTCAGAGCTGTCTTTGTGGTTGGATAGAAGGCGGTATTGTCGATTCAGCAAGATCAAGAACCGATTGTGACGTACAAACACAATGTCAGGTTGATGAATATCTGAAATATGCATACTGTGATACATCACATGATCTTGTCACACTACCATTAATCAACAATCAAGAGTCGACGACAAGTGGATTATCAATTGGAGCAATTCTGGGGATTATTTTATCTTTCATTGTCATAGGTGCTCTAGTTGCTTTTGTTCTATACCAACGAAACAACCTGTGTAATGTGTAAGTATAAGTCATGAAAATTAAGACGTTCTTAATAAATTTACAGTTTATTTAATATGATTACGATTACATTGTTTGAAGAATATAGTCGTTCAAACAAATAAATGTTTACATTTTCAAGACACAAAATGGGGAAAGCAGATTTTTGTAGCAGTATTGATATAGCTACATGACATAGTTTAGTGGTATTCGTCACCGATGGCCATCGAATTACAGAGAGGACACACTATTTTGCCTCTTGGCAAATTTTGCCATTTCCAACGGTCTCGACTGGCAATCGGTGACTACCACTTTTAAATTTACAATGGATGTAAATATGATATGGGGATAAATCTTAGATACACTTTTTTAAACAGATATTAGTTTTGAACATTGTTTAGCACAATGCTTTAGGAGACTTAGATATAAGAAGATGTGGTATGAGTGCCAATGAGACAACTCTCCATCCAAGTAAAAATTTATAAAAGTAAACCACTATAGGTCACAGTACGGTCTTCAACACGGAGCCTTGGCTCACACCGAACCGTAAGCTATAAAAGGCCCCAAAAAATTACTAGTGTAAAACCATTCAAACGGGAAAACCAACGGTCTAATCTATATAAAAAACGAGAAACGAGAAACACTTATGAACCACATCAACAAACGACAACTACTGAAAATCAGATTCCTGACTTAGGACAGGTGCAAACAAATGCAGCGGGTTTAAACGTTTTAATGGTACCAAACCTTCACCCTTTTTCTGAAACATTAGTGTAACATCACAACATAGAAAGACACACTATAAAATATCAACTGAAATAGCTTAACTCAATCAAAAGACATATTAACACCATTGAACATACACTGAACAAATAAATTTGACCTATGACACAATGTTAATACAAAATAAATAAACTAAGGGAAGAATATTCAAAAAAGTAACATGTTATATCGGTAAGAAATGTTAAACAATTAAAGAAAAACAATATGCTCGAACATAAATACCATCCATTTGCAATAACTATAAACACAGGTAAATGAAAATAATTTTGTTGTCAGGTGTTCGTGTACAGTACCAATCGAGAAAGGAAATATTATTACCAAATGAATAATTTTGAAGTTCATAGTACGAAGTGAAAATTTATAGTTATACCAAACACTTATAAAAGCTGGTATATAGACCAGATATAACCCTGAATAACATTAAATAACAAAAAAGCAATACAATTAGTATCAACAGGTCAAATAAACAAGAAAGTACGATTTGAGAGTACTCGCAGTTACTGACAGCTAGTTAAAAGCCAAAACAATTTGCACATTTCTGAATACCAAAACTGTATAAATTTATTTTTAAGTTTCTGCTCAACACATTTTATAATCCATATTGACGAAAAATCAGTTTGGTTCTGCCAAATATTTGACATACCACAACAATCTAAAATATTCTTTATAAATTTCAACCACTTAGATTCATAACCATAATCTGTGTAGTGGACAAGTAGCAATTTATATAAAAATGAGGATAATTTCGTAACATTTCCTCTAACCACTCTTCACCAGATATTTATCCTACGTATCTTTATTTGTAGTTATGTATGGAAAATATCTAACTCACCATATAAGAAGAAAAGAAAAATTGAAAAGAAAGACAATTCATTTCGAAACATTCCTTCTATTTCAGAATCAGAAGACGAAACATTGGTATGCATAGCAATAGCACGTATCAAGACTTTGATATGGTTAAAGTGAACGAAAAGACCGTGAAATTATAAAACAAGAAATTACAATGACATGTTATAACATTGTTACTCCCCTTTGATTTGACAGTTTATATTGTTACTTTGGTATTAACTTGTGTTAATTACCTAGTTGTGTTTATATTTTTCACTGTGGTCTTCGTTCCTCACTTGATAAAGGCAGATGTCTGTTGTTGCGGTCTGTTCCGTATTTTACAGAAGGAATAGCTTACCTGGACCTAATATTATTAAATGACTTCGTTAAATCTACGTATTGAATTTATTCACAAGTTTGATTGTTCATTTTTGTATTTGATTACATTTACTCTCATAGTAACGCACCAAATGTAACATTATGTGTTCCTGTTCTTGTTTATGAAGAACTTGCGTATTACGTCACCAGTAAACGACGCTTTTGTATAAATATTAGAACAGAACGCATTTTCCAACTGGGAGATTCTCTCCAAGAACCTCACCACGATAAGCAGTAAATTTTAAACTATTATGATTTGCTGCAACAAGTACAAGTGCTTGATGAAAATATTTAATAGACTGGATAATTTAACCAAGTCTTCATATCAAAATGCTGAAGTACTGGTTGCTTGGGTAAATCGTTGACTATGCACTGAGTATGCCGAGTATTTGAATGCAGTGCACCAAGGAGATTCTTTTGCATCAAATATGTAGAGTACTAGTATTAGTATGCAGTATCTCGAGTAGATTGTCGGCTCCTAATGTCTGCAGAATTGTTTGGTTAAACTTGGTGCAAGTAATGTTCCTAGCTGTAATATATATATAAATGTATTTTATTTTATATGTCGTATGTTTTATGAACCACTGTTCTTGTTATTATTGAGTTTTACAGTAGCAGCAAATCATAAAATTTATGAACTTCCATTATAATTTTTGATTTTTCTTCCTTCACCGGAGGCCCACATATATACGTATCGCCGTGATTCCTGACTCGAAAACACCGGAACATTACAATATTTCAGTTTAAATTGTTCGTATTTTTAGTCATACATCTAACGTTTCTATATGTTTATAAATCGCTTGCTTTTCAATGTTTTGGTTTTTAGAGTTTCTGATGAAGGGAAATGCAAAAGCTTCGGACGCACTAAATCCATGAAATCGTGTTCCATTTTAGTGATATCACGGATTTATTAAATGAACGTCAAACATTTGAATCAATTAGTTGACGTCACCGTTTCAATAACAGTTTGGCATCTATTACGCCCCAAATGTGGGAAACATTATACATCGTGGTCAATTGCACCTTTCAGCTGAGATATTTTCTAAAGAGCTTGTAATAGGACAAGGCTTTTTTTGAAAAGATGACCTTCTGATATGTGATTAATATGGAACATTTGGAGTATTTGGCATTGAAATTTTAGGCAAAATTGTCACTGTTAAATATATATTTTAGTTGTAACAAACCTAGGACAAGACAAATTGGTCAAGTTTTAATTTTTTTCGGGGTGATGTATTATTTAAAACTAGGATATGACGTACCTTCTAAATCATCTTATACTTTTCTTAATTTGGTTAAATTTTGGTATCAATACTTAGGTTTAACCTCTTAAGGTTAACTGTTCTGATCTGACATACACATTAATCAATTTTGCTCTTTGTCGATTTGTATAAGAAAAGTTTTGAAAACTTTCCCCTGTACCTGTTTCTAAATTCTGCATTAATAGTCAGTATCGGAATTTTGGTGGAAATTAGTGTATTTTGATCCATAACGAATGCATTAAAACAAAACAAAAAAACAATATTCATCTTACATCCAGGTCAATCAATCATGAAAAACATATGCCTACCTATTTTAGAGTTAGTGCCCGGCAATATTGATTTTCAACTTTTCTGACATTCCCTTGCCATTATTTCAAATACTATAGGAGCTAGTTTAAAAGATTAAATTGCAAATAGGATCAGTATGGCATGATATATCCACCCTGAAATTTGCAGAAAAATCGCACTACTGGATTTGAGTAATTGCCCCTGAAATATCGATTTTTTTCCCAATTCTTAGCAGTTGTTGGCTATTACCGTAAAAATCATAGGAAACATGTATGTTAAAAGTGTCGCCCTGTTCCCATAAGAGTTATTGTCCCTGAAATATAATTGTTTTGTTGTATCTTGATAACTACAGGAGCTAAGTTAAAAGTGTAAAATGCAAAATGCAAAAATAATCAGCATGACAATATCTATCTATTCGAAAAGTTTCACAACCCTTTTTGGAGTTATAATCCCTGAAATGTAGATTTTTTTTTTTTTTTTTTTTTTTTTTTTTTTTTTTGCAATTTGGCTGTTATCTAGTAAATAAAACTATAGGAAATAGGTTAAACATGTAAATTAAGACATGATCAGCATCACAAGAGTAATTATAAAATGTGCATATAAAAGTTCTTATTAGCAAACTTTCGATTGTTTTACAAGGTGTGCGATACATGTGTGCCTCTTGTTTGGTTTAATTCATACATTTGTAGACATCTGTTTATCATCAAGCAGCAAATATAACATAAATATTCAAAAAACCTTATCAGATATTCACAAGGTAAAAAGAATGGTCAACAAAATAAGAAAAGAGAAAGACCCAAAAGGCCTTTAACATTTTTAAACCGTTAGGTCATTTTTTTGTACTGGGTTTATGTGGTTGAATCTAGTTTTTCTGTTTAATGTTTTAATTATTGTTGTATGACTTTTCTTCCTTTTTGTTTGGCAATGGTGTTGTCTTAATTAGACTTTTGATGTTTTTGTTGTCCACTTGATATTTTCTCTCTTCCTTTACTCTAGAAATTTTCAAAACACTAATGTTAATCCCTGAAATGAGTACTGATCATTTCACTAAGTAAACTCATATTAATTTATGGTTGCAGTAACCATATGAAAGAGAGGCGAGAGATAGTAAAGGAACAATCAAACTCATTAGTCGAAAACAAACTGACAATGCCATGGCTAGAAAAAAAATCAAAAGACAAAAAAAAACAGTATACAAAACACAGCACAGAAAATTAAAGACTGGGCAATACGAACCCCACCAAAACCGGGGATGACCTCGGGTGCTCATGAAGGGTAAGCAGATCATGGTCCACATGTAGCGCTCTTCATAAATCATTTGAAGATTTAACATGATTATTCTGGTCGATTATTCTAGTCGGAAAAAATAAGCGAAAATTAAGTAAAGTATGGTCAACCGGGAAAGTGTTGGAAATTCGGTAATACTGAAAACAAATAGTATGTTTGGTAGAGCAGAAATATTTCCGATGCTAAAGAACGCCTACAGATCCCTTGTGAGGTCATTTTCTTGCATATTACATGGTAATCTCCTAAGGTTGCTAAATGTCGCACATCAAAACAAACGGCCATGCATTACATATCGCGTGTTCAAATCATTTGGTCAACCTTGGGGAGGGGTGGTCTTGCTATCTTATTGGTTTCGTTTTTTATAACTAAATTCATTTGTGTGCAAACAAATTATAATACAATAGCTATGAATATTACAATGTAATCTCTCTCGTGAATTTCTAATAATGTTTTAATCGGTAGAAAATGGTGATCGCAACTGTAAAAATATTTCATTTCATATCTCTTAGTGATTTGATTGAAAAGAAATTCTGGTATCTTTGTTTTCGATTTGACATGGACTGAACTTATAACTCATTTAATGAGGAGCTTTTTAATGTCTTTGAAAATGAAGTCACTCATGAAAAGGTCTTTTAATGTTTTTGAAAACAGAGTCACTCATGAACAGGCCTTTTATGTCTTTGAAAGTAAAATATAAATGTACATTTAAAACTAGGTTAAAGAAGAACACATAGTTAAAATAAACATGTTATACTGGTAGTTTAATTTACCAATCACGTCTTGATCAATATAAAGCTACACAAAATATTCATATAGATTCAATGCGATATTTAAGTACGTCAATATTTTGAGATTTAAATATACCAATGTAAATAGTTAAGGATTAAAATAAAATGGATTTACTTTTTTAGCTTCACATAGAAAAATATCATGAAGGTGTCTTTTGCTTTTGCATTGTTATCACTTGCCTATGCAACTCCTGAACAGTCCGTTCTAGAATACTTCCCGGTATTCAATGAGGCAAAATCTAACATTGATGAGCTGAAGCAGTTGATGGCTGACTTAAAAGCAGAGGTTGAAGATTTGAAAGCTGAAAACCAACGACTCCGGGAGGAACTTAACGGTAATTATGAATAAGCATAATTATTTAATCATGATACATGAATATGAAAATTTTTGATTTTTGTCCTGCATTGTTAAATGCTTTTACAAATAGGCCCTTAGTAGTACATGCATATCAATTTTTTACAGCTAAGCGTTAATTGATTGTCCTTTTTTGGTTATAAAAAGGAATATCTTCTGGCGTTTATAATAAAGGGATCTGAATTTAAAGGGCATTCACCCTACCTATTTTAAATTGATTCAAGATTTCCCTATGTCATATTATCATGAAGGATAGTCTGTATCTTCAATCGGTTTGACAAATATTCATGTTTGCAACCTAAACAACGCAATTTGTACATGAAGTAGTAAAGTGAGTGCAAAGAAATGTTGAACTCTCACTTCTAATATATAATATATGTACAACTGTATGAAAGAGTTAAACAGAACAAGTTTTATGTTGTCTTTTGTAGCAACGAGAGTTGCATTCTATGCATATATCTCGGTTGACAGAGGAATAGATTGGTTTTCTCTAAATAAGAAAATCATTTACGACAAAGTCAATCTTAACATTGGTGATGGCTACGATGTTTTGACTGGTGTTTTCACTGCACCATCTAGCGGAACGTATATTTTTAACACAGGTAAGTAAGATAAGTAGTGAACAAACATATATTTATTTCACCATGTTCTTTTGTTGGAATAATGAATAATTAATTTTAAATTTTTAAATTTCGTTGGAAAAATAATTTGTACAAAGTTAACGTATTTATTAAGAAAATCGATCATGGAAAGTCTCTTGTTGTCAGTGTGTGTTTTCTAATGTGTGGATATTTGAAATACTTTATTAACAAAGTTCAACGTGGAATACACATGTCGGGAGACACAGAAAAAGTTTCATCGTCCAGTATATTGGATAGTTCGGGGAAAGGCTTAGACCTCATTCAACACAGTATTGTAAAAGATAATTGCACACACATTTAAAAAAAGATAATCAAACCCGCAATTTAAAAAAAAAAATAACAACATGATCGAAACCTTTGTTTTACAGTAAGTGTTGCATATAATAAGTCGTACATGACACTGTTATTGAAAATAAATGGTAATACAGCTGATATAGCATTCCCTGATGCTTATAACCATGATGATAGGAGTACTGCAACTACTGTCACCATAGTGATGTTACTAAAGGGTGATCAAGTTTACGCTGTAAATGGAGACAAAAAGGGCGGAAGAATGATGGAAAGTGGTGATCATGACGCTAGGTGTAGTTTCTCCGGATACAGATTATATTAACAATGACCTACGTTATAAGATTTATACAGTTTATCGTCATTTACTAATGTATTTCTACTGTTGTACAGATGAAGCTGTAAAGTGTAAATAATTAATATTTTATTATTGTTTGCTAAAATGGTATTCTAATTTGTTTTAATTTGTCGTCGTACTATAAAATGACAGGGATTTGGTTTACAATTAAATATAGATTAACATGATGTATGTTGTAAGTGCATAAATGCTGACTGTCTAACATTGTTAAATGGTGAGTCTGCTTGACACTGGCAACATTTGTCTCGGAACAGAAAATTGCAGGTTCGCTTATTTGGGAGAGAGGAAAGAGTAATTGGTTTTATTAATTATTTTAAGCTTCAATTTTTTTTCGCTACAAGTTACTGCATGTTGTGCATCCAATATAAATGGATGGATATGCAAATGATACATAGGATTCAGAATTTATTTTAGGATTCAAATATTTATGATGGTATTTGTAATTTAATTGGTGTAACACAGGAATACGGACTCATCCCTTGTATTTCACTTTTTTTTTAAGTTTAGAGGTGAATATCGTCTGCGATGGGATTCAATATTATTTTGAGTAGTTATTTAAAAGTTTCTGTAATTAAAACATTATGGCGTATTCAATAAAAATGTCTGTGTATTTGTTTTACATAATTTATGAGACTAATGAATATTTATCTAAGTTTTTCTGTTTTTTACTTCGCACGTGCATGTTTACATTATACGATTTCAGCGGGACAACGTGAAAGAACAATAACCATCTAAGTTTTACGATAACCATTACGAATAAGTTGACTGACATCAAGTTTCTGTTTGTGAAAGTACAAGAGACATGATTTCGCGGTCTGAGTTCTGCTTTTGAAATACCAGAAAAGTGGTCTGATCTGTAAAAACCACCGATTGCTTCATATTCTTTGTTGTGTTTCTTATTTCCATTTTGGATTCGCATGCATGTCGGATAATACATGCAAAGCATGAGACGTGATACCATGTCGACGCACCAGGCTTCGTTTCGTTTGGATTTTTTAAAGTTTGTTTAGACGAATGTACGGGCTTAGACCATAGGTACACTACTGTTGCCTCTAAGTTGTATTTTCCAAGCGGAAACTGAACCACTAGAAATCTACATTTAATCAAGAGCGTAGTTTTAATCTTATGAAAGTATGCAAACAGTGATGGTACCAATTTTTCCGGCATTTTTTTTAATTTTATTTGTCTTCAATTTATAGCAATGTCCATCTAATTCTTTTGAAAACATGAAAATTGCTTCTTAAATGCCTCGCATTCTACATGTGAACGCAAAGTGGAGACAATTTGAGGCTGTTTCTACAATGTAATGATGGTTGCAGCCGTCTGACGAAATCAGAGACGATAGATCATTGTGAGAGCACCATAACCACGATCAAAAAGTCAATGATATTATGATGAAATAAACCCCTTATACTCGTGATACTCGGGTTTTAGGTGGGGCTTGTGTTTCTTTGGTTTTTTTATGTTGTGTTTTGTAGACTGTTGTTTGTCGTTTTTAATTTTGTTTCCAAGGCGTTGTCAGCTTGTGTTCGACTTATCAGTTGGTATCTTCCACATCTCTTATACTCCTGACGATAGCTTACCTTTACTTCTTTCAATATTTTTAATCACCCGGCAATTTGTCCTTATAAAAGATATCAGTAGAAATGAAAATTGAAATTATAATGCTTTTCATTTTGTCGTTAAAATAAATATAATTGCTCATGCGTGTCAATTTTGTTCTCGTGTTAGCGTGTTTGCCTCTAGTGCGGGAGGTCGTGGGTTCGAACCCCGGCCGGGTCAAACCAAAGACTTTAAAATTGGTATTTGCTGCTTCTCCGCTAAGCACGCAGCATTAAGGAGTTAAAGCAAAGACTGGTCGGCTCAGAGTCAGAAAAATGTGTCCGGGTACGGTGATATGTCTTCCTGCGGACTGTTACCTTGTGAACTAGCACGTTAAAAATCCGGCTCAGCTTGTCGGTCTAGTACAAAGTAGGGTAAATGTCCATATTACATTGACATGTTCTCGTCCTGAATATGCATATTAATTTGCCGCTGGACGTTCAGCAGTCATCCATCATCATTCAATTTTTGAGAGGAAATTACTTAAAAGGGCCAAATGTGAACAACCGTTACCAGGAAAATTTATTCGGGTTAAATTTCGAGTTCGATACGGGGTAAATCAGCTACAAAGTGTTTGAAATAAAGTGGAGAAATAAATAGTCAAAGCTACGTCTACTCGTCCAGAAATTGAAGAAAGAATATGTTCTATTCATGTCTTTGCTGTAAATATAAAGAAGAACGTTTAAGTTATCGCCCTTTTTATGCTTTAGCATTGAAGTTGTCATGCCACCGAGCATCCTGGGTAATAGTATGATAAATACAAATTATCTCAATATAGGTTTACATGAAAATGAAAAACAAATTAGGATGATTTAACCGTGGAGAAATAGGAGTGATTTATAGTTTTTGATTGTAACCGTTTTGTACTGACATGTCTTCCTGGGGGCTGTTACCTTGTGAACTAGCACGTTAAAAACCCGGCTCAGCGTGTCGGTCTAGGACAAAGCAGGGTTAATATTCATACTACATTAACATTTTTCTCGTCCTGAATATGCATATTAATTTGCCGCTGGACAATAAGCAGCCATTCATCCTCATCATCATCCGTTTTGTCCGTGTTTTTTTTTTTATTAATTTAAAAACATTTGTATATTGATCTAGATGAATCATTTCAGACTCTACTGAATGCGTATTAGGGTAATATAAATTTACATACCAATAAAATGGTTAATTTGACTTAGTGTAATAAGCCATTTTACTATGTTCTCGTATTGCTATATTCTAATATTTGTGACTTGGCCTTTATTATGCTTTTTAAAAAAAACGTATAAATATATCTTTTAACAATGTTTATTTGAAAGGTTCGTGAAATTCACATCCACCGTTCATAAAAGTAAAACGACTTTTAACTCGAAATTAAATAATGCAGTGAATGTGTATGCACAATCTAATTAAAATATAGATCTCGGATTTCGTAATACTACGTTATACTACATACGTATGTAGTATATCGTAGTATAACGAAATCCGAGATCTATATTTTAATTAGATTGGTGTATGCAGTAACGCTGACAGAAAACACATAGTTATCTCGTGTTTTATCTGAATATCAAACATTTCTTCTAACTAATTCAATGGGAAATGTTACGCAATGTATCATTTTCTAGTCTTTCTTCCTGTGATAAGATTCTGATATTGCGAACAAGACTTAGTGAACAAATCTAGCAACAATGGGACACTGGACGTTTATTATCGATTATCGCGGTAACAGTTATTTTTCCTGAAGCTGATCGCCACCCCTTGCAATTAATATCAGATTCTTTGGTGAAAAACACTTCATTGAGGTATAACTTAAGGCAGCCAATGACGAGGTTCTTGGCTTGCCATGAACATGCAGTGATTTAAAAAAAAAAACTAATCAATTTGGGACTTTAAACGAGCATTGTGTCTATATATGACTCATCAGTGGCGTTCAAATCAAAACAGTTAGACTTCCAAGACAAGTATAAAGTGACGAACATTTAAAAAAGCAAACATTCCTAATGTGACAAATACGGATAATTCATATATGTATGGTGGTAGACATAATTTAACAGTTCAAAGCAGAACATTTACAGTAAATGATCGTTTAAATGATATTTCGTGTCATTGAAGAAGCGTCGACTACTGGGATGTTTATAGTCGCACTAAAAACATTTCAAATTTACCAGGCTTATAATTTGGTACGCCAGGTCTACATGGAAAACCCATTAGTTGCGCTTGAAACAAAACAGTTTGAAAACCGAATCAAAGAGAATTTAAAACCAAAAATTAAAATAAAACGTTTTTGTAGATCTCAACTTCTCTCCTTTTTATTTTTATCAGTTGGATACAATGAATTCATAAACATCAAGTTGATGTATAATACCTTCTATAACAGACAACAAAAGCACAGGTGAAAGCAATCAAACAATGTTAAAGTGACTTAGATCACGCTTAAAGTACTTTTAAAATTGCTCCTTTACAAATTATTTCGTTCTATTGAATAAAGAGCATTTTGTCTTCACATAAGTATTTTTTATGTGAATAAAACAATGCCGTATTCTGTACAAATGAAAATTTACAAAATTACCACAATAAATGATATTGTATCGAAAGTTGTTATGTAAGATGTCGTCATGGAATATCACAAGGTAAGCATTCCCATGAGAGCGTTTCAAACAAGAAAAACTTTGTCTTTTTCTTCGCTCATCCTGTTCAGGAGAAATAATGTAATGTCATGTTCGTTATCAAATATTAACCGCATTGACAATAGCTATTTGCCAAGTCTGTTCTCATTTGTTTGTGACAGAATGTGAGACGAGAGTCCATTTTTTAGAAGCACTAATATTAAGTAAACGAAAAACGACAGAACAATTAAGCACCAATACTTAAGTCGATAAAACAGTGATATATATATATTTCTCTAATTCTTCGTCAATTTATCCCTTTCTGCACCCATTGTATAAAAAAAATTTAATCAACGTGTGGTTCGTTTGATCTCAGTTCTTCATTGGTTAAAATCCGATTATGACGTCGAATTTTCTTGCTTTCCTCTGAATTTCCTATTGTGACGGCATGAAAAAAGGCGACCATGCCTGATGACATCACATAGAAAGAACACATCTTTTTGCAGATCATTCGAAAAGAAGGAATAAATTTGCCTGCGTATTGTTTGAAAATCATTAGAGAAACAGATTCCACCACCAAATCTCGTGTAATACGATATTTATCCACTCTCGACAGTTAAATTTTAAATATTTAAAACGCTCGGCGAGCCTCGCGTTTTAAATTTGAAAATTTAACTGTCTCGAGTGGATAAATATCGTATCACACTCGATGCAGTGGTAGAATCTATATATATTGGTATTAAATTTATAGGGAAAACGGTACTATTACATTTTCCCAGCATTAGGTTGGTCTTTTGTGTACCCAAGGCAGGTGAAGGAAGTCAACCTAGGAGCGCTGTGATTGGATGTAAGGGTACAATATATTTTTTTATTTATCTATGAATAACTGCAGTGTGTATATTTACAATATAAATTTTGAAACCCATTGAAATATTTTCTAGAGAATTATTCGAAAAGACTTCCAAAATTTCATAAATTTAATGCAAAATGACGGTGGGCATGGATAACATAAACAAGCTCCGTTGGAAGTTGGTCATGATACTATTTGGCTTCAATTTTTAAAACAGAGTAATAAAGTACTAACACCACACATAACTGTTTTGTCCAGGTTTTTATTATAAAAAGTGGTAAATTTAGAAAATGTTAGTAGTGTCGCCTATGGCAGAATAAATAGTACCGTTTTCCCTATACTGAAGATAGCAAGGGAAACCAAAATCAATCAGACTTCAGTTATATTACACTATTTTGAAGCTTTTGATTAATACATATGAATTTTATCACCAAGAATAGAAATTTTTCACTGAGACAAATACTGTGCTGAGAAAAGTGCTGAGTCATCATAATAAGTCAAATTGATGGGTACTGATATAAAACTTCATTCTAGGATTTCAATATTAACTATATTGTATAAAATGCACCTAACTTTAGTTCTTTTGTATTTGTTTTCACCTTTGGCAATGATTAATTCAATTGGAAACACCAGAATTCAAGTCGCGACAAACATTTTTAACTTAAATATTTGCCTTTTTTGCTGTGTAATTTCCTAAATGTATCGCTTGGGTAATTCTCAAGACATAATCTATTAAATTGGGAAATTGTCTGGTTAAGTTTGAACTGTTTATGGAGTAAGGCAATATTTGGTCATAATAGAAGCATTTTCAGTGTAAAAATTGTCCATCTAAGAAAAAAAGAGGCCCAATTGAGGCTAAATTTAGGTATATTTTATATTCTCCAGTGTAAAGAATTGATCACATTCTTGTCAATTCATGCAGTAAATGTTTGAATAGTGCTTCATTTTGTAGTTTCTATCTTTAATTATACCAAGCATATATAATTTTTCATTTTCTACTGTTTAAAAGGACTTTTGTTGGAAATGAATACTCCCAAGGGACATAATTAAGCTTGTTCATAGACTGATACAGGCAAGAAAGGCAACTTTACAGCTGAGTATTTTGCATATTTAATGTTATAAGTGTCTAATATCTTTGTTTTTATCATCCCAAGACAGAATAATGGATTTTATAACAAGTTCTGAAATTTTGAACCACAATATGGCATATACTAAAGCATGGAATGGAGATTAGTATGAAAAATCTTGAATTTGTGCTTATGTTGTAAATTTTGGATAAATTGAATACAAATTGAATGGAACTGTCATTTTTATCTGTTTGAATGGTACTGTTTATTATTCTTTTTAAATAAGATAAGATATGATTGGATACAGGTAGTTTATTAAGCCTTATCTGAAAGAAGTACAGAAAGAGGTAAACCAGCATATAGGGGTGGGGACATGAAATGGTCCATGTTTCTTTAAGTAATGGGGACATACAAGAATTTATTATAGCCAAGGTTTTCACAATAAGCCAGTATTGCATTAATGGTGTCATAAGAATTCTTTATATCTTTATGTCACAGTATAGGGAAAACGGTACTATTACATTTTCCCAGCATTAGGTTGGTCTTTTGTGTACCCAAGGCAGGTGAAGGAAGTCAACCTAGGAGCGCTGTGATTGGATGTAAGGGTACAATATATTTTTTTATTTATCTATGAATAACTGCAGTGTGTATATTTACAATATAAATTTTGAAACCCATTGAAATATTTTCTAGAGAATTATTCGAAAAGACTTCCAAAATTTCATAAATTTAATGCAAAATGACGGTGGGCATGGATAACATAAACAAGCTCCGTTGGAAGTTGGTCATGATACTATTTGGCTTCAATTTTTAAAACAGAGTAATAAAGTACTAACACCACACATAACTGTTTTGTCCAGGTTTTTATTATAAAAAGTGGTAAATTTAGAAAATGTTAGTAGTGTCGCCTATGGCAGAATAAATAGTACCGTTTTCCCTATAGTTAAGATCCATTTTGTTCCATCTGGTGATCTGTTTATTTGGCAATCGCCAATGGCAGTCAGCAGGGTTTAAGAATATCCGTTGTTCGACCTGCTAGTCAAATGCGTTTTGTTAAAAATATACTTTTTCACTTTTTTGATCTTTTGGAAAATGTTGTTTGTGCTGTATTTAGACCCCTGTACCAAGAAATTTGTTTTGCATGCACACGTATAAAAATTGCGGTTTTTATCCAACGCAATCATAGGTTTGAACGTTGTTTTCAATTTAGACTTGTATATATATATATATATATTTTCTGTTTGGTATTAAATAAATAGTTAAGATCCATTTTGTTCCATCTGGTGATCTGTTTATTTGGCAATCGCCAATGGCAGTCAGCAGGGTTTAAGAATATACGTTGTTCGACCTGCTAGTCAAATGCGTTTTGTTAAAATATACTTTTTCACTTTTTTTGGTCTTTTGAAAAATGTTGTTTGTGCTGTATTTAGACCCCTCTACCAAGAAATTTGTTTTGCATGCACACGTATAGAAATTGCGGTTTTTATCCAACGCAATCATAGGTTTGAACGTTGTTTTCAATTTAGACTTGTTTATATTTTTTGTTTGGGCTTGTTTATATTTGCCTTCGGGTTTATATGATCCGTTCGTCCTTTTTCGACTCTTCAAAATTCAAGAGTCTATCCTAAATTGAGGTAAATTATATGGCCTTCCAAATACCGTTGCGATTCCTTACATCACTGAAGAGACATTAATTGTCGAAATCCGAATATGGTGTACAATTTTTGCACCTTTTGTTTGCGGTGTACCATCTTTTCCGCAAGTTTATTGTTTTCTGTTTGGTATTAAATTAATAGTTAAGGTCCATTTTGTTACATCTGGTGATCCGTTTATTTGGTAATCGCCAGTGGCAGTCAGCAGGGTTTAAGAACATTTATTGTTCGACCTGTTAGTCAAATGCGTTTTGTTAAAATATACTTTTTCACTTTTTTGGTCTTTTGGAAAATGTTGTTTGTGCTGTATTTAGACCCCTCTAACAATAAATTTGTTTTGCATGCACATGTATACAAATTGCGGTTTTTATCCAACGCAATCATAGGTTTGAACGTTGTTTTCAATTTAGACTTATATATATATATAAATAAAGACAATGAACATGTGGCTGAGTTAATATAAAAATAAAAAAGATGTTGTATAATTGCCAATGAGACAACTCTCCACTAGAGACCAAATGGCATAGAATTTTGCTTGTTTGCTTATCTTCAACTTCCTGCGAAGTGGATAGGAAGAACACGAAGCTTAAAGAAAAATTTAATATTTCAGCATTACTAGATGTAATTCATATATCATCAACAACAAAAACAAAAACACAAGTACAACGAACATACTATATAATAATACCGTATCAAAGAAGGTTCACAGTTACTGGCAGCAAGCTGAAAGAACATCAATTGTTGGTGTAGTCTAGAAGATCGTATAATCCTACACTCTAAAAGATCTAAAGAATTTATGAAATGATTTCACACAACATTTGCAATGTCATGAACAGCGAACGAAAATTCGATATTGGACTTAGTAGGGTTGCTCTATAACGTAGTAAAATTCTTATTTTGATGTGTCATATCAGCTTCATGAATGGGATGTAGCTAGGAAACAAGCACGTGTGTCTCTTTGCGATAACCTTTGCTTTCAAGTTCAAATTCATATACATGAGAGATGATTTATCTCTTAAAAAAAGACAATTGAATTAAAGAAAACTGTTAATTTATTGAAGACTGAATTTAATGATTTTTCCTGAATGCGTTTTTGTTACTGTATTTAAAGCGGGTTTCCATAATTTACTACACATGAATATGTAGTTTTTGGTGGACTCGTTCATCTTTTTGTTCGTTTTTTCTTTTGCCATGGCGTTGTCGTTTTCTCTTCCACATATGAGTTTTTGAAAGTCCCCTTGGCATCGCTCGCCTTTTTAATAATGCATAAGTTTATCATACTATTTCAGTAGATTATGAACGTTAATACTAGACAAGTGTACAATACTATAATAATAGTAGTCTATGAATACTGATACTAGATAAGTTTACGATATTATTTCAGTCGATTATGAATTTTGATACTGGATGAGGTTGCGATACTGTTTCAAAGTTGTGCAAATCAATACTCTATATGATGATGCAGTAAAGGATTATTATTTTTGCCTGTACCAAGTCAGGAAAATGGCCATTGTTATATTATAGTTCGTTTCTGTGTGTGTTACATTTTAATGTTGTGTTTCTGTTGTGTCGTAGTTCTCCTCTTATATTTAATGTGTTTCCCTCAGTTTTAGTTTGTAACCCGGTTTTGTTTTTTTCTCAATCGATTTATGAATTTCGAACAGCGGTATACTACTATTGTCTTTATTTGCCAGAACGAAGGCACGTCATGACTTCGTATTGTCTGCAATGTATGTGAAACAGGTGTTGGTACCTATCGTTTGGTCTCCTACTTAGGACAAATTGTAAAAATATTATAAAAAGACTTAATCGGGGTTAATATAAAACATTTACATAAATTGTCAGCCTTCCCTTTTAAGTGAGTTATGGTGTGAAGAAATTCATTCACTTTACCTAAAAAAAAACCAAAGCAAACATAATATAATAACTGAATCCTTTACATGCACGATCTTAATATGTAAGTAAAGTACAAGTCATTGACAGTAACATGTTACTAGCATGTAAAAAGTCCTGGAAAACAAATGGTAGTTTTATGTTATGTCTTAACATTTATATAACAGTAAATGTCAAACGTTCTAACTGTACGTTTATATAAGAAATGTTAACCTTGACTTTTTTCTATAATTAATATATTAAGAATTAAAAATAGAGACGTCTATTTTGTAACATGTTGTTCTAAAAACAAAACATCAAATATGACTCAAAACAAAAATACAAAAAAAAATAAAGAAAGCAACTACTTAACTGGACATTGATATACTACCTTTTTTATTTTATTGATACAAAGTAAAACGTGCATCAGTAGTGTCCAGTTTCTTGTTCACCTCCACGACGATTAGGATTGGACTACTTTTGGAGTACATTTGCGCCATACTCAACATACATGTTTGCATCCACAGCCAATATTCAAAATTTCCTTGATTAACAATCATTAAATAGAAAGAGTTTTTCAGTCTAAAATATATCATTAGTAAAACTATGAATTATTTTTCCGATAAAAATATTTCAATTTGACTGCATATGACCTCCAATGCATGCAACTCAGGATAAGAATACGTATGTACTACCAAACTATCAACTTAAAGTTCTTATAAAACACTAAACACCTTTCAGTCTCGAACAAATGCACAAAAATAATGATCTGCTAATAATTATGGTAATAATACGTATAATAAAAATGATGAAACGAATAAGAAATATTATTTAATATGCAAATAAGTGATATGGTGCGCTGATGATAACACAGGGACTCGGTTAGCAGATTTTCAGTATACGGATATGAAAAGTAAACTGCACATTGCCAGAAAACAAAGAAATAGTGATGTCAACGTCAAATACGTTAATAAAGTAATACAAATAGACAGGAAATAATAAAAAAAAAAAACAAAAAAAACATTGATTAACAAAATTTTAATCTGCTAACCGAGTCCCTGTGGATGATAACACCTACAGTGGATGTACAACAAATGACACATGTCAATGGTCGCTTGATTGGCAAACATTCCATAACCAGTTCAACAGTAACAAACTTTCAAAATGCTTTAAACTTACTATACATGAAACTTTGGTCGAGTAGGTTTCTCGTTACATGAGAAAGAGACAATTTCCAGTCATTGCAATATTTCTCATGATTTATAACTGCCTTCTCTAATAGATTAATACAAGATTGAAATAGTTATAAAGACATAGACAGTTTGCAAATCGCATGGTAGTGTACAAATAGGATGTAACTTTGTGTAACGTCGATAAATGTCACTTCAACGCGTTGAATAAAGAATTCCAATTCTATATGGAGTAAAGATTGGGAAATTAAACAAATGTTTGCTTGTTTCTTTGGTGTAGAATGACAAAGGAAACCATGCAGATACAAGATAAAATTAAAAGCATTTCTTTGAAAGATAACGCGTTAATTTTTTAAACCATATATTTTATTGGCAAATTTGATATTTTACTCTTCAATGAGTAAACAAAAATACGAAATGAAAGTAACAAACTAACAATAACAAACCTTATAGTGAATCTATAGTTTATGTGAACGTGATAGAATGCAAAATGTCAGCACAATATACATAAAGCTGATTATCTAACTCTTAGTCGATTTATACTTTCATCGACTGGTTCATTAGTTTATAATCAACTTGTGGTTCGTTTGACCTGAGTTCTTCAATGGTGAAAATTCAAATTAAAAAAAGACGATGATGTCTGATGAGGTCACATCGAAAAAACACATCTTTTTGCAGATTAAATAAGGAAGATAAAGTTTGCCAAAATATCTTCTAACAAGCATAAAAGTAACAGATTTCATTACCGAAGCTCATGGAGTACGATATTTCTCCACTCTCGACATGTAAACGTTGATATTTGAACCACTCGGCAAGCCTCGCAAATTAAATTTGAAAATCTTTCTGTTTCGAAAGGAGAAATATTGTATCACACTAGATGCTGTGGTAGAATCTATAATGTTTATAGTACATTGCAGAAGAAATCAAATAGTTTTCATTTCAAATCATTTTTATTGTAACTATTTACCAGAACGTTTTCTTGCGTAATTATAATTGATAGCGTCCTTTCTAAAATGGGACAAACATTGAAAAGATTAAGGTTTCAGTGCTTGCAGGGGAGGTAATATTTTGACACTAGATTTCCCACTTTACAAATGAAGATTTTTGAATAAGGCCATTTATTTACGTTTAATTCAATATACATGACGTGGATAATGAAAAACGGAAATGTAGACTTGTTTGTGGGATGAAATGAATACGTCCTGGTTTAGTTGTTATCATTTAAATTTCAATGAATGGTAATGTTAGTGACAATAGCATGGCTGATGTGATCATAAAATTAAATAATTCATTTAAAAAAATGACAAAAAATTTCAGAGTTTGTTTGACAATCAGAAAATGTCTGATGGAAAATCAGCTTCAAAATATGAACTTGGAATTAATAATTCATTTTTGAAATCAAACGAACTACAAAGTATAGAATACTATCAACGGGTACATTATTGAGGGTATAATATTGTTTCCACTAGCAAACATTCTTTTATAATCTTTAATCATTTTTTCCTTACTTTTCAGACTCGGGCGAATAAAAGGTTGACATATTGTACAGTTGCATAAAAAAATAAAGAAAAGTTGTATGATTTCCAAAGAGACAACTATCCATCAGAGAACAAATGACGGGGATGTAAGAAACTAAAGGCCACCTTGCGGTCTTACGGTTTCTGACTTAAAGGGAATTTGTCTCGATAACAGATCTTTGAAAATATTTGTGAAATTTATTCACTACTTTTCTATACTTTGGATACGTTAAAAATTACAGTATAGCTACATGTCTATTGTTGCACATCGCATATAGATAACTCACATATTTGTCTAGATGGTTATTTATATACTGTGTCTTTGGGTTTTTGTCCAAGTGTCATATACCCAACATCTCCATTTATTTAAAGCAATGTTTTAATTAACTCTCAATCAAACATCAAGTCAGAAAATATGTAACGCACACCGTATTTTTTATCTTCAATACATGTAATTGTAGCCTACGAATTTTGTCTTCATATATAATCTATCAGTTCTATAATCTCTACCAAAACGTCTTCGGTTATGCTCCCTTCACATACACGGAGTTTTCTTACGAGTCTTTACGGATCGCCATATCGTAGTCAATCGCAAGCATCCTTACATAACTCGATCGCTGGTTTTCGAAACTCGCTACAACTCGCAGACACTCTTAAGGATCCGTGAAAGGAAAGGACAATTTGTTGACATGTCAAAAATCTTCTACGATTGTCCACGGATTGATGTTTCCGTAAATAACTCATAACCATCAGTAAGTATTGTAAACTGCTCGTAAACAGATTGCAACAACACGTAACTATATATACATTAACTGCTCGCCAAGAATCCGTTTACGGCCGATTATAACGTGTGCTAATGTGTTGCTTATGGTTTAAATCGTGTCGTGATACTATCGCTAAAACAATTTTTTACGAGTTATGACAAGCATATTACATGTAGTTACGAGTTCCTTACGAATTAGATTGGCCTTTATTTAAAGTTTGATATTCCAAAGGCATACTGAATATTTTTAAGAAGGGATCCAGCCTACTTACGAATAGATATGTATACTTTACGTATTCGTTCGTATTGTTTACGATTTGGGAAAGGTATAAAGATGCAAAATTGAAAAGCTCGTAAATACTCATAATCAACTCGTCACTATTCATAACAACACGTAAACAGGTCGTAACTAACACGTAAAAGGTACAATGAATAGTAACATACCGTTATATTCTCGATATAATCCGTAAAAAGATCGTAAAATGCCTGTAATTTTCTCGTAGTTATCCGTGACAACTCGTAACAAATCGTAGAGTTTTGCCGTAAATACATCGTAATTATTCGTAATAATCCGTAAATAGCTCGTAATAACTCGTAATATCTCTTAAATCAGCCGTAAAAGTGGCCAAATCGTAAGGGTCAATGAATTTGTTCGATCTGTAAAGACTCGTAAGAAAAATCCGTGTATGTGAAGATTAGATGAATAACAAAAATCGCAATCAAGAAAGTTAAATAATACAAACCAAATGTAGTTGGAACAAAGGTATAAGTGAAAACTTTCAATATTTTAATGGGCCAAGGTCTATTTTTTCTTTAGTTTTTGTTCTCGTACAACGCAAAAGTTTAATCTCACCCAATTAAACTGTTATATAAAGATTTATGTAAATTTGATGGTCTTATGTTATGTTTTATATTTATTTTCACCTGCACTTGATATAACACTTGTTAGTGTCTATATTAAACATAAAACCTTCGTAGTTGTCATACACGTTCTGATTGATGTAACCATCAAAACCTATTACCACAAAACTGAAGTTTCCCCATTAATTTTGTCTGTTCTACCGGCGCAGGAAATGGAAAGGATTTATTATAAATAATAACAACCTTATTGACTTATTTTTGTCTTTTTCCTCAAGTAAAGGTAAGATAACATTAATTTTGTCAACTTACCGTTGATGGAGATTCTTAGTTATTGTGAAACACAATTATTATGAACGTATTTAAGTTTGTTAATCGCTTTGTGTCAAGTTTTTTTCAAAGTGGCGTCGTAAACGTTCTTTCTTTGATATATCGCTCTAGTGTTCCCTATTTTATTATCTTTCAATTGCAATAATGTTTAAAATGCTTTTTCATATAGAATAAATGGTAAGAAGTGTATAATCCACTGGAGTTTGAATTTTATTACGTAAGTTGTTGGGGATTTAACAACATTTCCTCTAGATCTTAAGTAACTCTCATCTCTTTAGAGGATCTGTTTGAATTTTTCGTCCATATATTGTATCTATCAAGTGTTTTTCGTCCAATTTACTATATTTGTCATTTTGAACACATACTTACTTAATATTAAATGCTGTAATATTTTAATTTCAGATCTTTTAAACAGAGAGAATGAAGAATATAGTATGTTATATGTTTATATTAATTTGTATGATTTTAATGAACAATGCGTTTGCAAAACGAATAACTTTACAAGGAATAAATAAACGATCAATGACGAATCATGAAGTGCGAGATCTTTCAAAAGCATCTGATGGGAAAGGTGTCATGGTAACGCCTGGAAAGCCTCTTACTATCAACTTTTGTATCAGAGTGAATTCAAAAGTGCTTCTAAACAATCTAAGATTTTCCAATTTTAATACAAGTGCTTTATTTAGAGTTTCATTAGATCATGGCAAATGGATGGGAACATATTTTGCTCCTCCAGGGGATAGTTATAATAATTTTAGAAACACGGGTAGGTTTCCAAAACAGCATGAATTTGAATCCGGATGGCATGTTTTGAAAATCAATGTAAGTGAAACATCCTCTCCTATAGCACTTGATCAAATAGAATTTGATGTTTTTGACGACTATATAACTGAAAATATTTTAAACTGTGAAACCATATGTATACCCGATGGCAACTTTCCCGTAAAAAATCTCCAATTAACATCGCAAGCAACCATGGGGACAATATTACAACGTTCAGAACCGACCAAATGTGCAGAAGTTGATAACATAAATGTTGCGCTTTTTCACCCTTACATCAGCGAGTTTTCAATAACTGCATCCTTGCCTCAGTATCTTTCATTCTCGAACAGAAAGGATGAAGACCTATCCAACTGTCCACATCTATCACACATTGTGTGGAAGTTTAATCATTTTCGTCCTCAGCCAGGTATGCAGGTATTACGAGACAAGGAGTCTTCCCTTCTAGTAACCAATGGAAATGGTCAAGACAGAAAGGGGAAACACATTGTTGTATTATTTTATCTAGAAGGTTTAAGCAAAGGTAGTATCGATTCTAGAATTGGATCGCATTTGTTTCTGCGTTTTAAATCGCTAAATTCACGTACAATAGTGAATTTGAAATACAGAGAGGCAAATGGTAGTATGACTGAATCAGCAGAAAAAATTTATGACTCGTCTACATTGGAACATATGTGGAAAATTCCAGATTTTACATGGAGGGAGCATGTTGAAAATTATCTAATTTTATCTGTAGAAAGTCAATCAAATGAAGACTTTGAAATAGATGAACTGCGCATGGAAAAAAGGCCTATGGTAGCGGACTCTGTCGAAACAATTTACAGAAGTGATGATGTTATAATAGAGGCTGTATTTGTTGAATTCTGGTGGTTAGCTCCAGAAAGTATGACTGTAACACTAACAAATGGTAAAAAAACGAAAAATGTAGCATATATACGTTTCTATCGACCACTGCCTTGGAATGGCGGTTATGCTCAAGTGCTAGTTTTATACCAAGATGGAAATATTCGTTTGCTACCAGTCGCACCAGAAGGCATCGACTGGATACCATTCGGAACATCTGTCATTGTTGGTCAACCCCGCACCGATTCAAATAGACCATATGTTAACATACAAGAGGTAGTAATTGATCCAGAACGTTGGCAAATGGGTCTTTTATACAAGGACGGGTCTTCTGTACGCATGAAAATTAACTGCACTTATTCCGAAACACAATTATTTGTAAACGATTTGTACTTTACAAAAGATGCTTTTACAAACCCCTTTCTGACAATACGGTCCATGTTTGTATCAGAAGGCAACAATGATGTTGACAGCATTAAAATCGACAACAAACATTCAAGACATATAATGGACAATTTTGGTTCGATACAAGGGAGATCATTTTCGTTTTTTAGACGGTGTATATCTAAACATCTAACACTTAGTCCAGATATCCAAGTTGATATTGCAAGAACATCTTTCAGACCAACGTTTATACCACTGGCACATAGACATTTTGCTCGGCAAGTACGAAGAATGATGGAAAGATCTCCGATAAAGAAGTTGGAAACTGATTTTCAAACATGGCTGTAATTCATTTAACATCTGAAGAAGAGTCATTTTAATTCTTAATTGTGATGTAATAATATTTAAAATGTGAGTTAATATAGCAAACTTATTTTCACGAACACATTTTTGTAAATAGCCCTTTATAGCAAAAACCATGGCAATTCATATTAGCGATTTAATCCTGGTTTGATATATTCGATACGACTTATATGTGTACCAATTTTCTAATTGCGAAATTTGCGCCAAAAATCGCTTGCAAAAATTAATTGTTTTTTTAAATGGATATGTCCATTAATGTTGGGTAAATCGTCTAATTTTCCTATTTATTGCCATTCGTGCATATACCGTTAGCGATTTATATATTTGTACTGTGACATGTAATTTTGATAACATAATTTTATTCTTAAACATTGTTTACTTATTCAAAATATACCTGAATTTTAGTGGGGTTTCATATTTTCTAACATGTCGATGCATTTTAGTGTTGTGCTATTATTGTGTTGTATGTACTATAAAGGTTATATTCAATATTGTTTATGTTAATTGGTCTATACCATGTATTTTGATCTTTCAATACTGTCTCCTAGTGTTTTTGTAAATAGAGTACATCGACCCAGTTATCACCACAAGTTATATTGATAAAAGAGTGTCGTTTTTTTATATAGTATTGACAGATTTAACAAAGTTGCAAGACAAAAAAATTACTTTTTGAAAATTTGAATCGTCTTTTTTGTTTTTGTTTTGGGTCAATTTTTGATAAACAGATAAATGAATCTGTAGTTTCATTTCATGTATTTTTTTCTTTTGTGTTTTTTTATTGTTACTTTTTTAGTTAATTTGTTTTGACAATTACCATAACTATATAAATTCAATCGGGGATATTTTATATTTTGTTGAATCTATTGTGTCAATATTGATTGTATTTTTTCACATATTTCAAAAGGAAAATTGATGTAATTCTATATATATTGCACATGCTTTCATTTTCTTATTTCATAAGTCATTCATATTTGATGTTGACATTTGATTGATTTAATAAATTAGATAATTAAATAAATTGATTTTGTGGTAAAGAATAATGAATATTATATATTACATTATAAAGGCATTCATTGTATGTTGATTAAGTCGTGTAATTCCGATATTATTATTATAATCATTATAAATATTTTTTTTTTATTTTAATCATAGCTTTGTTAATCGTATCTATCACGAAACATATTACAGAGTATCTCCTGTCTTACGGTACCATTGAACCCTTATTTCTTTCAGTATTTCTATATTTGTTCCCCTGTTTGTATGCTAACACGTATGATCCGTTTATAATTTCGTTTCTAATTTTTGTTAATGTATAAACTGTGTACATAGTTCTGCCTATTTATTTATCTATTTATTAGACTAAGTATGACACTTTTTTTTTGTCATCGGAAAACTTGTACCATCTTTTTATCGATTGTTATTATTGTAGATATTTATGGCAAGTTAATGGATGACGTCTTATTTCTGTTATGTTCATTTTATAAATTGCAAATGTTTCCTTCCCAAATAAAAACATATAAACCTGTCAAGTGTTTTTACATTTCAACATCATTTTCCTAGGTTCGTCATTTTGCTTTCTAATTCAAGTCATTTTATTCGTTTGATGGTTTTGATTAAAATTTGAAGATGTAAAATACTTGACGTATTGTACAGACACAAATTTACATTATTGAAAAAAAACACTGAAATGTTTAAATGTCCAACAGAGCACATCAACCACCAGCGTCCAACTCCTGGCAAAATAATATTCGAATAACAAAATCAACGAACAACGCATGGTTTGGATAACCCGACCAGGTACAGGCACAAAATATGGTGGTATCAAACCAGTTTTAGAGGTTGACATAAATCTACCCCTTTGCCAATCAAGACCAGAGTCGTCAAAATGAGAAAAAAAATCATTCCTGCTGCCAGTAGGATTAACATTTACTTTAACAAGGAATAAAAGACAGTAATAATTTGGACTACAGGGTAAACATGTGCTCGCTGTAACTGGAAGCTAGCTTATGAAGTCATGGCTGATGGTTCAATTCTGCTGCTCAAGAACATGCTTGCCAACTTTGGAATTCCTGTTAGATTATTCTGTTTTATTTGGATGATGCTTTTATGTGTACCAGGAGACCTTATATTTTACATAGATTGAAAATTTATCCCACAATAGATATTCAAAACACAACAAAGATACATCAGAAAAGTAGATAACTGATATCAATGTTATCTCCAGATTGATCAAATTAAAGAAAAATCCAATTTTGGTTGGTATGTTTTTACACTAAGCAATGATTAAAACTAACCAAAAGCTTGAGAATTTGCCGAACCTTTTTGATAGAACACACTCCTTTACATTACAAAATATGATCCATATATGGCCCATATTTCAAACAGTAATTCCCCAAATTAGGATTTAAAGGCCCTTATCACAATATATCTCTGTACGTATATAGTTTTAATAGGAAATACGTATACATTTATTTGTTTACGTATCAGCGCTCTTTTTAGGACGCCCTAAGTAGCATTAAACGTTGTCCATTCATTTCAACGAAACATGCAAATTTCAATAGGTTTTAGGGACCGGAAACATAAATTGTATGTGTAGATGTCCCGGACAATATGAGTATTTGGGCCATATGTGTATGGTCATGACCAAATGCGTATACTAATATGGTCTAACCATACGCGTATGATCGGACCATATGAGTGAATATAAGTTGTACTGTTTGCTTCTGACCCCCTACGGATCCATGTGACGGCATTAAACCAATTGTAACGTCACTAATATATCCGAAGTGCGATTAAGTCGTTCGGTTATTAACGGACCGGAACGTACGAATATTTAGACCATAAGGTATTTTTAGAACAAATTCTAACTTCCTTCGCAGGAACACACTGCTCGTTCTTCAAACCAAAATCGACACACGTTACTAACTGAAATCCTTTATCTTTCATATATTGTATTAATCTTGGTGTATCTGTTATCTAGCCTTTGCTAGAGTCAATTTAAAGTGCCTCTTTCCTGTCGGCTTTTCCGCCTGTAAGTGAAACCGGGAACAGGCGTCAGTTGAGGCATCGACCTTTTTTCCGGTGTTGATATTATTCCTTTTTTTGTTTCTTCTAATATGTTCTTATTGTCGCTTAATTGGTGTGCTCTTGCTCCTATTCAAACGAACTTACCATTATAGTAGTTCATACGTGCTACCCTTCTATTCTAGTGTAGATGGATAGCACGTATAACGTACTGTTATTGTAAAATCGTATGAATAGGCGCATACACATATTAAATGACTAAAGTTAATTTGAAATATTAAAGACATTCTAATTAACTAAGACAAAAAACGAATTTAAAAACCAAAAATCAAGAAAATCAAAAACTGAAAAAGGGTACTTGTGAGTTAAACAGCCGACTTTTTGTTGATCGATTTATTGAAATTATTTTCCAAAGTCGAAGTCGATACATATTCATTATATGTTTCGTAAGGAAAATTCGATAATGACCATGAAAAAATGCTTTTACAATTAATTCACCAAATGATTAAATAAGTCAAAATTTCATTTTTAAAAACTCTTCATTTACGATATCTTGAAGGGTCATTCATACCTTATGCAATTTACAGTAATAGTAAATTTTCAACGTCCATCATATTAATTACGCGGACCATACGCGTATGGTTGGACCATATTATTAGTTACACATTGTGCAAGTGACCTAATACGATATATACCATCTTTACTGCAAGTTTATTGTCTTCTGTTTGGTATTAAATTCATATTATTAAAGATCCATTTTGTTACATCTTGTGATCCGTTTATTTGGCAATCGCCAATGGCAGTCAGCAGGGTTTAAGAACACCAGTTGTTCGACCTGTTAGTCAAATGCGTTTTGTTAAAATATACTTTTTCACTCTTTTGGTCTTTTGGAAAATGTTGTTTGTGCAGTATTTAGACCCCTCTACCAAGAAATTTGTTTTGCATGCACACGTATAAAAATTGCGGTTTTTATCCAACGCAATCATAGGTTTGAACGTTGTTTTCAATTTAGACTTATATATATATATATATATATATATACATGTATATATAGATTGCCTAACAATGTAATTTTAACACACTATTTAGTATGTAAATATAAGAATGTTTAAAATATTTACAAAATGATGAAAATAAACGCAATATTTCGCTAGACTAACTAGCTTTATCAAGCGTGCATCTATCCAGGTGAAATCGGATGTAGATGATAAGAAACTTTTGAAGCTCAATGTATATGTTGCACATGAATTTAGCTGCCTTGAATATAATACATAATTTGGATGAAGTTCAAGATTTTTACAAAATTGGTAGTTGAAGTTAGCAACGTCCATTGGCCAATATTACAGGATAAAAAGGACGATGCTGTGTACTAAATTATTCTTTAACTTTCCTGTATCTTTTCTCATCTTTTTCGTTAAGACCATCAGGTTTTAAAGTGTGGAGTTGGTGGATCCAAAAATTTTCTCTTCTCCTTCTCGCCGTGGTGTCCCACTCGGTGTTGACTTCTATGATTTGGAAAGTAGCTATAAAGTAAAACTAAAGTTTCTATGGAGAAGATAAACTTCCTCGACACCACGAGTTACATCAAGAACGGAACCATTATAACGGACCTTCATACCAAACAAACGGACAAACATCAATTCCTTTCTCCTAAAAGTTGCCGTCCTTAACACTGCTCCCGTGGCATCCCATTCAGCCAGGCATTGCGAATCAAGAGAATATGCTCTACTGAAAATACGCAAAATGCTAGACTTGGACAACTACGTAAAAATCTAGTTGTTCGAGGATACAATAACAACATCATTGATAGCGCTTTCGAAAGAGCAAACAAAACTAGTCGCCAAGAACTTCTAGAGTACAAAGATAAGAATAAAGCAGCTAACAGAACACCCCTTGTACTCACTTTTAAAAATGTGTCTTCCATTGTTCAGAAGCATTGGAAAATTATAGAAAATGATTCAAATCTTAAAAAAGTATTTTCCTCACCACCAGTCATGGCCTTCAGAAGACCTAAAAACATCCGTGACAAATTAGTGACATCTATATTAGCTATAGCAAAGCAGCCTACTCCATCTCCCGGTTGCTACAAACAATGTGGTCGAAGGAACTGCTTGTCTTGTAAAGCTGTCAATACAAACAGTTCTTTCATCAGCTCCGTTACTAAACAAAATTATACCATCTACTCAAATTCCGACTGTAAAACGGAGAACTCAATTTATATATTAACATGTGACACTTGTGGCATTCAGTACGTGGGAGAAACAATGGACAAATTTAATATTCGGCTCAATAACCATCGTTCATGGTACAAAACCAACAAAAACTGTCCTCTCACAAGACATCTTCGTTCAACGAAACATTCTTTTGATAATGTTACTTTCTAAATCATAGAAGTCAACACCGAGTTGGACACCACGGCGAGAAGGAGAAGAGAAAATTTTTGGATCCACCAACTCCACACTTTAGAACCTGATGGTCTTAACGAAAAAGATGAGAAAAGATACAGGAAAGATAAAGAATAATTTAGTACACAGCATCGTCCTTTTTATCCTGTAATATTGGCCAATGGACGTTGCTAACTTCAACTACCAATTTTGTAAAAATCTTGAACTTCATCCAAATTATGTATTATTTTCTAGGCAGCTAAATTCAAGTGCAACATATACATTGAGCTGCAAAAGTTTCTTATCATCTACATCAGATTTCACCTGGATAGATGCACGCTTGATAATATTCTAAACATTCTTATATTTACATACTAAATAGTGTGTTAAAATTACATTGTTAGGCAATCTATAATTTTATTTGTGTAATTGAATTAATCTCTGTACTGATTAATCCACACTCCCATAGATTTGTATGTCATGTGCTGCTATTTATAGGCACTTATACATGTATATATATGTATCGTATTAGTTTACTAGCACACTGTGTAACGAATTTATCATACGACTATCTTAACATGTGGCATTTAAACTAGTATCAAGTCTTCGATATAAAGAACCTACTTCCATTGGTCTATACAAAAACAAATGCCAACAATAACACCTTGTTAGTTTTTAATGTGTTTTCTGCATTTATTTCAATCGTTCATCATCAATTTCTTCGTCTGTTGTCCGGGCGAAACGTTTTTAAGATTTTCCCTCAACGTCGTGTTGTTTTAATGAAGGGACGTAACACCACTACTAATCGTGTATTAAAATAAACCACGCCTACTTACCCCATATCAAATATACGCGGTCACCACGCGGTCGCAACCGAAATTTCACATTTCTAGCAATCTTATATAAAAATTTATAAATTTATTTAAGGTAGAACTGTTGGACAAAAAACCATCAGCAACTCATGTGGCAAGCGCCTCTATGGTCGCCTGACATCATGTCAGCAGCGTTAAAAATTGAAAAGTTTAAAATAAACGCAAGATAAAAATTTGAAAGCAATTGATATAAGCTAAAAGTTTGAGTAAATAAATAAATATGGAAAGAAGTATAATAATAAACTAATAAACAAAAAGGAGTTGCAGAGCTGACAGTATAATAGCGAAGACTTCGAAATCACATGCATGCAAAACATCCGCATTTCGAACCATTCCAAGACTGAATCAAGCCGGTTTTTGAATTCAGAAAAACTGTTTTCCGTCCTGAAATGGTCCGGAAGACTGTTCCACAGTGTAAGTGCAGCATATTTAAAAGATATTTTACCATAAGTAGATGTTTTACCCTGGGAACATCTAACATATAACTATATCTAAAAGAGTATTTTGTAGATTTGATTTTTAGAAGACTGTTCAAATATGAAGGAGCAATATAATTTTAAATCTTAAACGTTTCTAGAGTCGTAGTTCTTATTCTGCGCACCAGAAGAGTTGACACCTTAGCTTTATCCACAAGTTTTCGACAGAAATCCTTCTGTTTCAATTTCTCACACAAATATTTAAACTAAAAAATAAAATACAGAGATTATACACGATAACAAATGGTCGAAATATCAGGGTTGCGTTTAATATCGTAGCTGATACGTACATGTAGGGCTACGTAGATTTTGACTACTGAACGTAAAGCTAGCCTAGCCGCTAAATACATCTGACTAGATGACCAAAAACTTCATGCTATCTAGAGAATCCAAAATGGCGTCGGAAAGGTTATTACTCGAGACGTCATTTTGATAAGCTAGCTACGTACATGCATGTAGCATATCGATAGTATCTAAAACATAGCGGCTATTCTAGCTGCCACGATATTGAACGCAGCCCAGTTCAGAAAAGACGTCATTGCATATATCATCTACATGTGGATCTATCATTATTGTGTCTCTTCTGCTTACAATTATTACAATCAAATGTACGTCAAAGAATAGTTAAATTTCAGTGTATCAGTGATTTAAAATAGATAGTATATGCCGACCATCCGATATACGTTTTACCGCAGTGACGTCAAGATTAACTAGATATCATTATATTTCCATCATGAAATAGCAGAATAACAAATCAAACAAAGTTTTTCATCGTACAAAGCTTAAGCCTGTTCATTTTCTTTTGTTGTTTATTATTATACTTATATGAAAATAAAACTTTTGAAAAATTTCATGCGTAAGAAGCACTTTTTTAGATTTACCCTCAGCAGGTACGTTCAAACCTAAAGCTAGGGATGTAGAAATACATAGAAACGTTTTAAATTTTGCAAATCAAACCTCCTCTTGGAAGTTTAATGACTTTATCCTGTCTCATTGACATATCTGTTAAATTATATCTCATTTTATTCATAGGAACACCGACAGACAACACAGCAATAATTGTTTTAAACTAATTCATCAAATTGTCATAATAATTGAAATTAAGTACTTGTGAGTCTAATGATTTACAATTCAATTTTAATTAAATTAATTAAGATGGATCAAATATTTTTATAACTGATATATTTTTTCCCCCGCATTTAAGTCTAAACACTGTACATGTTCCCTTTTCTATCATCTATTTCAATAATTAAATGATATTATATTGACTTGCGAAATCAAACATGATCATTAAGTAATGTTAGACTTTGGAAAAAACAGATACTAATATAAAAAAAAAGGAGATGTGGTATGACCTGAGGGTATGATTGCCGTTGAGAAAACTATCCACAAAAGTTCAAATGAAGTGGATGTAAGCAATTATAGGCAACCGTACGGCCATCTTAGCATATTTATACTTTTTTTCGCCCGTTTGATTATTTTTTTTATGAATAATCAATGTGTGGTCCGTACGTTTGATCAACGTTCTAAGACTTTAATGGTCTCTTTATATTCTCTAAATTTGTTATTGTCACGTCACGAAAAAAAGGCGACCATGCCATATGATGTCATATTATAAAAAGACCGCATCTTTTTGTAGATCTTTGGAAAAAAAAGATTCCGTTTTCTTTCATTGTACATGCTAAAGATACAGATTCCATTACCGAACCTCCTACAATACGATATTTTCCCGCTTCTCGCGTTTTGAAATTGAAAATCAAACGGTCTCCGAAATATCGATATCATATCATTCTCGATTTAGTGCATGGTACAATCTATAACATACCATAGAATCTATATTAAACATTAGTATTTTACGTTCGTATCGTTCTGAATGTTATTAGCTAAATACAGCATGTTCATGTAACACTCCAATCGTCAAGGTAAAGTAAGCTGTGCAAATACCGAAGAATAGATACAAGTGCATAGAAAATGATACATAATTTATAGAAATGTTATTACACTACTAGATTTGCTAGTGATTTTTTGCTTTCGATTTTTGATTTTGTTTTAAAGTACATGTGTTATTTCACTCCTTAATTTTAATTCATATTAAGTAATTTTAAGTACGGCACACGTGGTTTGTTAGTTTGATATCGTACTAAGAAGAAGATTGAAGGGACTGAAAAAATATCAGCCTATTTAAAAGTACCAGAATTTTACACATTCGAACTTTACTCACTTTGAAATTTTTTTTTTGATCTTTACCGTACATTATCATAAATCACATTATTAATATATGTCATTAAAAATCTAATAATATTCAGGAAATATCACTAGTAAATCAATAGTACAAATTAAAGTAATTATCTTTCATTGTTCACAGTAATGATTAATGTTTTAGTCAGCAGTTATAAGTTTATGTAGCAGTAACATGATGTAAGAACACATAGAGGTGCATGTATATATGTCATACATATCTGATTTTTAGTGACCCCATATAGGTCTTGATGTTTGGAACACATATAGGTAATCAAATATATATCATACATTTCTGGTAATAGACGTTATGTTAGGACAGTGATAAGTTGATGTTAGGAACATATATATATATGTCTAAATTGAAAACAACGTTCAAACCTATGATTGCGTTGGATAAAAATATAAGTATCTGCCATCCAAAACTGAAAGTAGACGATAGTGACCAAAAATCGATTTTGATTTTAGGAAAACATAGAGGCGTCTGTCATCCAAAGCCGACAGTGAACGTAAGTGACAATTAACATACAGATAGGAGAAGTTTAGGCAGTGGTAACTTAATGTATGGAACACATAGAGGTAAATATATGTCATACATGTCTGATAGTATAGACTTTAACGGACACATATAGTTCGGGGAAATTTAGGTAAGGATAACCTTGATGTAAGGAACACATGGAGGTAATTATATTTCCAACATGTACATGTCAAGAGTGTAAATATTAGTGACCACAGATATATCTTGATGGTAGGAACAAAAAAGAGAAATATATAACAATATTGATAATAGACGTAAGTGACCACATATCTATCTTGATGGATGGAACACATAGATACAAACATCATACAAGACTGATAGTAGACGTAAGTGACCACAGACATATATTGATGGTAGGAACACAAAGGAGCATACACCATACGGGACTGATAGTAGACGATAGTGACTACATGTACACCTTGATTGTAGGAACATATAGCGGCATATGTCATAGACCTGAAAAAAGACGTAAGTGACCACAGATAGATCTTGATAGTAGAAACTCATAGAGGCATATGTCATACAAGACTGATAGTAGACGATAATGACCACACATATATTTTGAAGGTAGGAACACAAAGAGGCATATGTCAAACAAGACTGATAGTAGACGTAAGTGACCACAGATAAATCTCGACGACGGTAGGAACACACAGAGGCATATGTCATACAAGACTGATAGTAGACGTAATTGACCACATATTGATCTTGATGGAAGGAACACATAGAAACATATGTCATACAACTTGAAGACTGGTATTAGACGCAAGTTACCACATATATATGTTGATGGTAGGAACATATGGAGACATATGCCATTCAAGACTGAGCGTACACGTGAGTGACCACAGAAAGATCTCGACGGTAGGAACTCATAGAGGCATATGTCATACAAGATTGATAGAAAACGTAAGTGACTACATATGGATATTGATGGTAGGAACACATAGTAGCTTATGTCATACAATACTGATAGTAGACATTAGTGACCACCGATAGATTTTGGTGGTAGGAACACATAGAGAAACATGTCATGCAAGACTGATAGTAGACGGAATTGACCACTGATATATCTTGATGGTAGGAACACATACAGATTTTGTCACATATGGCATGCATGTCTGATAGGTAAACATTATCGGATATCCTTCACATAGATATCGTAAAATATCAGTTGCTAGTCACAATGTAAACCTTTTTGGCGATAACCTGTTTATTCTTTTTATATCGGGTCTTTGTCCCCTCCCGTCGAAAATTTACGCCTTACAAAGGTAAGCCTGATAATATAAAAATAAGGTGATTTGGTATGATTGCCAATGAGACAATCATCCACTAGAGTTCAAATGAAAAGGCAACTAAAGAATGTGGTGGCTGAAACATGTTTATGACCGCTCAACGCTCCCAATAACCTTGGAGAGTTGTGTAACAGCACAAAATAAGAACACACTGTGAAAGTCAGTTGCAATCGGGTTAGCTTAAAAGATCGGTATGAGGGAAAAAACTAGCATAAAAAAACTGACACAAAGCACCGATATAAGAGTACTCCCAGTTATTGAAAGCTAATTAAAAGCTAATTACAACTAATAAATAAATCATGTTCTCCCAGACTAAAGTATTAATCAGTGCACATCCACCGGATTAAGTGTAAATACGACGTCATCAACAGTCTGAGAAACCTTGTGCAATGCTAGAATATAAGTTAACAGTATCGACAGAAAGTAGGATCACTAGTTCTGTTAATTGTACATGTATAGCAATATATACTTAGTTATGTTTTGATAGTTAAAAAACAAAATCAATGTTAGTACAAACTCTCATTTTATAAGTATAAATATTTTATGATATTTATACGCAGAAAACTCGATAATCTGTTTATCTTGCTATTTCTACACAATTCTACAACCCTCAGCCAGGTTTACGCTCGACAAAGGTAAGTTTGATAACTTCACACACATTGTGACGTCGCTGATAAGTTCTGCTAATAATCACAGATACAATTTGATCGTAGAAGTGTAGGCAGTGTCAACCAGATAGTGGGAACACTTAAAGGAAAATGTTATCTAAGTCTGATAGTTGACGATAGCAACTAAAGATAGATCGGAGAAGCATTGTATTGCAAAAAGCGATAGCAAGTGTTGCCAAGCATAAACTGATTAGAATAGCCGATAATATATATAATTATAGTTTAAATTTCTCTGAACATTAAAAAAAAAATGCCAATGTTATTGCCATCAGTTTGTCATCACTGCAGAATATATTTGTGCAATATTGTTAGAACTATATTTTTTGTTGATAATAGCTAACAAGTCGGCATAAATGATAAATCACAATCGAGATGCAGCAGAACATTTTAACTCGGGGATAAGTACACTCGGGCAACACTTTTAATATAAATCCTGAAATTTAAAAAAAAACATGTATACTTGAAAAATGATATATAACTTAAGGTCATAGATAGTGCAGGTAAAGATCTGTAACAGTTACTTATTTTAATATTCTTTCCATGTCTCCAATTCTCATTACCTGTCATGTTTTTGTTTTGAATTTAGTTGTATCTGCTTTGATTTATAACGACATGACGGAAACAAGATTGAGAGGTGACAACACATATGCATGTGGTTTTGTTGTTTTATACTTTTGAGAGAAAAAATATAGTGACAAATGATGCACGTGATTGTTACCGTTTTTATCATTAACACTACATCAAATTCACAAGTAAAGGGGGAATATATGTCTTTACTGATGGATAGAAACTAATGTACTAAATAAATGTATATTATGTAATGTATACATATAAGAAATTTGTATCATAGCTCTAATTCAATGTCCGGATTTAGCTATACTTTTGGTCCTTTGAGACCAAATGACATAGAATCTAACAAATATAGTTCACCGTACGGCCTTCAACAGTGAGACAAACCCGTATCACATAGAAAGCTATAAAAGGATCCAAAATGACAAATGTAAAACAATTCAAACGAGAAAACTAACGACCTGATTTATGTACAAAACAATAAACGACAATCACTGAATTACAGTCTTGGGACACGGGCACATACAGAGTGTGGCGGGATTAAACATGTTTGCTGGCGCCAAACCCTCTCCCTAACCTGGGACACTGGTGTAACAATACAACATAAGAACAAAGTTAACTATAAAACTCAGTTGAAAAGGACTTAACTCATCAGATCGATACAACGCACATAAAAACTATAACAAAAAAACAAAAGACACAAAGTACAGATCTGAGAGTACTTGCAGTTACTGACAGCTAGTTCAAATCCATTATTGCCAACCAAATGAAAGTTTTCCACAGAGTCATCTGCTCTTGGTCAATGTATTTAAACCCTTTGTCTGTTCTATTGTCCCATTCAATAAATACAATAGCTATTGTTCTCTGTGTAGTTTATTCACTGAGACCTTTAAATTTCTTCTAAGAGAAATCTATCACTCATTGATTAATTTACCTGAGTAAAAAAATTATCTTCTAAAAAATGAAAATACATGTTTTTTCACTGCCTCACAAAACTGCATGTGATGTTGTATTTATTCAATATCAATAATATATTTTCAATTTGTTCAATAAACAGTGATTCAAACATTAAAAGTTGATTTCTGACAAAGTTTTCATCATGGTTCCTACTGATTTAAAAAAAAAATTATTTGACAAATAAAAACTGGAAAATGACGATGTTTAAATTAAGGCCTTCTGAAATGTTTTCTATAATTAAAAAAAAATGAAAATTTCAATAGGAACAATGCTAAAATTTTTGTTCGAAATCAACTTTTAATGATTAAATCAGTGTTTATATTGAACAGATTGAAAATATACTATTGATATTGAATAAATACAATATTACATGCAGTTTTGTGAGTAAAAAACATGTATTTTCATTTTTTAAAAGATAATTTTTTTACTCAGGTAAATTAATTAATGAGTGATAGATTTCTCTCAGAAGAAATTTAAAGGTCCCAGTTAATAACAATAGCTGTTGTATTTATTGAATGGGACAATAGAACAGACAAAAGTCAAAATAGATTGACCAATACCAGATGACTCTGTGGAAATGTTTCATTTGGTTGGCAATAACAACTAATAAAAATCATATGTCTAAGACTAAAATATCAATCAATACACATCCAGCATCCAATGGATTTAGTGTAAAGACGTCATTAACAGTCAGAGAAAAATACAACCTTGTACAATGTCCAAAATACATGTATCGACATATTGTAGAACCATGAATGTATATATTGTGTATAATAGTAATATTTAGTTTGGTTTGATTTACTGATAAAAAAATCAATAATTATTACATATACCGATAAAAACAATATTCAAAGATCTAAACACAATGTTAAATTGGTAACCTTTTAGGATAAGTTTATTCAAAGGATCGACAAGTTTACCCTTATCGTATCTAAATTTGCGAGCTCGGTTAACAACATCACCGTAAAAATCAGGATGTACTATTCCGTTTGTATTAAGTCGTCTACAATAAAGGCAACAGTAGTAAAACGATGTTCAATAGTCATAAATTGATTTAACTAAAACAAATCCGGGTCACAAACAAAAACCGAGGGAAACACATCAACTATAAGAGGAAAACAACGGAACAAAATAAACACTGAACTGCTACAAAAACAATAACTTCAATGTTATCATTCTTTTAACCCTAGAAATGAAATATTTGGTCCCCTTGACGTATACATTCTTGTATTTCCATGTGAGTATTTTGACGCCAACATACATAGAAACGGAATATTTGATAACAACTGACATATTCCTGACTTGGTACAGGACAGGAATATATATGAATGTATATAAGTCTATAAAATGAACACGTATTTAAAAATAACTATTCTGTAAAAACTTTCTTTCAAACGACACTTCACAACAATAAAAGATGGCGTCCAAATTTTCTGAACACTACGAAGGTTACAAAAGAAAACGGGAATACGTAAATGTATACATACAACTGTAAGTCATTACAGAAGATCGATTTATATCAAAAGAAAAAAGTATCGACATGGTGTTAATTTTTCTTTTCTTTAGTAAATTTTCAGTAATGAGAATATTACTATATTTTGTAAATGGAACCAAGTATATTTAAAGAAGATCGAAAAGCAGTTATCGTCGATTGCTTTAACGTCCTGTAGCAAATAATACTTCATTTTAAGGAGAATGATAACTTGTGAATGAGTTATAAACATTGTATTCCCCTACTCTGTATTAGACCTATATGCTGATTTTAACATGCTATTTCACAAGGTAGCAGTTAGCAGGTAGACATCCGCACATAGAATACAAGACCTTGTGCATTCGAGGTCAGCACGCTATCAAAAAACCTTCGAGAAGGTCCAGTTTTCTTAAATCTGAAGATCTATAACTTTTTTAGTTTGATGTTATATTTGTTTGCATTTGGTTATTGTTGTTAATGTAAGTTAACTGAAATAAAGGCTTTGACTTGAAGTTTTATTGAAGTTCATTTATGTGAAAAAAACATATATGGTTTTTGCCCTGAAAATGTATCAGAAGCAAAGAATCTCAGCTTTAAATAATTATAACCATCGTGAGATTAAATGATGTGTATGTATCCTTTATAATTATTTTATGTTATCATTCTTTAAACCCTAGAAATGAAATATTTGGTCTACTTGACGTATACATTCTTGTATTTCCATGTGAGTATTTTGACACCAATCGTTTATTATATCTCCGTGCGCTTTGAACGCAACACATTAAGGTAGCCTAAAATAAACCTGTGTATAATGTTACAATGTTAGCAATGAACTTTCTTGAAATGACCTAATAAAGTTAATCGCTTACTTTTTGGTTCCTGTTTGTTCTAGCTAGTTTTAACTATGGTTGTTATCTTGTTGATGTCGGTTCTTTTCAGTTATGGTAACATATTGCAGTTAATAAAGTTGGTGTTGGTGTACGGATTGACAGGTGAAGTTTAATTTTTGAAGTAATCAGGTATTGTTTTCTTTTCAGATTTTTGGTTGACAATTTGCTAATGTTGATAGCATCCAAACCATTCTTTGCACAAGTCATGTCTTCTTTGACTGTCCATGACGTTAAAATGCTAAATCCCTGGGATGTGTTTTAGTTGATTTTAGTCTCTGATGCATGATTTTTTATTTTTTATTGTTTTTGGCTTTTAACTAGCTGTCAGTAACTGCGAGTACTCTCAAATCGTACTTTCTTGTTTATTTGACCTGTTGATACTTATTGTAATGCTTTTTTGTTATTTAATGTTTACTTATTCAGGGTTATATCTGGTCTATTTACCAGCTTTGATAAGTGTTTGGTAATACTATAAATTTTCACTTCTTCGTACTATGAACATCAAAATTATCTATTTTGTAAAAATATTTCCTTTCTCCATTTGAACTGTACACCTATACCTAACAACAAAATTATTTTCATTTACCTGTGTTTAAAGTAATTGCAAATGGCTGATATTTTTGTTCAAGCATATTGTTTTTCTTAAATTGTTTAACATTTCACAGCGGTATAACATGTTACTTTAATTATTCTTCCCTTATTTTTTCTATTTTGTATTTACATTGTATCATAGATCAATTTTATTTGTTCAGTGTATGTTCACTGGTGTTAATATGTCTTTTGATTGAGTTAAGCCATTTCAATTGATATTTTATAGTGTGTCTTTCTATGTTGTGATGTTACACTATTGTTTCAGATAAGGGTTATGGTTTGGTACCATTAAAACGTTTAAACCCGCTGCAATTGTTTGCACCTGTCCTAAGTCAGGAATCTGATGTTCAGTAGTTGTCGTTTGTTGATGTGGTCATAAGTGTTTCTCGTTTCTCGTTTTTTATATAGATTAGACCGTTGGTTTTCCCGTTTGAATGGTTTTACACTAGTAATTTTTGGGGCCCTTTATAGCTTGCTGTTCGGTGTGAGCCAAGGCTCCGTGTTAAAGACCGTACTTTGACCTATACTGATTTACTTTTATAAATTTTGACTTGGATGGAGAGTTGTCTCATTGGCACTCATACCACATCTTCTTATATCTATTAACGATCTCTTCTTTTCTTACAAAAAAACTACGTTTTTCATCATCTATGAACGGTCTTGTCACGGGTAAGAATGACCCGTTGTTAGTTATGTCAATAAATATTGAAACTAGTCTATACTTAGCAAAATTGTTTCAATACCATACGTGTTTGCCAATGGGCTCACTTGAAATAGTACAATGAGCTTTGAAAATGGTTTGGAAAACAGTTCAGGATGAATATGGTGAATTCACAAACGTTTAAGGTTTTCAACAGAGAATAACAAACCATCTATAGACTGTATGAACTACAGGGAGTGTATACTTATAATTGCTACACCTGAGTTTAGAAAAAAATATATACACCATCAAATGTCTCGTTGTATCCGACAGGAATAGCTTTTCCAAATTCTCGAATCCAAAAAATTCTATGTGCAAGCGATATATGTAAAGCAAAATCAATGACACATTTTAAAATGTATTTAAGTACATTGACATTCAACTAACATGTTATTTGTGATAGGTGGTAACAGTACTACGAACTCTATAAACAACTGGCGTTTCGAGAAACGCGGTAATATAGAGTAATATGAACTTAAATAATTTAAATATTAAAAAAAGCATATGCGAAATATGAAATTAAATTCACACTTTTCGAACACCTGCCGCTGCTTGTTAACCAAAACTAAAGTGTAGATATAACAGAATTCTTTCACACTGATTAAACCCTCATGCTGTCCTTTGAATAACAACGAAGAGATCTCTTGAATGTATATCAAATATAAACATACTGTATATGTTACTCGTATCTATAACTCAGGTTACAACTCCCTCAGACAAGGTTGACCGTAGAATAATGTTGCTCATCTTTTAAGGTCACGTTGGGCATAAAGTTCCGCACGTATTCAGGTATTTATACGTCAGTCGCTTTTAAGGTTTCGGGTTTGAGCGTTCCTGATGATGGTAAATCCAGAAAAGCCCTTCGGACAATTTAAACTATGAATGTGTTTTATTGTTTTCAAGTTTGTATGCAGCAAAACATAAATTTGCCTCGAGCATCACTGAGGAGAGATTAATTGTCGAAATGATCATTTGTTGCAGTATAATTTGTACCATTAATGTTATTAATTAAACCACTTAATTGACAGTATCTTGCCAGAGCTTACAATTCAAATTTTTCTTCACATGTATTATAACGGTAACCGCAGAATATGTAAACCACAGCTCTCTACACTGAAAGCTAAGGACACCGTGGAATTCACAGGTAGTACGGCATCAGATATTTTAAATTGCGATCACCGTGAGATACATTAAAGATGAGTCCGGAAGACGCCCAATATGGTAGTTCAATATGTCTGCAGATAAAAACCATATTATTAATAATAAAACCATTTTATGATGCAGCGATATATGCCTTTTATTTTAAACCCGGAAATATAAACTGGAACCGTCAATACGTTACTATTTTTCAAGGGGTTAAACGTCATTTAATTAACACAAACTGAACTGTTAGTGAAGTATCAAAATCCAATAAGAAATATTTTAATGCATAAAACATACAAATATATATTGGTATGGAGGCAGGGTTTAAACTATCACTAGAGCCACAAATATTGCGACTATCTGCTTCAGATTTCAACCTATAAAAGTAGAACCTGCTTTATTCTCATGCCTTACAGGACAGATTAAACAATTGATGTATAGAAATTGTTTAAAGATAAACAATGTAAATTCAATTGAAGGTCTTTCCACATCAATGTTCTAAATTATTGATGAGAAGCTACATCCAGTTTACTAAAAATACTATTGGCGTCCAAGCTTTGGTTTCTTCATACTGATTCAATTAATATATGGTTTCTATATACTTTTGCCTGAAATAAGGGAGATAATTGCCAACTTCCGGTTTAGAAAATGTCACTTCCGGTCTCATATGATAGCTTTATTCACACTGATTCCAAAAATATATAGTTTGTATATACTTATGCCTGTAATAAGGAAGATAATATGCTACTTCCGGTCTCAAAAGATAAATTAACCTATGGTCATTCAAAAAATATATGGTTTCTAGGTACTTTTCCATGAAATAAGTGCAAAAATACTACTTCCGGTTCACTTAAGGTCACTTCCGGTTGACATTTTTCAAGGTCATATGTCAACCAACAGTTTGCAAAAGACCCTATGGCTTTATCATTTAACAAGTTGGAGTAATAATCAATTAACCTTAAATTGAATCATTTCAGGGACAATAACTCCTATAAGATGTCATTGGATTGTTTCAGACCAAATGTATCATATCTTAATCACAATTAGGCAAACATTTTGCACTTGTTTTTTAATTTGTATCTTTAAAAGTGACAGAGGAGATCAAATAACAAGGAAAAGTCAAAATTTAGAATATGACCTTGACCTTTGACCTTGGCCTCAATTTCATTTAAATGAACCAAGGAACTCAAATCAATATACCTTAGGTCTCTATCACTTACCATTCATGCTATACATTTATATATCCCTTATGTCAAATACAGAAGGGGAAATAACTCTCATATGGAGTTTACGTATCGCCTCTGTCAAAATTGGACAAAACATCCTGAGGATATAACAAGCAATTTGGTAAAATAAATTTGTCGCTTTCTTTTACGGTTACGGATGAGATGCAGTGACAAGAAAAACAGTGTTCGGGGAGATAACTCCTACAAAGAAAATTGTTCGGCTTAGAATGGGTGAAAATAAAAAGTGCATAAACTGTATGATATTATATAAGAAATATCTAAGCGACATCTTGCGAAACAAAAATTTTACGTGAGAACAAAATTAGGCGGAAGAAAAAAAAAAAAATAATAATAATAAATATAAATCAATTGCTTAAAAAAGCAATTGTAAACGGTCTTTCCCCTTCTGAAACATGATTGATTGATTGATATATGTGTATGTTTGTTTGTGTGTTTGTTTGTTTGTTTCTTTCTTTGCAAGGTCCATATTAGTGTTTTGGTTAAGTTTCTATATTTTATTTGGAAAGTTTTTATTCTATTTTAGGTCCCGTGCGCGTCTTTGTCTCGCGCCAGGTTGTGGCGTCACGTGACGAAGCTTTATAATAGCGAAAACTTAGTATTTTTATTTCTTTTTAGGTGGGGACGTTGGACAGACAACATGTATAGCGACGGAATACACACAATGTATTTCTTTTGTCATTGTAGGTAATTGACGTTTCGATCACAGTTCACGAGCAGTGCATGCTTTGGATTTAATTGATCCTGTGTAACTTTAAAACACGTTTATCGATTATTTTCATACAATGTACATTTTTCAGCAGCAGTTTGTAACACAGATTTGTATTTCAATCTAGGAGCGGACATTTTATTGTAGGATTTCACTGAGATTTACGGAACTAGCAAGCGATTTTTACGGCATTGCAATTTCTTTTCTCTAGGAAAATTCTTGAGAGATATCTGCACCACGTTGTTTTATGAAGATGTAATGCATGTATAACCTGCTGACTGCAAATTTTATGGGTCAATTGGACATGTAGTTTCCCAGAACATCTGATAACAAGCATGTGGATTTTTTTTTTTCAGAAGAGATGTAAATACAATATTACACACATGAGACGAAAACATGCATACAATGAATGAATGAATGAATGATTGATTGGTTGGTTGGTTGGTTGGTTGGTTGGTTTATTGATTGATTGATTAATTAATTGTTTGGTTGGTTGTTTGCTTGATTTGTTGATTGGTTGGTTGGTTGGTTGATTAAACACGTGGGATAGGGTCTCTTGAAACAAGCGAAAAAAGAAACAAAGGAAATCTTGGACCCCGTATTAAACACATGAGACGGAAACATGCACACAATCAATGAATGAATGAATGAATGATTGCTTGGTTGGTTGGTTGGTTTTTTTATTTATTTATTGGTTAGTTGGTTGATTGATTGATTGATTAATTAAACACGTGGGATAGGG